>NC_139998.1:36439309-36791000 GCF_964263955.1 Coregonus lavaretus
TGGCCTCTCTGAAATGCCTCTAAGGCTGTGTGCTGTATGCTCTGACCTCTCTTTGCTCCTGCAATTATAAAACATGTTTTCTCTCTCACTCTATACTTTAGCTGTTCTATAAAACTGTCCTGTATACATTATGTGAGGAAGTATCACAAATCTCTCCTTGTACATTATATATATATATATACACACTGCTCAAAAAAATAAAGGGAACACTTAAACAACACATCCTAGATCTGAATAAATGAAATCATCTTATTAAATAGTTTTTTCTTTACATAGTTGAATGTGCTGACAACAAAATCACACAAATTATCGATGGAAATCAAATTGATCAACCCATGGAGGTCTGGATTTGGAGTCACCCTCAAAATTAAAGTGGAAAACCACACTACAGACTGATCCAACTTTGATGTAATGTCCTTAAAACAAGTCAAAATTAGGCTCAGTAGTGTGTGTGGCCTCCACGTGCCTGTATGACCTCCCTACAACGCCTGGGCATGCTCCTGATGAGGTGGCGGATGGTCTCCTGAGGGATCTCCTCCCAGACCTGGACTAAAGCATCCACCAACTCCTGGACAGTCTGTGGTGCAACGTGGCGTTGGTGGATGGAGCGAGACATGATGTCCCAGATGTGCTCAATTGGATTCAGGTCTGGGGAACGGGCGGGCCAGTCCATAGAATCAATGCCTTCCTCTTGCAGGAACTGCTGACACACTCCAGCCACATGAGGTCTAGCATTGTCGTGCATTAGGAGGAACCCAGGGCCAACCGCACCAGCATATGGTCTCACAAGGGGTCTGAGGATCTCATCTCGGTACCTAATGGCAGTCAGGCTACCTCTGGCGAGCACATGGAGGGCTGTGCGGCCCCCCCAAAGAAATGCCACCCCACACCATGACTGACCCACCGCCAAACCGGTCATGCTGGAGGATGTTGCAGGCAGCAGAACGTTCTCCACGGCGTCTCCAGACTCTGTCACGTCTGTCACATGTGCTCAGTGTGAACCTGGTTTCATCTGTGAAGAGCACAGGGCGCCAGTGGCGAATTTGCCAATCTTGGTGTTCTCTGGCAAATGCCAAACGTCCTGCACAGTGTTGGGCTGTAAGCACAACCCCCACCTGTGGACGTCGGGCCCTCATACCACCCTCATGGAGTCTGTTTCTGACCGTTTGAGCATACACATGCACATTTGTGGCCTGCTGGAGGTCATTTTGCAGGGCTCTGGCAGTGCTCCTCCTGCTCCTCCTTGCACAAAGGCGGAGGTAGCGGTCCTGCTGCTGGGTTGTTGCCCTCCTACGGCCTCCTCCACATCTCCTGATATACTGGCCTGTCTCCTGGTAGCGCCTCCATGCTCTGGACACTACGCTGACAGACACAGCAAACCTTCTTGCCACAGCTCACATTGATGTGCCATCCTGGATGAGCTGCACTACCCGAGCCACTTGTGTGGGTTGTAGACTCCGTCTCATGCTACCACTAGAGTGAAAGCACCGCCAGCATTCAAACGTGACCAAAACATCAGCCAGGAAGCATAGGAACTGAGAAGTGGTCTGTGGTCACCACCTGCAGAACCACTTCTTTATTGGGGGTGTCTTGCTAATTGCCTATAATTTCCACCTGTTGTCTATTCCACTTGTACAACAGCATGTGAAATGTATTGTCAATCAGTGTTGCTTCCTAAATGGACAGTTTGATTTCACAGAAGTGTGATTGACTTGGAGTTACATTGTGTTGTTTAAGTGTTCCCTTTATTTTTTTGAGCAGTGTATATATATATATATATTTTTTTTTTGTGTGTATATATATATATATATATACAGTGGGGAAAAAATGTATTTAGTCAGCCACTAATTGTGCAAGTTCTCCCACTTAAAAAGATGAGAGAGGCCTGTAATTTTCATCATAGGTACACGTCAACTATGACAGACAAATTGAGAAAAAAATCCAGAAAATCACTTTGTAGGATTTTTAATGAATTTATTTGCAAATTATGGTGGAAAATAAGTATTTGGTCACCTACAAACAAGCAAGATTTCTGGCTCTCACAGACCTGTAACTTCTTCTTTAAGAGGCTCCTCTGTCCTCCACTCGTTACCTGTATTAATGGCACCTGTTTGAACTTGTTATCAGTATAAAAGACACCTGTCCACAACATCAAACAGTCACACTCCAAACTCCACTATGGCCAAGACCAAAGAGCTGTCAAAGGACACCAGAAACAAAATTGTAGACCTGCACCAGGCTGGGAAGACTGAATCTGCAATAGGTAAGCAGCTTGGTTTGAAGAAATCAACTGTGGGAGCAATTATTAGGAAATGGAAGACATACAAGACCACTGATAATCTCCCTCGATCTGGGGCTCCACGCAAGATCTCACCCTGTGGGGTCAAAATGATCACAAGAACGGTGAGCAAAAATCCCAGAACCACACGGGGGGACCTAGTGAATGACCTGCAGAGAGCTGGGACCAAAGTAACAAAGCCTACCATCAGTAACACACTACGCCGCCAGGGACTCAAATCCTGCAGTGCAAGATGTGTCCCCCTGCTTAAGCCAGTACATGTCCAGGCCCGTCTGAAGTTTGCTAGAGTGCATTTGGATGATCCAAAAGAGGATTGGGAGAATGTCATATGGTTAGATGAAACCAAAATAGAACTTTTTGGTAAAAACTCAACTCGTCGTGTTTGGAGGACAAAGAATGCTGAGTTGCATCCAAAGAACACCATACCTACTGTGAAGCATAGGGGTGGAAACATCATGCTTTGGGGCTGTTTTTCTGCAAAGGGACCAGGACGACTGATCCGTGTAAAGGAAAGAATGAATGGGGCCATGTATCGTGAGATTTTGAGTGAAAACCTCCTTCCATCAGCAAGGGCATTGAAGATGAAACGTGGCTGGGTCTTTCAGCATGACAATGATCCCAAACACACCGCCCGGGCAACGAAGGAGTGGCTTCGTAAGAAGCATTTCAAGGTCCTGGAGTGGCCTAGCCAGTCTCCAGATCTCAACCCCATAGAACATCTTTGGAGGGAGTTGAAAGTCCGTGTTGCCCAGCGACAGCCCCAAAACATCACTGCTTTAGAGGAGATCTGCATGGAGGAATGGGCCAAAATACCAGCAACAGTGTGTGAAAACCTTGTGAAGACTTACAGAAAACGTTTGACCTGTGTCATTGCCAACAAAGGGTGTATAACAAAGTATTGAGAAACTTTTGTTATTGACCAAATACTTATTTTCCACCATAATTTGCAAATAAATTCATTAAAAATCCTACAATGTGATTTTCTGGATTTTCTTTTCTCATTTTGTCTGTCATAGTTGACATGTACCTATGATGAGAATTACAGGCCTCTCTCATCTTTTTAAGTGGGTGAACTTGCACAATTGGTGGCTGACTAAATACTTTTTTCCCCCACTGTATATGTGTATATGTACACACAGTACCAGTAAAAAGTTTGGACACCTACTTATTCAAGGGTTTTTCTTTATGTTTACTATTTTCTACATTGTAGAATAATATTGAGGACATCAACTATGAAATAACACATATGGAATCATGTAGTAACCAAAAAAGTGATAAACAAAAATATTTTTGAGATTCTTCAAAGTAGCCACCCTATGCCTTGATGACAGCTTTGCTTTCTTAAAAGTTAATTTTTGGAATTTCTTTCCTTAATGTGTTTGAGCCAATCAGTTGTGTTGTGACAAGGTAGGGGTAGTATACATAAGATAGCCCTATTTGGTAAAAGACCAAGTCCATATTATGGCAAGAACAGCTCAAATAATCAAAAGAGAAACGACAGTCCATCATTACTTTAAGACATGAAGGTCAGTCAATCCGGAAAATATCAAGAACTTTGAACGTTTCTTCAACTGCTGTCGCAAAAACCATCACGCGCTATGATGAAACTGGCTCTCGTGAGGACCACCACAGAAAAGGAAGACCCGGAGTTACCTCTGCTGCAGAGAATAAGTTCATTAGAGTTAACTGCACCTCAGATTGCAGCCCAAATAAATGCTTAACAGAGTTCAAGTCACAGACACAACTCAACATCAACTGTTCAGAGGAGATTGCGTGAATCAGGCCTTTATGGTCTAATTGCTGCAAAGAAACCACTACTAAAGGACACCAATAATAAGAAGAGACTTGCTTGGGCCAAGAAACACGAGCAATGGACATTAGACCGGTGGAAATCTGTCTTTTGGTCTGATGAGTCCAAATTTGAGATTTTTGTTTCCAACTGCCATGTCTTTGTGAGACGCAGAGTAGGTGAATGGATGATCTCCGCATGTGTAGTTCCCACTGTGAAGCATGGAGGAGGTGTGGGAGTGCTTTGCTGGTGACACTGTCTGTGATTTATTTAGAATTCAAGGCACACTTAACCAGCATGGCTACCACAGCATTCTGCAGCGATACACCATCCCATCTGGTTTGCGCTTAGTGGGACTATCATTTGTTTTTCAACAGGACAATGACCCAAAACACACCTCCAGGCTGTGTAAGGGCTATTTGACCAAGAAGGAGAGTGATGGAGTGCTGCATCAGATGACCTGGCCTCCACAATCACCTGACCTCAACCCAATTGAGATGGCTTGGGATGAGTCGGACCGCAGAGTGAAGGAAAAGCAGCCAACAAGTGCTCAGCATATGTGAGAACTCCTTCAAGACTGTTGGCAAAGCATTCCTCATTAAGCTGGTTGAGAGAATGCCAAGAGTGTGCAAAGCTGTCAACAAGGCAAAGGGTGGCTACTTTGAAGAATCAAAAATATATTTGTATTTGTTTAATACTTCTTTGGTTACTACATGATTCCATATGTGTTATTTCATAGTTTTGATGTCTTCACTATTATTCTACAATGTAGAAAATAGTAAAAATGAAGAAAAACCCTGTAATGAGTAGGTGTGTCCAAACTTTTGACTGGTACTGTCTGTGTATATATCTCTCTCTCTATATATATATATATATATATATAGCACTGTATGGCAACAAGGCCATAGATCATTGCCTGCACATATAGCCTATCGGTACTGAACATGTACTGTTCATGTGGCATGTGCGATGTTGACGGTGCTTGTTGTTGTTTGTAGATAAAGAATTGCTACTCTACCCATCCCCAGGCCTTTTGATCAAGGCTCACTCATGGGGATGTTGGGCCAGGGTCGTTGTATGGACAATGACAAGATAACAAGCAAGAGTGTGTCATGCTTCATGTTTTATTCTCGGTGTTCCTCTCCATCTCACTAGGAGTGCAACTGGTTACATGCTGCATATATCAATAGGATTTACAGTTGTAGCTTTTTCAAGGGATCAGCATTAAGGTTGAGAACTCAATGAACACACTGTAAATGGTAATGGCATACTTAAGGATGTCAAAATGTGTTTAAATAATACTTATATACACTAGACAGTATGTCCCCATTGCTAATTCACTGTCATGCCAGTATCAGTTGTCTTCCATCTTGTTAAGTGATAATGCCCGAGAAGCCGGTGTTTGGAGGATATATTGGCACGGGTGTTGTTAGGCTCGAGACGCAGTTGAGCCAATATGTCCTCCAAACACCGGCTTCGAGGGCATTATCACTTATATACAACGGGTTACCAACATATTCAAATAATGATTGACATATTTTCATTGAACACGTTATTTGATTAATTTATTCATAGTATTTCATCCTTCCACGATATAAAGTCCCGACACAAATCTAGGGTTGCTACCCAAGCTGGCTAGTCTTTCGTTCTATCGGTTCGGTTGCCAGAGACGCAACCCGTTCGTTCTAAATGTTCCATTTTCATGATGGCTGGCAACGTTCTTATCCCTTGCTTGCTCACTAGCCAACTTTGGCTAACACAGTCACGTCAAACAGTGCAGCCAGAATAACCACAAAGTAGCTGCATTTGCATTTGTTTAAGTTGTTTTCTAGAGATCTTTTGAGGATACATCTATAACAATGAACTAATAATGTGCAATTTCACCTGGTATAGAACATTTGCTCTCTTTCCAGGTCACTGTTCAGAAGAGATAGCCAACTGCACAGCTAACCCAATAATTTCAAACTGAAGCTGGATTGACAGCAAACTAGCTTGATTTCGTGTTTTTCTTTGTATATATCCATACAAATAATGCTGATTTATGATTTCGACTGGCTGAGAAAAGCTGCCAGCCTGTCTGCCTTGTCCCGACTCCCAACACGTTCATTACCATAGGACAGCTGGAGATCGCATTTCAATATTGAAACAATGTTGCAAATGTCGGACAGACAGATAGCAAGGTTATTACAAATTACAAAGACACCAGCTGGAATGTATTTTTAACCAATCAGCATCCAGGATTAGACCCACCCATTGTATAACAGTGGATAAGGTACTGTATTGCAGTGATGTGAAGAATTCTCTTACAGCACTGTTCTCTGAGTTAAGCATGCAGCAGCATCACTAATGGTGCTTAATGTGTTAAACAGACAGAGTTGGAGTGAATTAAATAAATCATGAAACACAATGTGATGGAGCATTGAGACGTACACTATTTCAATGCTATTGCCTCGGCTGTCTTACTCTACTTCAGATAGATGGGTCCCTGGCTGGCTGCTAGGGGGGTGAGGGTGGAGGGAGGGAGTGTGTGTTTGGAGGGTTTTGACTGACTGAATAAATCTATTGTATCTCTTTAATTGCAGCGGTAATAGGCTCGGCGTTCGTTAGAGGGATTGTGTGTCTCCGGGTGTTATGTTATTATTATCTGACATTGTGAGTGGTGGTGGGGGCTGAGTGAGGGGCCGTCACAGTCGATACCACGATGAAGACTTCTGCAGCCAGCATGAACATATAGGTATTTCTTTATTGATGATGAGACGTCGGCAGCTGTAATGTGCAGAGAGAGGGAGAGGGAGAGAGAGAGAGAGATAGCTTTGGGCTGTCTGTTGGGTGGAAGCTGGGGCCCAGGCCCCTCAGTCAGTCAGAGAGAGGATTTCCAGGAAGGAAGCGTGATGGTTTTCTAACCGCTGTAGTCAAAGAACAAGGTATGTGTGGAGTTTGTCAAGGTTGGACAGAATATGACAGCCCATCTACACAGCCCAGCAGATCGATACGTTTTACATACGACTCCACATCCCGGGAGCACATTCACCCACCACCCCTGCGCGGATCTCAGGATTATCTGGAATGCGGAGGAGGGGGAGAGAAAGTAGAGGAAATTAATTCCAGTGGTCAGTAGTGGAGTAGGATGTAATGGTTTTGGTGCAAAACGCTATCAACTGGCCATTAGCGGAGTTCCTCAGCTTACTGGATACTGTGTAGAAAGCCTTAGTTCTGCATTGGATTACACTCTAAAACATGTGGCACCCACTCTTCTATGATGTGTATGCGCAGTTGCTTTTGTGTCAGTTTTGTATGCTGTAGCTGTCCACCCACAAGCAGAGGAACCATATTTTAACCCGCTGACCTCGAGTCCTCTAGGGGAGCTAGCAGGGTCAGACAGCCAGGCTGTGAGCTGTGACCCTGGCCCTTTTCTCTCTTATACACCCTTTGTTTCAGAAGACCCTCAAAACACCTCACGTACAGAACACACAAAGTCCTCTGTGAACTCAGGGGTACTAAGAGAGAACAACGTGGTGTTTCTGCTCTGGTTTTAGGTCCTTGAGGGCAGGAGGACAACTTTCTTCTCTGCTCTTGTACTGGCTTTTTGTACTGGCCTTTTACTTCCTGCCATTGATCACTGCTGCTTCATTCACTCAATGAAGAACAAAGGTAGAGACTGTCTAGTCTTTCTCTAATTGGCCCTCCCTGTGTTTCCTGTCTGTTCTGTTGACCGAGCAGCAGCTATAGGGTAGTGGAGTGGTAGAGTGAATGTCAATCCATCGGTGGTGACGATGTGATGGGGTAAAATCAGTGTGTCCCCTGCTCCTCCAATCAAGCCACTCGCATTGATATGGGAGCTCTTTAATTATTGTCCTCCTTCAACAATGTGAGTTTGTTAATGATGTTCCTCATGCTGGAGGCGGAAGGAAGGACAATCACCAGAGGTTACCCTGACTGAGAGACCAGACCCTGCTTCACCCTCAGCTAAGACTGATGGGGAATTGGTCTAACTCTAACACCATTGGCTGAAAAGGGTGAGGACTTCAGAATGACACACTGCTGATTATAGACAAGAGTGGCTTTGAGAGATAAATATCCCCTTCTTTATCTATCTCTCTCCCTCTCTCTCTCTCTGCTGTGTCTGCAGGCTCTGACAGGCAGCACTTTGCCCTTCCTGGCTCACTGGCACTCCTCACCACCTCTCATTAATCTCCCCGCGGGCACTTTCCTCACCAGCGTGCCACCCTGCACGATGAAACACCACACGACATGCCACCGCTAACCTGGCACAGCTAACCCGATCCCCTGTGAGCAAAACACACATCAGCTCATAAGATAATGATTCAGAAGATTTTTAAAAATAAAACATTTATTTAACCAGGTAGGCCAGGTAGGCCAGTTGAGAACAAGTTCTCATTTACAACTGCGACCTGGCCAAGAAAAAGCAAAGCAGTGCGATAAAAACAACAACACAGAGTTACACATGGGATAAACAAAAACATACAGTCAATAACACAATAGAAAATCTATATACAGTGTGTGCAAATGTAGTAAGTTATGGAGGTAAGGCAATAAATCGGACAGTGCAAAATAATTACAATTTAGTATTAACACTGGAGTGATAGATGTGCAGAAGATGATGTGCAAATAGAGATACTGGGGTGCAAATGAGCAACATATATAACAATATGGGGATGAGGTAGTTGGGTGGGCTAATTACAGATGGGGCTGTGTACAGGTGCAGTGATCGGTAAGCTGCTCTGACAACTGATGCTTAAAGTTAGTGAGGGAGATAAGAGTCTCCAACTTCAGAGATTTTTGCAGTTCGTTCCAGTCATTAGCAGCAGAGAACTGGAAGGAGTGGTGGCCAAAGGAGGTGTTGGCTTTGGGGATGACCAGTGAGATATACCTGCTGGAGCGCATACTACGGGTGGGTGTTGCTATAGTGACCAATGAGCTAAGATAAGGCGGGGATTTGCCTAGCAGTGATTTATAGATGACCTGGAGCCAGTGGGTTTGGCAACGAATATGTAGTGAGGGCCAGCCAACAAGAGCGTACAGGTCACAATGGTGGGTAGTATATGGGGCTTTGGTGACAAAACGGATGGCACTGTGATAGACTACATCCAATTTGCTGAGTAGAGTGTTGGAGGCTATTTTGTAAATGACATCGCCAAAGTCAAGGATCGGTAGGATAGTCAGTTTTATGAGGGCATGTTTGGCAGCATGAGTGGAGGAGGCTTTGTTGTGAAATAGGAAGCCAATTCTAGATTTAACTTTGGATTGGAGATGCTTAATGTGAGTCTGGAAGGAGAGTTTACAGTCTAACCAGACACCTAGGTATTTGTAGTTGTCCACAAATTCTAAGTCAGACCCGCAAGACAAGAGAGTAGTGATTCTAGTCAGGCGGCCGGGTGCAAGCAGCGTTCGATTGAAGAGCATGCATTTAGTTTTACTAGCGTTTAAGAGCAGTTGGAGGCTACGGAAGGAGTGTTGTATGGCATTGAAGCTCGTTTGGAGGTTTGTTAACACAGTGTCCAATGAAGGGCCAGATGTATACAAAATGGTGTCGTCTGCGTAGAGGTGGATCTGAGAGTCACCAGCAGCAAGAGCGACATCATTGATATACAGGGAGAATAGAGTCAGCCCGAGAAATGAACCCTGTGGCACCCCCATAGAGACTGCCAGAGGTCCAGACAACAGGCCCTCCGATTTGACACATTGAACTCTATCTGAAATGTAGTTGGTGAACCAGGCGAGGCAGTCATTTGAGAAACCAAGGCTATTTAGTCTGCCAATAAGAATGCGGTGATTGACAGAGTCGAAAGCCTTGGCCAGGTCGATGAAGACGGCTGCACAGTATTGTCTTTTATCGATTGCGGTTATAATATCGTTTAGGACCTTGAGCGGGGCTGAGGTGCACCCATGACCAGCTCGGAAACCAGATTGCATAGCAGAGAAGGTACGGTGGGAATCGAAATGGTCGGTGATCTGTTTGTTAACTTGGCTTTCAAATACTTTCGAAAGGCAGGGCAGGATGGATATAGGTCTGTAACAGTTTGGATCTAGAGTGTCACCGCCTTTGAAGAGGGGGATGACCATGGCAGCTTTCCAATCTCTGGGGATCTCAGATGATACGAAAGAGAGGTTGAACAGGCTAGTAATAGGGGTTGCAAAAATTTTGGCGGCTAATTCTAGAAAGAAAGGGTCCATATTGTCTAGCCCAGTTGATTTGTAGGGGACCAGATTATGCAGCTCTTTCAGAACATCAGCTATCTGAATTTGGGTTAAGGAGAAGGGGGGGGGGGGGGGGGGGGGGGGGCATGGGCAAGTTGCAGCGGACGGTGCAGAGCTGGTGGCCGGGGTAGGGGTAGCCAGGTTGAAAGCCAGCCGTAGCAAAATGCTTATTGAAATTCTCAATTATCGTAGAATTATCGCTAATGCAGTACGCCACAGGATGTTTTTGTGCTGGTCAAGGGCAGTCAAGTCTGGGGTGAACCAGGGGCTATATCTGTTCTTAGTTCTGCATTTTTTGAATGGGGCATGCTTATTTAAGATGGAGAGGAAAGCACTTTTAAAGAACAACCAGGCATCCTCTACTGACGGAATGAGGTTAATATCCATCCAGGATACCTGGGCCAGGTCAATTAGAAAGGCCTGCTCGCTGAAGTGTTTTAGCGAGCGTTTGACAGTGATGAGGGGTGGTCGTTTGACCGCAGACCCATTACGGACGCAGGCAATGAGGCAGTGATCGCTGAGATCTGGTTGAAGACAGCGGAGGTCTATTTAGAGGGTCAATTCTTGAGCCACTCCTTTGTTGCCTTGGCCGTGTGTTTTGGGTCATTGTCATGCTGGAATACCCATCCACTACCCATTTTCAATGCCCTGGTTGAGGGAAGGAGGTTCTCACCCAAGATTTGACGGTACATGGCCCCGTCTATCGTCCCTTTGATGCGGTGAAGTTGTCCTGTCCCCTTAGCAGAAAAACACCCCCAAAGCATAATGTTTCCACCTCCATGTTTGACGGTGGGGATGGTGTTCTTGTGGTCATAGGCAGCATTCCTCCTCCTCCAAACACGGCGAGTTGAGTTGATGCCAAAGAGCTCCATTTTGGTCTCATCTGACCACAACACTTTCACCCAGTTCTCCTCTGAATCATTCAGATGTTCATTGGCAAACTTCAGATGGGCATGTATTTGTGCTTTCTTGAGCAGGGGGACCTTGTGGGCGCTGCAGGATTTCAGTCCTTTACGGTGTAGTGTGTTACCAATTGTTTTCTTGGTGACTATGGTCCCAGCTGCCTTGAGATCATTGACAAGATCCTCCCGTGTAGTTCTGGGCTGATTCCTCACCGTTCTCATGATCATTGCAACTCCACGAGGTGAGATCTTGCATGGAGCCCCAGGCCGAGGGAGATTGACAGTTATTTTGTGTGTCTTCCATTTGCGAAAAATCACACCAACTGTTGTCACCTTCTAGCCAAGCTGCTTGGCGATGGTCTTGTAGCCCATTCCAGCCTTGTGTAGGTCTACAATCTTGTCCCTGACATCCTTGGAGAGCTCTTTGGTCTTGGCCATGGTGGAGAGTTTGGAATCTGATTGATTGATTGCTTCTGTGGACAGGTGTCTTTTATACAGGTAACAAGCTGAGATTAGGATCACTCCCTTTAAGAGTGTGTTCCTAATCTCAGCTCGTTACCTGTATAAAAGACACCTGGGAGCCAGAAATCTTTCTGATTGAGAGGGTGTCAAATACTTATTTCCCTCATTAAAATGCAAATCAATTTATAACATTTCTGACATGCGTTTTTCTGGATTTTTTGTTGTTATTCTGTCTCTCACTGTTCAAATAAACCTACCATTAAAATTATAGACTGATCATTTCTTTGTCAGTGGGCAAACGTACAAAATCAGCAGGGGATCAAATACTTTTTTCCCTCACTGTATCTATGAAGGTGCCCATGTTTACGGATTTAGGTTTGTACCTGGTAGGTTCCTTGATAATTTGTGTGAGATTGAGGGCATCTGGTTTAGATTGTAGGACGGCCGAGGTGTTAAGCATATTCCAGTTTAGGTCACCAAGCAGTACGTACGAACTCTGAGGATAGATTGGGGGATATCAATTCACATATGGTGTCCAGGGCACAGCTGGGGGCTGATGGGTGTCTGTAGCAAGCGGCAACAGTGATATACTTATTTCTGGAAAGGTGGATTTTTAGAAGTAGAAGCTCAAACTGTTTGGGCACAGACCTGGATAGTATGATAGAGCTCTGCAGGCTCTCTCTACAGTAGATTGCATCTCCGCCCCCTTAGGCAGTTCTATCTAGACGGAACATTTTGTAATTGGGGATGGACATTTCAGAGTTTTTGGTGGCCTTCCTAAGCCATGATTCAGACACTGCTAGAACATCAGGGTTGGCGGAGTGTGCTAACGCAGTGAAAAACTCAAACTTAGGGAGGAGTCTTCTGATGTTAACATGCAAGAAACCAAGGCTTTTACAGTTACAGAAGTCAACAAATGAAAGCGCCTGGGGAGTAGGAGTGATACTGGGGGCTACAGGGCCTGGGTTAACCTCTACATCACCAGAGGAACAGAGGAGGAGTAGAATAAGGATACGGCTAAAGGCTTTAAGAACTGGTCTTCTAGTGCGTTGGGTACAGATTATAAAAGGGGCAGATTTCCGGGCATTGTAGAATAGATTCAAGGCATTATGTACAGACAAGGATATGGAAGGATATGAGTACAGTGTAGGTAAACCTAAGCGTTGGGTAACGATGAAAGAGATAGCATCTCTGGAGGCACTGATTGAGCCGGTCTCCGCGTGTATGGGGGTGGGACAAAGGAGCTATCTGAGGCAGGTTGAGCGGGACTGGGGGCTCTACAGTGAAATTGTATAATAAGAACTAACCGAAACAGCAATAGGCAAGGCTTATTGACATGGGAGAGAGGCATAAAGCAATCACAGGTGTTTTTCGAGAGATCTAAGACAACAACTGGTAATGGCGACGAAAGTTTGGGCTGAGGCTAAACAGATACACAGGACAGATAAACAGGATGGGGTACCGTGTAAAGGTACGGTCCAGCAGGCATCAGCTGTGTAGCTGAGTGATCATAAGGTCCAGTGAACAGTGGCTGCTACGGCACAGGCGAGCAGGAGGCACGGCTGTTGATTGTGTGTGCTAGCGGGCCGGGGCTAGCAGATGGATCTTCCTGGTCGTCTCAACGGGAAGCCTGTTGAAACCACATCAGACGATTATGTCGGCAGACCAGTCGTGATGGATTGGCGGGGCTCCGTGTCGACACTAGGAGGTCCCGTCTGGTTGACAGAGAGGTAGATAGCCGGGAGATGGGCCTGGCTTGAGGCTAGCTCAAGGCTAACTGATGCTTGCTTCGGGACAGTGGTGATTAGCCAACAACAACATCCATTCGGTTGCAGCTAGCTAGTTGCGATTATCCGGTGTTAAGGTCCAGTGATTCAGGCAGAAAATCCGATATGTTCTGGGTCGATAGCGCGCTGTGCAGACTGGCCGATAATTGTCCAGGCTAGAGCTGGCTGGTAGGTAGTGCAGGCCACGGACAATGGTGAAAACCGCTAACTGTGCCTAATAGCAAGTAGCTAGTTCGCTGGCTAGCTGGCTAGTTTCAGCCGGAGGTTCTAGATAAAAAGGTATAAGAAATAATAGAATCCATTCCACATTGGGTGAGGCGGGTTGCAGGAAAGTATATTTCGTTGAAGGATGAAAAGTGAGATTGAGAAATATATACGAAAAATACAAAAAACTGGCTATTTACATGAGCACACTACAGAATACACGACTGCTACGCCATCTTGGATTCCAAGATGGAGGAAGTCAGTGCAGTGTGTCTCGCTGTGGGCTCTGTCAGGGCTGGAGTGGAGAGAGGTTTTTATCCACTGTATTGTAATGTGAGATGTACATGAAGCCAGCCAGGGGGATAACACCCTGTGGAGGTATTATAGTGTCAACACAGTGTTAAGTGTGTTGTTGAGCTCAGTTATCAGACTGACTGTAGTGTAGATTGACTGCCTGGACCAGACTGGGGTCACTGGCTTCAGTAATAGTCTGAGTGAGAATAATGAACAATTGCTCAAACAGTGATTCTCTCACTGTGTAGCGAGCAGAGAGATGCTGAGATCAACACTAAATCTAACTGAATGAGGAAGGAGAGTTCAGAGTGATTACATGTCTTTACTGCCTGTAACAGTGGAGCACTGCTTACACTGATGGAGTCTGGCATGTAGTTGGCTGAAGCAGTGGCCCTGCTTAGTGTTGTGTGTTCTCAGAGAAGTGTGATGATGATATGGTTCTCCCAGCTCCACTGCTACTCCCAGACCAGTGCTCTCCTCTAAATGTGAACTGTAGACATCTGGACATCTGGGCCAAATCACATCTCTCCAAGAGGTTCATGTGTGTCTCTCTCTCTCTCTTTACAATCCTACTCTTCTACTATTCTAACTGAACAGGAGAAGCCCGGATGAGCAGCCTTTTCTCAGCCTTCTCTCATGGCAGCAGCTGCTGTACGATGTTGACATATCCTCCAGAAACAAGACAAATAGAATGTGAGGAAAGTGAGTGCACGATCCTTCCTCAAAACAGGGCTTTTGTCAAACATCATAAAGATGCACTGACTCGCTCTACATCCTGCTCCTTTGACATAGAAACACTGGAGTCACTATACATTAAATATACAGTATGTACAGGAATCTCTGCTCTTTGTCTGGAAGGGCTGGTGTTTCCAGAGGGGTTTGTATAGCAATAACATAACAGTTTTCTTACTGTTGGTGCTTTATTTGTGAGAACAAATATAGGTGCAGAGGCCTACTTTTATCGATCATCTAAATCTCGTTGCCTGGCTCATTTAGTTTGGTATTTTCTTGATTAAAACGTTGGAATTGGAAACATTTCTCCTTTTCATAGAAAGATTACACTATTGCCCCCCTTTTCTTTCATTGATACAGTATGTCTGGTTCAGTTCACATAAAGAACCTGTCATGGCATTTTGGCCGTGTCACCCTTTTTGGCTGTGTCACCCTCCCTGTGACTCCCTGAGGAATCAACGATGTTGGACCACAACCAAACTCAACAAGATGACTCATCTTCTTTTGAAATACCTGTGCTGTTTCAATGAAAGGGAAACAGTTTGAATGTGTGCACATTGGTATCTTCATTGCTTTTAGTAGGCTAGTTTTCTATTCCATCCCCAAAATAAACAGTTGAACACATTAAGATCTGGTTCTTCAATGCAGGCAATGATTAGGGACTCAACAGGGCGAAGGATGTTCAGTTCTAGGTGACTCACTAGAATGTTCTGTTCTCTGACGGGGAGAGCTGTGTAGACCATAGAAGAGACTGCCACTGATTTTGAAAAATCATTGTTGCTATTGCTACCATTCTGTCTGGGCTAGAAGCTGTCTGGTCTGGATGTCTGTCATGCTGTCTGTGTACTGTGTACTGTGTTCAGAGGCCAGTGTTTTGTTTCACCCAGAGTTTGAAACATGAGCCTACGTCACAACTGTGTGTCCCAGGGGGCTATTCACAGTCTAATGAGTTGTAAACATGGTGCCTGTAATGCTCCATGACCCCTAGGAAGGTCACAGTCACAGGGGAGGTAGGGGATAGTGGTTGTCGTTTAGATGGGGTTGCCATAGGCGATGGCTCTATTATAGTAGGCTATATAAATCAGTGTAGCACCTGACATCATACATACAGGTCTCCTGACATTAGCCATTAGACTGACTCAGGGTCTGTTGTTACAACACACTTTATTCCAGCCAAGGAATTCGCTAGCTTTGATTAAGACTGGCTGCTGCAGCTGTGTCCTTTTGCTGTTGATGGCCATGCCACCTCGCCAAGCTGTGGTGTTGCTTCTCTCTCTCTCCAGTGTGCTGTTCCGAGACATCTCTATTAAATCCTATTTGTGCATGCACAGCTTTATTATTCTGATTTAATATAACAATGCTTTCCAATATCCATTCTGCTTCCTTCACTTTTTATTTATGCCACTTCGTCAGCCAGCCTCCCCCTGCCTGGCTCGACCCGTGGCCCGGCAGGAAGCACAATGGATATTAAATCAGATTTATCGTCAGGCTATAGAATGGTGTCTGACCCACAGCTCTGCTTGCCTGCCTGCCGGGGAACAGGGAACCGCCTCCTCCCCTCCGCTCCTCACCCAACGGCCTAGGGTGAAAATACAGCTCCTGCACAATTGATGGCTCCTCAATTTGCTCCCTGGAATTGGTTACATTCCATTTCGGAATGACACTGGGGCGAAATGGAATTAGGGACAGGTGGTCTAAACGTGCTCCATTGGAATAACTGCGGCGAGCCAGGCTGAATGCTTATAGGAGAACAGGAGTGCTTTAGATCAACCATCCCTACATCTCACCCTGTCAGTTTTATCTGAATTTTGAAAGAGTGTTTAACCCAATGAGTCCCACCACGCGCCGACGCGATGGGGACTTCTAACCCCTTATATACATTGTGTGTTTGATCTGCAGACTTCTGGGTTGTACCATTGGATTAGTTTATTTCTTCTGCATCCGTTGGTACCATTAGTCTGTGTGATTAACGGGGGCTGAGCTAGAGTGGTGTTTGTGAGACAAGGGAGGATCCCGAAGGGGCCCGGGGCAAGGTCTTTTATACAAACACGTCTGAATGGTTTGAACTACAAACTATCTGTGAAAAGCTGAGAGTCTCATAAACACGCACATGTAATGTTTTGCTCTATGACGCTCACAAGCTACACAAGAGCCGTTAGAAGGTAAGGGGTTCTTCTAGATATAGGATCATAGGACATCCAAACACTTAATGTCTACAACACTGTAATTTTTGGTATTTGGTATTTTATTAGGATTCCCATTAGCTGTTGTGAAAGCAGCAGCTACTCTTCCTGGGGTCCACACAAAACATGAAAGATCACATAATACAGAACATTAGTAGACAAGAACAGCTCAAAGATAGAACTACATCAATTTTAAAAAGGCACACACAGCCTACATATCAATACATACACACAAACTATCTAGGTCAAATAGGGAGGCGTTGTGCCGTGAGGTATTGCTTTATCTGTTTTTTTAAACCAGGTTTGCTGTTCATTTGAGCAATATGAGATGGAGGGGGGTTCCATGCAATAATGGCTCTATATATAATTCTGTATGCTTTCTTCAATTTGTTCTGGATTTTGGGGACTGTGAAAAGACCCCTGGTGTCATGTCTGGTGGGGTAAGTGTGTGTGTCAGAGATGTGTGTAAGTTGACTACGCAAACAATTTGGAATTTTCAACACATTGTTTCTTATAAATAGAGGAAGTGATGCAATCAGTCTCTCCTCAACTCTTAACCAAGAGAGACTGGCATGCATAGTATTTATATTAGCCCTCTGATTACAATGAAGAGCAAGACGTGCCGCTCTGTTCTGGGCCAGCTGCAGCTTAACTACAGTAGGTCTTTCCTTGCAGCACCCGACCACACAACTGGACAATAATCAAGATAAGACTAAACTAGAGCCTGCAAGACTTACTTTTTCGAGTGTGAAGTCAAAAAAGCAGAGCATCTCTTTATTACGGACAGACCTCTCCCCATCTTTACAACCATTGAATCTATATGTTTTGACCATGACAGTTTACAATTTAAGGTAACACCAAGTAATTTAGTCTCCTCAATTTGTTCAACAGCCACACCATTCATTCCTAGATTCAGCTGAGGTCTAGAACTTAGGGAATGATTTGCACCAAATACAATGCTCTTAGTTTTAGAGATGTTCGGGACCAGTTTATTACTGGCCACCCATTCCAAAACAGACTGCAACTCTTTGTTAAAGGTTTCAGTGACTTCATTAGCTGTAGTTGCTGATGCGTATATGTTTGAATCATCAGCATACATGGACATACATGCTTTGTTTAATGCCAGTGGCAGGTCATTGGTAAAAATAGAAAAGAGTAGAGCGCCTAGCGAGCTGCCCTGCAGTACACCACACTTTATATGTTTGACATTAGAGAAGCTTCCCTTGAAGAAAACCCTCTGAGTTCTATTAGATAGATAGCTCTGAATCCACAATATGACAGAGGCTGAAAAGCCATAACACATACATTTTCTCAACAACAGGTTATGGTCAATAATGTAAAATGCTGCACTGAAATCTAACAGTACAGCTCCCACAATCTTCTTATTATCAATTTATTTCAAACAATATCAGTCATTTGTGTCAGCGCAGTACATGTTGAGAGCCCTTCTCTATAAACATGCTGAAAGTCTGTTAATTTGTTTACGGAGAAATAGCATTGTATTTGGTATAACACAATTATTTCCAAAAGTTTGCTAAGAGCTGGCAGCAAGCTGATTGGTTTGCTGTTAGAACCAGTAAAGGCTGCTTTAACACTCTTGGGTAGCGGAATGACTTTGGCTTCCCTCCAGGCCTGAGGACAAAGACTTTCCTCTAGGCTCAGATTAAAGATATGACAGATAGGAGTGGCTATAGAGTCAGCTACCATCCTCAGTAGTTTTCCATTTAAGTTGTCAATGCCATGAGGTTTGTCATTATTGATCGCTAACAATAATTTTTCTACATCTCCCACACTTGACAAAATTCAAACTTGCAATGCTTTTCTTTCATTCGTTTTTTTTTTATGCATGAGTATGATGCCTCACTGTTCGTTGTTGGCATTTCCTGCCTAAATTTGCCCACTTTGCCAATTAAGTAATCATTAAAATAATTGGCAACATCAAATGGTTTTGTGATGAATAAGTAATCTGATTCGATGAATGATGGAGTTGAATTTGTCTTTCTGCCCATAATTCCATTTAAAGTACTCCAAAGTGTTTTCTCCATCATTCTTTATATAATTAATCTTGGCTTCATGTTGAGTTTAGTCACATAATCTCTCAATTTGCAGTAAATCAGCCAGTCTGATGTGCAGACAGATTTATTAGTCACTCCTTTTGCCCCATTCTTTTCAAAGTTTTTCAATTCCTCATCAATCCATGGAGCCTTAACAGTTCTGACAGTCAGTTTCTTAACAGGTGCATGTTATCAATAATTGGAAGAAGCAATGTCATAAATGTATCAAGTGCAACAAAGTTCTACAGTATTAATAAAAATATGATCAATACATGTGGATGATCTTGTTCCTGTAGTGTTTGTAAACACCCTGGTACAGTAGGTTGATGAATAACCTGAACCAGACTGGCACTGGTTATAGTGAGAAGCTTCCTCTTGAGCAGACAGCTTGATGAAAATCAGTCAGTATTCAGGTCCCCAAGAAAGTAGACCTCACATAGTTAAGCTCACATAGTTGCTTCATAAACCCCTAACTCCACACAGTTGTCACTGACTAGTTGGATATTCATTTCCCAGTGAGCAAACAATTGCTGTACTTACAGCATTCATATAAATATACTTAATTTTATTTATTGACATTTGTCAATAAAACTTATGAATGCAACTGTTTATGTCAAATGTTTTGTCTTCTACTTGTAGCCCTGGTTGTCCTGAAATGACCATGGTGAAACAGTTCATTGTGAGGCTAAATATAAGAGCTGGACATGCAGATAAATGAAATATCGATTTTTGCTGGGGTCTCGGGAATGATAGGGTTAAGAGAATGATGTTGGTGGAGGGATGTGAGGGGACAAA
This sequence comes from Coregonus lavaretus, assembly GCF_964263955.1. Lineage (NCBI taxonomy): Eukaryota > Metazoa > Chordata > Actinopteri > Salmoniformes > Salmonidae > Coregonus > Coregonus lavaretus. Next base: position 36,459,030 of record NC_139998.1, read on the forward strand.
GATGGAGACAGAATGATAGATTGAATTGCGCCTACATATGATTCAGCCAGTCAATGTTCACATGCTATATTGAGAAGACAACCTTGAGGCCATGTATTCAGTGAATTTAGTAAAACAATGAATATTCAAAGCTTTACACCACGTATTCTCTGCGTACAAAAGCAGGTTGAAAAGTTGATAGACATAGACAAGAGATGGATCAGGAAGAAAGAAAGGGAACATTCAGAAAGTGATCTTGAGGTGCGGTATGTTCTGTGCTGCTGCCTGGTGTGACGAGGTGTGAATGAAGGAGTCAGGCGAAGGAGGTAAAATACCGAAGTCCAGAGTTGATTCCGTTTACATAAATAAAACGCACCCAGCGTCAAAACAAAACTATCACAAGGGAAATATTCCACCTTGGCAATAACAAATGGAAGAGTAGCTCAACCACTCACTCTCACAATGAAACAATCACTCACAAAGACAAGGGCAACAGAGGGAACACTTATACACATACTAATTAGGGGAATGAGCACCAGGGGTGTGTGATTGACAAGACAAGACATGACAAGTGGAGTGATGAGAATGGGATTGGCAGTAGCTAGTAAGCCGTTGACGACGAATGCCGAAACCTGCCCGAACAAGGAGGGGAGGCAGCCTCGGCGGAAGTCGTGACACCTGGTTTGGTTGTCTAATGACGGTCTAATCACCATATTGGCATTGTTGATCATCAGAGCTTCCTCTGGCCCTGTGCTCCACATCGTTAAACGGCTGGTTGGGGAAGCACTTGGACGATATTATGCACTTACCCAGCACCAACGCAACACAGGCCTATCTGGATGTGCTTAGCAGACACTGCGGTTACATTTCCTTTTACAGTGCCGTGTTCATTAACTAACAAGATAAGAAGGTGCTTAGTGGTAATTGGTACAAAAATGGTAATTAAGTCTTGCGAGATGGCACATGAATGGAAAAAAAAAATAGCTGTATATTTTATATTTAGAGCTAAATATTGATTTAAAATGTACATTTTTTGTTAGAAGTATGTGTGTTAACTAATGAAGGAGCATTAGGAGTTCTGAGGGAAAAGGCACAGTCAGTTGTGCTCAAGATTAGGTTCTTCATTACTTTTCTCATTACATTCTTATCAATTAGAAAAATAGACACATTTACGTTGGCATTTACAGTGCCTTGCAAAATTATTCATCCCCCTTGGCGATTTTCCTATTTTGTTGCATTCAACCTGTAATTTAAATGGATTTTCATTTGGATTTAATGTAATGGACATACAAAATAGTCCAAATTGGTGAAGTGAAATGAAAAAAATTACTTGTTTCAAAAAATTCTAAAAAATAAATAACGGAAAAGTGGTGCATGCATATGTATTCACCCCCTTTGCTATGAAGCCCCTAAATAAGATCTGGTGCAACCAATTACCTTCAGAAGTCACATAATTAGTTAAATAAAGTCCACCTGTGTGCAATCTAAGTGTCACATGATCTCAGTATATATACACCTGTTCTGAAAGGCCCCAGTCTGCAACACCACTAAGCAAGGGGCACCACCAAGCAAGCGGCACCATGAAGACCAAGGAGCTCTCCAAACAGGTCAGGGACAAAGTTGTGGAGAAGTACAGATTAGGTTTGGGTTATAAAAAAATATCTGAAACTTTGAACATCCCACGGAGCACCATTAAATCCATTATTAAAAAATTGAAAGAATATGGCACCACAACAAACCTGCCAAGAGAGGGCCGCCCACCTAAACTCACGGACCAGGCAAGGAGGGTATTAATCAGATAGGCAACAAAGAGACCAAAGATAACCCTGAAGGAGATGCAAAGCTCCACAGCGGAGATTGGAGTATCTGTCCATAGGACCACTTTAAGCCATACACTCCACAGAGCTGGGCTTTACGTAACAGTGGCCAGAAAAAAGGCATTGCTTATAGAAAGAAATAAGCAAACACATTTTGTGTTCGCCAAAAGGCATGTGGGAGACTCCCCAAACATATGGAAGAAGGTACTCTGGTCAGATGAGACTAAAATTGAGCTTTTTGGCCATCAAGGAAAACGCTATTTCTGGCGCAAACCCAACACCTCTCATCACCCCGAGTACACCATCCCCACAGTGAAGCATGGTGGTGGAAGCATCATGCTGTGGGGATGTTTTTCATCAGCAGGGACTGGGAAATTGGTCAGAATTGAAGGAATGATGGATGGTGCTAAATACAGGGAAATTCTTGAGGGTAACCTGTTTCAGTCTTCCAGAGATTTGAGACTGGGACGGAGGTTCACCTTAAAGCAGGACAATGACCCTAAGCATACTGCTAAAGCAACACGCGAGTGGTTTAAGGGGAAACATTTATATTTCTTAGAATGGCCTAGTTAAAGCCCAGACCTCAATCCAATTGAGAATCTGTGGTATGACTTAAAGATTGAAGGAGCTGGAGTTTTGCCTTGAAGAAGATGTGCCAAGCTTATAGAGACATACTCCAAGATACTTGCAGCTGTAATTGCTGCAAAAGTTGGCTCTACAGAGGGGGGGGGGGGGGGGGGGGTGAATAGTTATGCACGCTCAAGTTTTCAGTTTATTTGTCTTATTTCTTGTTTGTTTCACCCCAAAAAATATTTTGCATCTTCAAAGTGGTAGGCATGTTGTGTAAATCAAATGATACAACCCCCCAAAAAATCTTTAATTTTAATTCCAGGTTTTAAGGCAACAAAATTGGAAAAATGCCATGGGGGGTGAATACTTTCGCAAGCCACTGTCATGACAGTCACTGCACACCAATACATCTCCAGCTACTATAACAAGGATGTGGTTGGAGCTGTTGTTACGTTATGCCCACAAACATCCCCCCACCACATTTTCTTCTTTCTTTCTTTGTCTATTTTTCTCTCTCTCGTTTTCATTGTAGCTGGTGTTGTCATGATGGCAGTCAGTACTCAGCGGGTGATTATGGATGTGTGTGCTGTGATTTAGCAAGCAGCCTGCAGGAGCTCAGTTATGGTCTGAGCTCTGGAGGGGGTCCACAGAGAGGGGAGAGAGGCATCCCTGTACTGTCCTGTCATCCAGTTTGTCTGTCTGGGTCATCATCCTCCAGCCTGCAGACTCAGCATGGCTCACCTTGTTAGTATTCAGCTCGCACAGAGCTTCCTCTACTCTGCTCTGCACGGCCGGGCTGTCCAGGGCTGGGCTGGCTAGGGCTGGCTGGGTGAAATATAGAGCAGTGGTTCCCATCCTCACTGTAACATTGCAGAGGCATGATTCTGTCCTCTGCCAAAAACCCTCTCAATCAGAGGTGTAGTCTGCATCGCCGTTCTTTTTCCTGTTATGTAAGAGGGGATTTGTAGATATTTGTACCCTCTTCTTCATCGCTCACTGCTTTCAGTTGTTAGTGATAACCGACTCCTATGATGGAAACCTTGTAATCCCCAGGTCTTTAGTTGATCTTTAACCTCTGTAGGTGACAGGTCGATATGTGTAATATGGACAATCTTATAGAGATTCATGGTCTCTCTCTGTGGATATTGTATCTCTGATTGGTATTGATCTAAAGAGAAGCCAAAACCCTTCTTTCCATGTACTGTGGGGAGGTCGACTGGCTGGTGGCCTGGTGCAGTCACAATAACCTGGAAGTCAACACAGACAAAACCGTGGAGATGGTGGTTGACTTCAGAAAACGTCCCCCACCATCTCTCCCCCTTGAGATGGATGGCTCATCGGTTAGCATGGCTGAATCATTCAAATTCCTGGGGACCCTCATCTCCCACAACCTCAGGTGGGAAGACAACATCACAGCGGTCACCAAGAAGGCACACCAGCGGATGTACTACTTGCGGCAGCTGAAAAATCCCCCAATCAATCCTGATCCATTTTTACGCATCAATCGTTGAGTCCATCCTCACCTCCTCCATCACCGTCTGGTTTGGGTCTGCGTTTGCCCGCTCCAAGGGCAGGCTGCAACGCACTGTCTGGTCTGCAGAGAGTGTCATCATCTGCCACCTGCCCTCCATCGAGGTCCTGCACGACTCCAGGGCAATGAAGCCACCGACCCCTCCCACCCTGGTCACCCCCTCTTCCAAAAATGAACCTCTGGTAGGCGGTTCAGGTCAATACTGACAAAAACCACATGCCACCTAAAGAGTTTCTGTCCCTCACCAACCGGCCATCTGGCCCATAGAGACTAAAGGACTATGCACTCTATGCTGCACACCGCATCAAGCCATCGAAGAACTGTACACAAAATAATTGCACTGTACTGCATTTGCTCTCTGTCCATTTCCCCGCATTTAGATATATTCATACTGATACTGTAAAATTGCACATCCTGTGCATATATACCTGTGCAAATATACCTGTGCATACAGTGCCTTCGGAAAGTATTCAGACCCCTTGACTTTTTCCACATTTTGTTACGTTACAGCATTATTCCCCAAATTTTATTTATTTATTTATTTTGCAATCTACTCACAATACCCCATAATGACAAAGCAAAAAGAGGTTTTTAGAAATGTTTGCAAATTTATAAAAATAATAAAAACAGATACCTTATTTACATAAGTATTCAGACCCTTTGCTATGAGACTTGAAATTGAGCTCAGGTGCATCCTGTTTCCCATTGATCATCCTTTAGATGTTTCTACAACTTGATTGGAGTCCACCTGTGCTAAATTCAATAGATTGGACATGATTTGGAAAGGCACACACCTGTCTATATAAGGTCCCACAGTTGACAGTGCATGTCAGAGCAAAAACCAAGCCATGAGGTCGAAGGAATTGTGCGTAGAGCTCCGAGACAGGATTGTGTCGAGGCACAGATCTGGGGAAGGGTACCAAAACATTTCTGCAGCATTGAAGGTCCAGAAGAACACAATGGCCTCCATCATTCTTAAATGGAAGATGTTTGGAACCACCAAGACTCTTCCTAGAGCTGGCCTCCTGGCCAAACTGAGCAATCAGGGGAGAAGGGCCTTGGTCAGGGAGGTGACCAAGAACCCGATGGCCATTCTGACAGAGCTCTAGAGTTCCTCTGTGGAGATGCGAGAACCTTCCAGACAGGCCTTTATCGTAGAGTGGCCAGATGGAAGCCACTCCTCAGTAAAAAACATCACGTCTGGAGGAAACCTGGCAGCATCAAGCTGTGGGGATGTTTTTCAGCGGCAAGGACTGGGAGACTAGTCAGGATCGAGGCAAAGATGAACGGAGCACAGTACAGAGAGATATTTGATGGAAACCTGCTCCAGAGCGCTCAGCTCATCCCTACTGCCTTTGATCTGGCGGACTCACTAAACACACATGCTTCGTTTGTAAATTATGTCGGAGTGTCGGAGTGTGTCCCTGGCTATCCGTAAATGTAGAAAACAAGAAAATGATGCCGTCTGGCTTGCTTAATGTAAGGAATTTGACATTTATACTTTTACTTTTGATTCTTAAGTGTATTTTAAACCAAATACTTTTAGACTTTTACTCAAGTAGTATTTTACTGGGTGACTTTCACTTTTACTTGAGTCATTTTCTATTAAGGTATCTTTTACTTTTACTCAAGTATGACAATTGGGTATTTTTTCCACCACTGCATATATACCTGTGCATATACAGGAATTGGTCACTTACATTATCTCTTTTTAAAATGGCTACCTATATATCATTTGTTATGTTATCAGTTTTGAGAGCTCAGACTAACTATCAGGGGCCAAGTACAGTTTCCTCAAACCATTTCTTTCTCTTTATATAGCATTATTGCCAATGCTTTTGTCATAAATTGTAGAAAATGTTAGGTAGTAGGTTCATTCTCTGCAGCTTAGTAATGCATGGGAGAGTAGCCCTGTGGGTTTCTCTGTGGATGGCACATGGCAGAATATTATAGGTATTAAAGAAAGGAACTTTCAGGGGAGTTTAACAAGGTCATGCCAGTTTTATATCATGATTGATTCTCTGCTCTGAGCTTTTTTATCAATCCATTAAAGTGGACCCTGCAGTGTGGCAGGGCTCCAGACACCAACATTAACATCCCATCTCTGGGCTGGAGATGTGGGGAAGGTCACTGAGGGGGAGAGAGGGGTGCAGGAACATCCGCTACTGCGCGCCTGCTACTATAGCCCTGGAACTGATCAACAGGATGTATAGGGAAATATATCAAATCATATTTATTAATACATTATTAATACTATTTATTAATATTTGTTAAACTCATGAGTTACCATTAAATCAAACATTTATATAATCTTCATTAAAACTGTGCACACTAAGGCTTAAAAAAAATACAGACTTTGATCCAAGCTGTAAATATTGTAGTATATTGCTATAAAACTACAGTGCCTTCAGAAAGTAGTCATACCCCTTGACTAATTCTACATTTCATTGTGTTACAGCCTGAATGCAATGGATTTTTTTTTCACCCATCTACACACAATACCCCATAATGACAAAGTGAAAACATGTTTGTAGAATTTGTTTCTAATTTATTGAAAATGAAATACAGACATTTTTTTTCATTAACATAAGTATTCACACCTTTGGCAGTGATTACAGCTGTAAGTCTTTCTGGGTAAATCTCTAAGAGCTTTAACACCTGGATTGTGCAACTTTTTCACATTATTATTTTCAAAATTCTTCAAGCTCTATCAAATTGGTTGTTGATCATTGCTAGACAACCATTTTCAGATCTTGCCATAGATTTTCAAGTAGATTTAAATCAAACACTGTCTTCTTAAGCAACTCCAGTGTAGATTTGGCCTTGTGCTTTAGGTTATCGTCCTGCTGAAAGGTGAATTCATCTCCCAGTGTCTGGTGGAAAGCAGACTGAACCAGGTTTTCCTCTAGGATTTTGCCTGTGCTTAGCTCTATTCCATTTATTTTTTATCCTGAAAAACTCCCCAGTCCTTAACGATTACAAGCATACCCATAACATGATGCAGCCACCACTATGCTTGAAAATATGAAGAGTGGGACTCAGTAATGTGTTGTATTAAATTTGCCACCAACATAACACTTTCTATTCAGGACAAAAAGTGAATTGCTTTGCCACATTTTTTGCAGTATTACTTTAGTGCCTTGTTGCAAACAGGATGCATGTTTTGGAATATTTGTATTCTTTACAGGCTTCCTTTTTTTCACTTTCTCAATTAGGTTAGTATTGTGGAGTAACTACAATGTTGTTGATCCACCCTCAGTTTTCTCCTATCACAGCCATTAAACTCTGTAAGTGTTTTAAAGTCACCATTGGCCTCATGGTGAAATCCCTGCGAGGTTTCCTTCCTCTCCGACAACTGAGTTAGGAAGGACACGTGTATCTTTGTAGTGACTGGGTGTATTGATAAACCATCCAAAGTGTAATTCATAACTTCACCATGCTCAAAGGGATATTCAATGTCTGCTTTGTATTTTTACCATCTACCAATAGGTGCCCTTCTTTGCGAGAAATTGGAAAACCTCCCTGGTCTTTGTGGTTGAATCTTTGTTTGGAATTCACTGCTCGACTGAGGGACCCTAAAGTAGAGGCCTTCACGGGTCCAAAAAGTTGGTCCTGTTCTGAAATGGACCTTGCGCTTTCCCATCCAGACCGGATATGCATAAATGAATGCAAAAAATATAGAGACCCGTTCCGAATGGACCCGAGGACAACTAGACCCGTTTCGTATAGAACTGCTCGGATCCAGACCCGTTCTGAGTGAGGGAAGCAGCAGAAAAGTCCAATTTTAAGTGACTTTATTAACCGGAGCTGATAAAGCACGAGGGAGAGGAGGTAGAAAGTGTTGACGCTCTAGCAGGGGCCGTGCTGTGTGTATAGGCTGTTGTGAGTGTGAGCGAGTGACACTGGGTGCTAGGAGGAGGGAGAGAGGGAGAGACCCCAACCAACCAAGCCGACTTGTGCTTCAGTAGACTAATAGCTGCCGTAGCTATGTTATTTATCATCCAATATGATTACATAGTAGCTGTTTTGACTGCATCAAACCGGGAGAAACTAGTTACAATATCTCTCTCTCTCTCTCTCTCTCTCTCTCTCTCTCTCTCTCTCTCTCTCTCTCTCTCTCTCTCTCTCTCTCTCTCTCTCTCTCTCTCTCTCTCTCTCTCTCTCTCTCTCTCTCTCTCTCTCTCTCTCTCTCTCTCTCTCTCTCTCTCTCTCTCTCTCTCTCTCTCTCTCTCTCTCTCTCTCTCTCTCTCTCTCTCTCTCTCTCTCTCTCTCTCTCTCTCTCTCTCTCTCTCTCTCTTTCAGCAGTCATGTTTAGATCTGTACAGGTACTTCCCAGATCTGCGACATTATTTAGCAAAATTTGAAATTGTCTTTTTTTACATTGGATAAAAGTAGAGACTCAAAGCTAGAAAATGGTATATCATACACTGCAGTTGAGGAACAATAGGAAAGTAATTCTGCTTTGAAAGTTGATAAACTTGTAACCCCACTTTTGAGAAAATGGCCGTTGAATGTTTTGGTGCACCTACTGGAGAGCTCTTCTTTGTCTACACCCATTCAGCATCGTTCACACCCTCTTAAGCCTTAGTCCCACCCATCTCTTTAAGGATTCACATGTGAGGCCATGTGGTAAACACACGCTATATCAAATAAAATCTAAGTTTATTTGTCACATGCACAGGATACAGAAGGTGTAAACGGTACAGTTATAGTACTTGCATAGCAATATCAAAAACAGAAAGTGTCCAGATATATTTTATAAACATTTTATTGTTATTAGATGACACTTACCTGATAGACATTGAATGTCTAAATTGATGGGTCATGTGAAGGAAATGCTATAACCACCCCTCACCCACATCTATCTAAGTGGATGGGTCACTATTGTCTAGACATGTACACACATGTTCATGAAATACAATCGATGGCCGTAATCACCCCCAGACATACCTGCTAATTTGATGGGTCATGTAATAATCTGGCCACAGTGGTCTTTTGTTTAGACATGTAGCTAGCATGTAGCTAGCTAGCTAAACAATGAACTGGCATAACCCCAACTCATACTACTACCAATACAAACATTGTCATAGCTGTAGTATGAATCTGCAGGTAGCTAAAGCTAACAAACTAGGTTCAATGTTAGCTAGCTAACATTAGGCTATAACTAGTTAATGTTTGCTAGCTAACTAACAGTATGCAACAAAAATGACTTTCTGACAAAATTATAAACTTATATCTGGAAATTGTAGCTAGACTCTTACCCGTATACATGGATTAACGCTTCACGGCAGACTGGAACATTTAACTCCGTTTTGTATGTAGCTACATCTTGTTTGGCCAGTTTTGTGTCAAGTCACTCCGGTTCACACTGACCATGGTGTGTGCAGAAAGTAGCCCATCACTTTTTCCTACTGATCTGTTGATAGCGCCTGCTAAATTCAGGGCATCAATGTTGTTGAGAAAAGTATCAAAACTTTTGTAGTTCTCGATGGCTAACGTTATATCTTTCAAAAACGGCGCGGTAGAAATGACTGTCAACACATACTGAACAGCTCACGTTATAGACAGAAGCGTGCTACATGGCAGACCAATCCAAACTCATCTCCCGGCATGTCCAGCCCATACATTATCTCAGCCAATTATGGCTAGTGGGAAGGTTCCTGTTTTTTCCATGGCTAAACAAACTAGGCTCGTAATTTAACAATTTTATTCGTATTTATGGATGGAATACAAGTTTGATATTATGGCACATGAAAGTTCACGTTCCAGAAGGCATTTCTGCCAAAAAACGCATTTTAATAAAACAAAAATTACGTTCAAATGCTGCTTCTGTGAAGTAGTGACGTGCGACATACGCCTAGTTTCCTGAAACAAGTCACATTTTTACTCCTGAACTTTTTTAGTCTTGTCATAAAAAAGGGTTGAAAAAGACATTTCATCTTTTCACTTTTTATAAATTGTAAAAAATGTGTCAAAACATAATTCCACTTTGACATTATGGGGTATTGTTTGTAGGTCAGTGAACAAAAAATCTAAATTTAATCCATTTTAAATTCAGGCTGTACCACAACAAAATGTGGAAAAAGTAAAGTGGTGTCAATACTTTCTGAAGGCACGTATGTTTGTCTGGAAGTATTTCTGATACTAAAGCAGGACAGTGATTCCATGCTGCGGACATACAGTGAGGGAAAAAAGTATTTGATCCCCTGCTGATTTTGTACGTTTGCCCACTGACAAAGACATGGTCATTCGATAATTTTAATGGTAGGTTTATTTGAACAGTGAGAGACAGACTAACAACACCCCCAAAACATAATGTTTCCACCTCCATGTTTGATGGTGGGAATGGTGTTCTTGGTGTCATAGGCAGCATTGCTCCTCCTCCAAATACGGTGAGTTGAGTTGATGCCAAAGAGCTTGATTTTGGTCTCATCTGACCACAACACTTTCACCCAGTTCTCCTCTGAATCATTCAGATGTTAATTGGCAAACTTCAGACAGCCCTGTATATGTGCTTTCTTGAGCAGGGGGACCTTGCGGGCGCTGCAGGATTTCAGTCCTTCACGGCGTAGTGTGTTACCAATTGTTTTCTTGGTGACTATGGTCCCAGCTGCCTTGAGATCATTGACAAGATCCTCCCGTGTAGTTCTGGGCTGATTCCTCACCGTTCTCATGATCATTGCAACTCCACGAGGTGAGATCGTGCATGGAGCCCCAGGCAGAGGGAGATTGACAGTTATTTTGTGTGTCTTCCATTTGCGAATAATCGCACCAACTGTTGTCACCTTCTCACCAAGCTGCTTGGCGATGGTCTTGTAGCCCATTCCAGCCTTGTGTAGGTCTACAATCTTGTCCCTGACATCCTTGGAGAGCTCTTTGGTCTTGGCCATGGTGGAGAGTTTGGAATCTGATTGATTGATTGCTTCTGTGGACAGGTGTCTTTTATACAGGTAACAAGCTGAGATTAGGATCACTCCCTTTAAGAGTGTGTTCCTAATCTCAGCTCGTTACCTGTATAAAAGACACCTGGGAGCCAGAAATCTTCCTGATTGAGAGGGGGTCAAATACTTATTTCCCTCATTAAAATGCAAATCAATTTATAACATTTTTGACATGCGTTTTTCTGGATTTTTTGTTGTTATTCTGTCTCTCACTGTTCAAATAAACCTACCATTAAAATTATAGACTGATCATTTCTTTGTCAGTGGGCAAACGTACAAAATCAGCAGGGGATCAAATACTTTTTCCCCTCACTGTATCTAGCTGAAAAGTAGCCACCCTTTGCCTTGATGACAGCTTTGCACACTCTTGGCATTCTCTCAACCAGCTTCATGAGGTAGTCACCTGGGATGCATTTCAATTAACAGGTGTACCTTGTTAAAAGTTAATTTGTGGAATTTCTTTCCTTCTTAATGTGTTTGAGCCAATCAGTTTTGTGACAAGGTAGGATTGGTATACAGAAGATAGCCCTATTTGGTAAAAGACCAAGTCCATATTATGGCAAGAACAGCTCAAATAAGCGAAGAGAAATGACAGTCCATTGTTACTTTAAGACATGAAGGTCAGTCAATCTGGAACATTTTGTTTAACACGTTTTGGGTTACTACATGATTCCATATGTGTTATTTCATAATTTTGATGTCTTCACTATTATTCTACAATGTAGAGAATAGTAAAATTATAGAAAAACCCTTGTGTAGGTGTGTCCAAATTTTTGACTGGTACTGTATATATTATTATTAATATAGAAAATATTTCTGGCGACCCCACTGCAATTCGGACCTCCGCTGGCATAAACAATACTAAACAAAGCACAATATCTCAGATGTCCCCAGCAAAATGAGGCTAAATGTACAGTAGGCTAAATGCAGCTCTCTTCCTATACAGTGGGGGAAAAAAGTATTTAGTCAGCCACCAATTGTGCAAGTTCTCCCACTTAAAAAGATGAGAGAGGCCTGTAATTTTCATCATAGGTACACGTCAACTATGACAGACAAATTGAGGAAAAAAAATCCAGAAAATCACATTGTAGGATTTTTTATGAATTTATTTGCAAATTATGGTGGAAAATAAGTATTTGGTCACCTACAAACAAGTAAGATTTCTGGCTCTCACAGACCTGTAACTTCTTCTTTAAGAGGCTCCTCTGTCCTCCACTCGTTACCTGTATTAATGGCACCTATTTGAACTTGTTATCAGTATAAAAGACACCTGTCCACAACATCAAACAGTCACACTCCAAACTCCACTATGGCCAAGACCAAAGAGCTGTCAAAGGACACCAGAAACAAAATTGTAGACCTGCACCAGGCTGGGAAGACTGAATCTGCAATAGGTAAGCAGCTTGGTTTGAAGAAATCAACTGTGGGAGCAATTATTAGGAAATGGAAGACATACAAGACCACTGATAATCTCCCTCGATCTGGGGCTCCACGCAAGATCTCACCCCGTGGGGTCAAAATGATCACAAGAACGGTGAGCAAAAATCCCAGAACAACACGGGGGGACCTAGTGAATTACCTGCAGAGAGCTGGGACCAAAGTAACAAAGCCTACCATCAGTAACACACTACGCCGCCAGGGACTCAAATCCTACAGTGCCAGACGTGTCCCCCTGCTTAAGCCAGTACATGTCCAGGCCCGTCTGAAGTTTGCTAGAGTGCATTTGGATGATCCAGAAGAGGATTGGGAGAATGTCATATGGTCAGATGACACCAAAATATAACTTTTTAGTAAAAACTCAACTTGTCGTGTTTGGAGGACAAAGAATGCTGAGTTGCATCCAAAGAACACCATACCTACTGTGAAGCATGGGGGTGTAAACATCATGCTTTGGGGCTGTTTTTCTGCAAAGGGACCAGGACGACTGATCCGTGTAAAGGAAAGAATGAATGGGGCCATGTATCGTGAGATTTTGAGTGAAAACCTCCTTCCATCAGCAAGGGCATTGAAGATGAAACGTGGCTGGGTCTTTCAGCATGACAATGATCCCAAACACACCGCCCGGGCAACGAAGGAGTGGCTTCGTAAGAAACATTTCAAGGTCCTGGAGTGGCCTAGCCAGTCTCCAGATCTCAACCCCATAGAAAATCTTTGGAGGGAGTTGAAAGTCTGTGTTGCCCAGCGACAGCCCCAAAACATCACTGCTCTAGAGGAGATCTGCATGGAGGAATGGGCCAAAATACCAGCAACAGTGTGTGAAAACCTTGTGAAGACTTACAGAAAACGTTTGACCTGTGTCATTGCCAACAAAGGGTATATAACAAAGTATTGAGAAACTTTTGTTATTGACCAAATACTTATTTCCCACCATAATTTGCAAATAAATTCATAAAAAATCCTACAATGTGATTTTCTGGATTTTTTTTCTCATTTTGTCTGTCATAGTTGACGTGTACCTATGATGAAAATTACAGGCCTCTCTCATTGTCACGGCCGTCTACGGAAGGAGTGGACCAAAGCGCAGCGTTTGTAGCGAACATGACTTTATTAAAGTTAAAGTGCACGAACGAGAAAACAATAAACAATGACGGATAGTGAAGTCCTCAGTACACAGACTGAAACATGGAACAAAAACCCACAACCCTAAGGTGAACACTGACAGTATAAATATGGCTCCCAATCAGAGATAACGAGCCGACAGCTGACACTCGTTACCTCCGATTGGGAGTCACATGACGAGACAAGACACTACAACCACAACCAAACACAACCAAATGAACACACCCTATACCCAACACAACCAAATGAATACACCCTGGCTCAAACTACACAGTCCCGGAGCCAGAGCGTGACAGTACCCCCCCCCTAAAGGCGCGGACTCCGACCGCGCCTACACCCCAAACTAGGGGAGGGCTGGGTGGGTGTTGCTCCTCGGAGGCGGCTCCGGCTCCGGGCTTGACCACCACCCCACTTCACTCCCCCCGTAGTGCCCCCGGTCCGATCTGACCCAGCTTGCTGGATCAGGACCTCCGACGCGCACCCCAGGCTTGGCGCGTGAGGTAGGAATGGACCGGAACTGACAGACGATACGCACCCTTTGCCTGGTGCGTGGAGCCGGAACAGGCCTCACCAGGCTGAAGACTCGCATCCCTGGCTTGGTGCGAGTAGCAGGAATGGGCTGGATCAGGCTGACGGCTCGCACCCTTGGCTTGGTGCGAGTAGCAGGGACGAGCTGAACCAGGCTGACGACTCGCACCCTTGGCTTGGTGCGAGTAGCAGGAACGGGCTGGACTAGGCCGACGACTCGTACCCCTGGCTTGGTGCGAGTAGCAGGAATGGGCAGGACCAGGCTGACGACTCGCACCCTTGGCTTGGTGCGAGTGGCAGGAACAGGCCGGACCGGGCTGGCGACGCGCACCGTAGGTTTGGTGCGAGTGGCAGGAACAGGCCGGGTCGGGCTGGCGACGCGCACCGTAGACTTGGTGCGGGTGGCAGGAACAGGCCGGACCGGGCTGGCGACGCGCACCGTAGGTTTGGTGCGAGTGGCAGGAACAGGCCGGGTCGGGCTGGCGACGCACACCGTACACTTGGTGCGGGTGGCAGGAACAGGCCGGACCGGGCTGGCGACGCGCACCGTAGGTTTGGTGCGAGTGGCAGGAACAGGCCGGGTCGGGCTGGCGACGCGCACCGTAGACTTGGTGCGGGTGGCAGGAACAGGCCGGGCTGGGCTGGCGACGCACACCGTAGGTTTAGTGCGTGGAGCAGGAACAGGCCGGGCTGGGCTGGCGACGCACACCGTAGGTTTAGTGCGTGGAGCAGGAACAGGCCGGGCTGGGCTGGCGACGCACACCGTAGGTCTGGTACGTGGAGCAGGAACAGGCCGGACAGGGCTGTCGACGCACACCGTAGGCTTTGTGCGTGGAGCAGGAACAGGCCGGGCTGGGCTGGCGACGCACACCGTGGACTTGGTGCGTGGAGTAGGAACAGGCCGGTCCATACTGGGAACACACACCACTGGCCTTAACCGGGGATCAGGAACGGGCCGGACCGGACTGGTAACACACCTCAGTCTCTCACGCCGTGCCTCCACTACTTCCCTCCCTCTACTCGCCAATGGCTCCCGTAATCCGGTAGCCTTCTCTCCACGTCTCCCTGTGGCAGCCTCCTGCTGCCCAGCCGCCCAAGCCATGTGCCCCCCCCAAAAAACTTTTTGGGGTTGCCTCTCGTCCTTCCGACGATGGCCCTGCTGACGCCGTTGCTCCTCTCTCGCCAGGGCCTTGATCCTCCCCCAAGGTCCCTTGCCCCCGAGCATGTCCTCCCAGGACCACGATTTGCCCACCTGGGCCATCGCCAGCCTCTCGATCTCCTTACCCGGCGCTTCCTCCCATGTCCAGTCTCCTTGCTCCTGGACACGCTGCTTGGTCCTTTTTAGGTGGGTTTTTCTGTCACGGCCGTCTACGGAAGGAGTGGACCAAAGCGCAGCGTTTGTAGCGAACATGACTTTATTAAAGTTAAAGTGCACGAACGAGAAAACAATAAACAATGACGGATAGTGAAGTCCTCAGTACACAGACTGAAACATGGAACAAAAACCCACAACCCTAAGGTGAACACTGACAGTATAAATATGGCTCCCAATCAGAGATAACGAGCCGACAGCTGACACTCGTTACCTCCGATTGGGAGTCACATGACGAGACAAGACACTACAACCACAACCAAACACAACCAAATGAACACACCCTATACCCAACACAACCAAATGAATACACCCTGGCTCAAACTACACAGTCCCGGAGCCAGAGCGTGATACTTTTTTCCCCCACTGTATCTTTTTTTCCTTAAGTGCTCTAATTTACTCTCTCTTTAGGTTAACTGACAAGCAGTAAAAACTGAGTTTTCTCTCAGTTTCCAACATCAGTGTTTCTTAATTGGTCTTGAGTGCTTGAGAAATCTTAAGATAGCATCAACTAATTCTAGTTTTAACCGTTGCAGCAGGATATTGCTGGATGGCAGTGTGTGTTCAATAAAGCATCCAATTAATTGGATGGCACCAATGCCTGAGAGAGTGGAATAACAAGTAATTATGGTTGATGATGGACTAATGATCCAAAATATAGCCACCAGGAAACAGCCATTAGACCCTCCAGTAATGAGTCAACAACTATGGTCAACATCCCAGACTCACTTACAGTGGGGAAAAAAAGTATTTAGTCAGCCACCAAATGTGCAAGTTCTCCCACTTAAAAAGATGAGAGAGGCCTGTAATTTTCCTCATAGGTACACGTCAACTATGACAGACAAAATGAGAAAAAAAAATCCAAAAAATCATATTGTAGGATTTTTTATGAATTTATTTGCAAATTATGGTGGAAAATAAGTGTTTGGTCAATAACAAAAGTTTCTCAATACTTTGTTATATACCCTTTGTTGGCAATGACACAGGTCAAACGTTTTCTGTAAGTCTTCACAAGGTTTTCACACACTGTTGCTGGTATTTTGGCCCATTCCTCCATGCATATCTCCTCTAGAGCAGTGATGTTTTGGGGATGTCGCTGGGCTACACAGACTTTCAACTCCCTCCAAAGATTTTCAATGGGTTGTGATCTGGAGACTGGCTAGGCCACTCCAGGACCTTGAAATGCTTCTTACGAAGCCACTCCTTTGTTGCCCGGGCGGTGTGTTTGGGATCATTGTCATGCTGAAAGACCCAGCCACGTTTCATCTTCAATGCCCTTGCTGATGGAAGGAGGTTTTCACTCAAAATCTCACGATACATGGCCCCATTCATTCTTTCCTTTAGACGGATCAGTCGTCCTGGTCCCTTTGCAGAAAAACAGCCCCAAAGCATGATGTTTCCACCCCCATGCTTCACAGTAGGTATGGTGTTCTTTGGATGCAACTCAGCATTCTTTGTCCTCCAAACACGACGAGTTGAGTTTTTACCAAAAAGTTCTATTTTGGTTTCATCTGACCATATGACATTCTCCCAATCCTCTTCTGGATCATCCAAATGCACTCTAGCAAACTTCAGACGGGCCTGGACATGTACTGGCTTAAGCAGGGGAACACGTCTGGCACTGCAGGATTTGAGTCCCTGGCGGCGTAGTGTGTTACTGATGGTAGGCTTTGTTACTTTGGTCCCAGCTCTCTGCAGGTCATTCACTAGGTCCCCCCCGTGTGGTTCTGGGATTTTTGCTCACCGTTCTTGTGATCATTTTGACCCCACGGGGTGAGATCTTGCATGGAGCCCCAGATCGAGGGAGATTATCAGTGGTCTTGTATGTCTTCCATTTCCTAATAATTGCTCCCACAGTTGATTTCTTCAAACCAACCTATTCCAGATTCAGTCTTCCCAGCCTGGTGCAGGTCTACAATTTTGTTTCTGGTGTCCTTTGACAGCTCTTTGGTCTTGGCCATAGTGGAGTTTGGAGTGTGACTGTTTGAGGTTGTGGACAGGTGTCTTTTATACTGATAACAGGTTCAAACAGGTGCCATTAATACAGGTAACGAGTGGAGGACAGAGGAGCCTCTTAAAGAAAAAGTTACAGGTCTGTGAGAGCCAGAAATATTGCTTGTTTGTAGGTGACCAAATACTTATTTTCCACCATAATTTGCAAATAAATTCATTACAAATCCTACAATGTGATTTTCTGGATTTTTTTTTCTCAATTTGTCTATCATAGTTGACGTGTACCTATGATGAAAATTACAGGCCTCTCTCATCTTTTTAAGTGGGACAACTTGCACAATTGGTGGCTGACTAAATACTTTTTTTCCCCACTGTAAATATTACATGGCTCAACAGCCTAAATCAAACCTAATGTCTCTTAGAGTGTCCGAAATGACACTATTCCCAATATAATGCACTACTTTTGACCAGAGCCCCATGGGCCCTGGTCAAAAGTAGTGTACTAAATAGTCAATAGGAAGCCTAAATAGGAAATAGGAAGCAGACTGAATTTTTTCTTCTTTTTTTTCTGAGGAGCAGCAATCTCCTCCTGCTTGTGTCTTGATTAAATGTTATATCCAGAGCAGCAACAGCTGAGCGTTTTGAGGGAGAGTCTTACATTAAATCTGCCTCAGACAGTGTGAGAAATGAACAAGACATAAGTGGCAATGATCTGTCTACGAAACTTTTAGATGAGAATAATATCCTATGCTCTTCATTTTCCGACGAAATCTTATCCTCTCTGACAGGCAGTCCTGTGCCATAACACAGTGTCTGTGGCTTAGAACCAAGGATACAAACTGACCTCCTCTTCTCTCCATTAACTATCTGTGTTCTTATGTGTGTAGGTGCCTGTGTGTTTATGTGAAGGAGTGAGTAAACATAATTGAACGTCACTTAGGGCAGAATTGATGGTTCCAGTGTCACGACTACCTGTCACTGCTTTGTGAGCAGCCTCAGTTTGTGTGTGTGCCTGCGTGTCTGTCTCCTCTAGTCGTTGCAGAGTGCAGTATTGAGCGACAGGGCCGTGATGGAGCATTGTACTTTAAGTCTATGATGATGTACAACTGCACTCCCAGGCAGATACAGATGACCTCCAGCCCACAGTCACTTCATTACAGGGACATATACAGCAGCCGTGTGGAGGACACATTCACATACTCTCAGGCTGGCCAGGCACTACATACACTAAGTGTACAAAACATTCTGAACACCTGCTCTTTCCATTACATAAACTGACCAGCAGTGGCGGTCGGTGCTGTTTAAGATTGGGGAGGGTGTTTTTTTTTTAATGAGCATGGCCTTTTTTCTATTACAGCATATTGTATGACTGTCATTTATATTCCATTCACCCAGCTCAATGTAACATTGATAGGTTTAGGCTATTACATGATACTCACATTTTCCCACGAGCCACTGCAGCCCCTAGTAATGAGTTCCATTTTTTTATGGCCCCCACTCCCATCAAATGGCCCATCCCTAGTGTAGATGGAGAGTAGGAGACAAGATTTTTAAGCCTTGAGACAATTGAGACATGGATTGTGTATGTGTGCCATTCAGAGGGTGAATGGGCAAGACAAAATATTTAAGTGCCTTTGAGGCCAGCAATTTAGAGGACAGCTTTTGAATGAAGACAGCTTGGTAACAGCTTGTGAGAGAACTCTCCTCTTCATCCACTACTGATAGATCCACTGCCACAGTATGGACTGCAGGAGAGCATCCAATGAGTGAGCGTCTTACTCTTTACCCTCCACATCAGACGTAGAATCGTTAAAACACAGGAGTCAGGACCTCATAGGTTATGCTCTACTGAGCATGAATAATATCTCAAATATGGAGCATCCACATTTGTTCATGGTTAATGATTGTGGTCAATGTCTAACTCTTGCAAGAGATTATCATTTAATGAAGATGTAAAACAATCGAAATGTAATGAGTGGGTCATCATTATCATCCAACACATGTCTGCTGTATGTCCCTGTATGGCTCTAACACATGTCTGCTGTATGTCCCTGTATGGCTGTAGGAGAAATAGTCACACAAATCATAGCGCTGCACTTTCCTATTGATTGATACAGGAGCCACTTGACAATGGCACAAAAACAAAACAGCAGGAGATATTTCTCAGTATATTTATACGTACACTATTACGGTGATAGACCAAGACGGCTGTTTCTTCTAGAGAATAATCTATCCATTTGGCAGTGTGCACACAGCAGCAAAACAGCGTGGAATATGATTCCTACTTTACAATGTACTTTTGACAGGATCAAATGGGATTGGATGTACTGCAGGTTTTAGAAACCTACTTTCCTGCCTCGTGAAATCAGGTTACTAGCTTGCACTGAAGTTCCATCAAGGAATAACATTTCACGACCGTACCTTAGATATTTTTCTATTGGATTTCTAAATGCATTTTTCTGTTTGGGTGGACTTGTAAGGCTTGATGTATTTTGAACTTCTTTCCACTTATACGGATACCTTCCAGAGCAAATATTGAAATGTACAGTGCCTATGGAAAGTCTACACACCCCTTGGATTTCTTCACATTTTATTGTGTTACAAAGTGGGATTAAAATTGATTTAATTGTAATTTTTTGTCAACAGTCTACACAAAATACTCGGTAATGTCAAAGTAAAATATGTTTTATTTATTATTAAGATTAATGAAAAATAAAACAGTAATATACCTTGATTAGATACATTTTCACCACCCTGAGTCGATACATGTTATAAACACCTTTGGCAGTGATAACAGCTGTGAGTCTTCTTGGGCAAGTCTCATAAGAGCTTTGCATACCTGTATTGTGCAATATTTGCCCATTGTTATTTTCTTCAAGCTGTCAAGGTGTTGGGGATCATGGCTAGACAGCAATTTTCATGTCTTGCCATAGATGTTCAAGCGGATTTAAGTCAAAACTGGAACTTGTTTACTCAGGAACATTCATTGTCTTATTGGTAAGCAACTCCAGTGTAGATTTGGCCTTGTGTTTTAGGTTATTGTCCTGCTGAAAGGTGAATTCCTCTCCCAGTGTCTGGTGTAAAGCAGACTGAAGCAGGTTTTCCTCTAGGATTTTGCCTGTGGTTAGCTCCATCCAATTTCTTTTCATCCTGAAAAACTCCCCAGTCTTTGCTGATGTCAAGCATACCCATACCATGATGCAGCCATATTTCACACAGAGTGAGTCCATATAACATATTTTGTTATTTGTTAAGCCAAATTTTACTTTTGAACTAGGCTTTCCTAAACAAAGGGGGTGAATACTTAAGCAACGACTATATTTTAGTTATTACATTTGTATTAATTTGTAAAAAGTTGTCGATTTTTCTTTTCACTTTGACATTATGGAGTATTTTGTTTAGATCAATGACCAAACATTACAATTAAATCTATTTCAATCCCACATTGTAATGCAACAAAATGTGAAAAAAGTTCAAGGGAGTGTAGACTTTCTATAGACACAATATATGGAAGGTGGGTTAGTTCCCATTTGGCTATTTAGAAGCTTTTTTATTGGATTGCCCATATCACATCCTATAACATGTTTTGGCAAAGACTGTTTCCTGTGGAAGTTGCTGTTTGTTAATGCAGATGATAAATACAATGTCTTAAAGTTCTAATACAATCTTTTTGTAATGAATATGCATAACCAATTTAAGCTTATTCAGTGCTTGACTTGGTATTTTGGTATTTATTAGGATCCATATTAGCCGCTGCAAAAGCATCAGCTACTCTTCCTGGGGTCCACATGAAACATGACATAATACGTAGTACACAACACTATTAGTCAAGGACTGAAATACATACATTTAAAACATCACACATAGCCTACATATCAGTACATACACACAATAGGTCTAGTACATAGTACAGTGCAAATTACAATATACGATATATAAAATGGCTGTTAAACAGGTTTTATTGCTAGCTTGAGTTACCTGGGGTGGCAGAGAGTTACATGTAGTCATGGCTCTATTTAATACTGTGCGTTTCCCAGCCTCTGTTCTGGACCTGAGGACTGTGAAGAGACCTCTGGTTGCATGTCTTGTGTTGTACCAATGAGTGTCCGAACTGTGTGCCAACTGCTTGAACAGACGGTTCGGCACCTTTAACACATCAATGCCTCGCACAAAGACCAATAGTGATGCAGTCAATCTCTCCTCAACTTTGAACCATTAAAGGGTGCTCTGCTATTCTTGGGTAGCGGAATGACCTTTGCCTCCCTCCATGTCTGAGGGCACACACTGTCTTCTTTGCTTAAATTGAAGATGTGGTAAACAGGAATCACAATGTAGTCCGCTACCAACCTCAGCAATTTACCATCCAGGTTGTCGGTACCAGGTGGTTTGTCCTTATTTATAGATAGCAACAATTTTTTCACCTCTTCCACACCCACTTTGTGGAACTCAAAACTACAGTGCTTGTCTTTCATTATTTGATCCATTATGCATGAATATGAAGGCTCAACATTTGTTGTTTGCATGTCATACCTAAATTTGCTAATCTTGTCAACAAAAAAAGTTATTAAAGTGGTTGGCAATATCAAAGGGTTTTGTTATGAACAAGCCATCTGCCTCAATGAAGGATGGAGCAGAGTTTGCTTTTTACTAGAACTAAAACAGGTGCCTGTATTGATTTTGTGTGCCAGTACTGCTTACATTTAGGTGCAGGAGCTTCACAATACTTTTGAGCTAATATTCTATAAGAGGAACGAGCTGAAGATCATTTATGATGCCGGTACTCAGCTCCGCTGAGCTCCTGTCCAAGTCAAGTACTGGGCTTATTACATTTAACTGGTTTTTCTGTTGAGCAGGAATTCTCTTCTTGGGGTACAGAAGAAAACAACTTTGTAGAGTTCTGTTTTGTAGAGTAATATGTAATATTCATTACCTCTGGGGGGTTTCAAACAAACTTTTCTGTGATAACCTTCGAGTTGCTTTCTGTGTTTATTGGTGTGAACAAAGGATTATTCCCGATTTATTTTTGGGAAGACAAAATGTATTATTTTCCTTTGTGGATTGTAGAAAAGACAAACCCAAAGAACCTTGCAATCTGTTCCCAATGATACTTACCTCCATGGTTTAGAAACGTAACTTAATATAATCAACAGTTACAATCTGTGAGAGGAATATGAATAAGTGTCTCACAATTACTGCTGCACAGTTGGGGGGGAGGAGAGAGTGAGAGAGAGAGAGCGAGAGAGAGAGAGAGAGAGAGAGAGAGAGAGAGAGAGAGAGAGAGAGAGAGAATATCATTTACATACTGCATAATATCTCTTGTAGTGTCAGTTTATTTCCTGTACCGATGAATTAATCAATACAGTGTTGTTGATCCTCAGGATAGTCCCCTGGTACACTTCAGTAAGCACCTTGTTTTAGAACCCAGAGGAAGAGGGATACACAGAGCCGTTGATGGAAATATAGTCTACCAAAGTCTAAACCTTTTAAAATAATCCTCAGTTTCACCAGCAAACCAGGCAGAGAGAAATGCTTATAGGATAGAGGTGAACAGGAAAGAAAAAGATAGAGGGCGAGAGAAGAGGGGCGTGACAGCCAGAGAGACTATTAGCACCATCGCCCTTTCCACTGATGAATGGGAGTCAGGCAGAGGCGAGATCAGATGATGAGACAAACCTCTAAACCTGGAATGAGGAAACAGAAACAGAGGCCAACCCTTTATTCCTAATCACAGTAATCCTATGACCACCCCAACCAATAACACCTCCAGCAGCACAATAGGAGCAGACAGGGTCTCCTGCCTCCTGGGCTATAGAGGCTGGCAACCTTATATCCCCTATCACACACCTCAGCACATCTCCCCTGATGGTCACTGATAGGCTTGTGTCTGGGAACAGCCTCCTCATTGTAGCTATTCAACCCTGGATTGTATTTGTGCATCACGAGACAGAACCATGATACTATCTCCGGTCTAGTGTGATCTGATTGACAGTAATTGGCAAGGGACACTCCCACTCTCTGGCACTTTTGTTTGCTGGGTTTACAAATCAACTTTTTGGTCATGGTACTTTCATCCATCATGGTCAGTGACAGTCCCATCACCTAAACTTTGTTTATTGACCTAAAAAGTTTTTACATTCACTAACTCAATAACCTCAAGAGTAAAAATAAAGGGAGTGTAAGGTAGATGCTAGATTCTGTTGAAAGTTATTTTTCTAATCCTTGTTCAGCTTCTGCTCGGTGAACGGAAAAGGTGCTTAGAGACTATGCATCGACAGACTGACACCTGTGTAGAGATTGGTGGCACTGACTTGATAATGTCTTCTAGACCAGGGATCATCAACTAGATTCAGCCGCAGGCCGATTTTTTCTTGAGCGGGTGGTCAGGGGGCCGGAACATAATTACAAATAATTTGTAGATTGCAAATTGACAGCAATAAACCCCAGCAGCTTGTTATGATGAGTTTCTAGGTTATCAAGTGATAACGAATGTAAGGATGTACTTAGACACTTTTTATGGGGAGTTCATATAATATATTTAATATGGTACCATGGTTAGTTATAACAGAATAAAGACATAGCCCTGCCTATGCCATCTTCCAACTCCAGAACTAAGATCCAAACTCTCTATATATACACTCTGTTACAAGTCTCTTCACTAACATCTGGTAAACCTCCATGGGCACTCCCTTTCTTTGATGTTATTACTCTTTACCCCCAAGTCATATATCCTGTCCATCAATAATTTCTAAGATCAACATCAGTAATCTCCTTTAACATAAGGAATGCAGACTCTGTGGCACCAAGCCACTTATCTACCAACTCTCCCCTGGGTCACACAACACTATGAAATTACATCATTACACAGCTATAATAAATTGACTAAAGCATAATCATTTCAAACCTTACTTAAATTTGTATATGATCACATATACAGTCGTGGTCAAAAGTTTTGAGAATGACACAAGTATTGGTCTTCACAGAGTTCGCTGCTTCAGTGTTATGAGATATTTCTGTCAGATGTTACTATGGTATACTGAAGTATAATTACTAGCATTCCATAAGTGTCAAAGGCTTTTATTGACAATTACATTAAGTTTATGCAAAGAGTCAATATTTGCAGTGTTGACCCTTCTTTTTCAAGACCTCTGCAATCCGCCCTGGCATGCTGTCAATTAACTTCTGGGCCACATCCTGACTGATTGCAGCCCATTCTTGTATAATCAATGCTTGGAGTTTGTCAGAATTTGTGGGGTTTTGTTTGTCCACCCGCCTCTTGAGGATCAACCACAAGTTCTCAATGGGATTAATAATAAAATTAATGGGATTAATAATAAAAAATAAAAATAAATGGTAAAGTGGTTGTCACACTGGCTATCATAAGGTGAATGCACAAATTTGTAAGTCGCTCTGGATAAGAGCGTCTGCTAAATGACGTAAATGTATATGTAAATTAAGGTCTGGGGAGTTTCCTGGCCATGGACCCAAAATGTCGATGTTTTGTTCCCGAGCCTCTTAGTTATCACTTTTGCCTTATGGCAAGGTGCTCCATCATGCTGGAAAAGGCATTGGTTATTAGCAAACTGTTCTTGGATGGTTGGGAGAAGTTGCTCTCTGAGAATGTGTTGGTACCATTCTTTATTCATGGCTGTGTTCTTAGGCAAAATTGTGAGTGAGCCCACTCCCTTGGCTGAGAAGCAACTCCACACATGAATGGTCTCAGGATGCTTTACTGTTGGCATGACACAGGACTGATGGTAGCACTCACCTTGCCTTCTCCAGACAAGGTGTTTTCCAGATGCCCCAAACAATCAGAAAGGGGATTCATCAGAGAAAATAACTTTACCCCAGTCCTCAGCAGTCCAATCCCTGTACCTTTTGCAGAATATCAGTCTGTCCCTGATGTTTTTCCTGGAGAGAAGTGGCTTCTTTGCTGCCCTTCTTGACACCAGGCCATCCTCCAAAAGTATTCGCTTCACTGTGCGTGCAGATGCACTCACACCTGCCTGCTGCCATTCCTGAGCAAGCTCTGCACTGGTGGTGCCCCGAGCACGCAACTGAATCAACTTTAGGAGACGGTCCTTGCGCTTGCTGGACTTTCTTGGGCGCCCTGACTCCTTCTTCACAACAATTGAACCTCTTTCCTTGAAGTTCTTGATGATCAGATAAATGGTTGATTTAGGTGCAATCTTACTAGCAGCAATATCCTTGCCAGTGAAGCCCTTTTTGTGCAAAGCAATGATGACGGCACGTGTTTCCTTGCAGGTAACCATGTCTGTTATTCTAACTCAATCAGCATGACAGAGTGATCTCCAGTCTTGTCCTCGTCAACACTCTCACCTGTGTTAACGAGAAATCACTGACATGATAGCAGCTGGTCCTTTTGTGGCAGGGCTGAAACGCAGTGGAAATGTTTTTTTGGGATTAAGTTATTTTAATGGCAAAGAGGGACTTTGCAATTAATTGCAATTCATCTGATCACTCTTCATGACATTCTGGAGTATATGCAAATTGCCATCATCAAAACTGAGGCAGCAGACTTTGTGAAAATTCGTATTTGTGTCATTCTCAAAACTTTTGACCACGACTGTATATCTATATTATGCATGGGAGTACTTTGTAACATATTTCCAAAATGTAAGTCACTTGGAGCTGATTTGCTGATGTAAAAAAAAAAAAATACATATATAAAAAAAGAAAAAAAAAAAATATATATATATATACTGTGTATATATATATATACACTACCAGTCAAAAGTTTGGACACACCTACTCCTTCAAGGATTTTTCTTTATTTTTACAATTTTTTACGTTGTAGAATAATAGTGAAAACATCAAAACTATGAAATAACACATATGGAATCATGTAGTAACCAAAAAAGTGTTAAACAAATCAAAATACACTGCTCAAATAAATAAAGGGAACACAAAAATAACACATCCTAGATCTGAATGAATGAAATAATCTTATTAAATACTTTTTTCTTTACATAGTTGAATGTGCTGACAACAAAATCACACAAAAATGATCAATGGAAATCAAATGTATCAACTCATGGAGGTCTGGATTTGGAGTCACCCTCAAAATTAAAGTAGAAAACCACACTACAGGCTGATCCAACTTTGATGTAATGTCCTTAAAACAAGTCAAAATGAGGCTCAGTAGTGTGTGTGGCCTCCACGTGCCTGTATGACCTCCCTACAACACCTGGGCATGCTCCTGATGAGGTGGCAGATGGTCTCCTGAGGAATCTCCTCCCAGACCTGGACTAAAGCATCCGCCAACTCCTGGACAGTCTGTGGTGCAACGTGGCGTTGGTGGATGGAGCGAGACATGATGTCCCAGATGTGCTCAATTGGATTCAGATCTGGGGAACTGGCGGGCCAGTCCATAGCATCAATGCCTTCCTCTTGCAGGAACTGCTGACACACTCCAGCCACATGAGGTCTAGCATTGTCTTGCATTAGGAGGAACCCAGAGCCAACCGCACCAGCATATGGTCTCACAAGGGGTCTGAGGATCTCATCTCGGTACCTAATGGCAGTCAGGCTACCTCTGGCGAGCACATGGAGGGCTGTGTGGCCCCCCAAAGAAATGCCACCCCACACCATGACTGACCCACCGCCAAACCGGTCATGCTGGAGGATGTTGCAGCCAGCAGAACGTTCTCAACGGCGTCTCCAGACTCTGTCACGTCTGTCACATGTGCTCAGTGTGAACCTGCTTTCATCTGTGAAGAGCACAGGGCGCCAGTGGCGAATTCGCCAATCTTGGTGTTCTCTGGCAATTGCCAAACATCCTGCACGGTGTTGGGCTGTAAGCACAACCCCCACCTGTGGACGTCGGGCCCTCATACCACCCTCATGGAGTCTGTTTCTGACCGTTTGAGCAGACATATGCACATTTGTGGCCTGCTGGAGGTCATATTGCAGGGCTCTGGCAGTGCTCCTCCTGCTCCTCCTGCTGGGTTGTTGCCCTCCTACGGCCTCCTCCACGTCTCCTGATGTACTGGCCTGTCTCCTGGTAGCGCCTCCATGTTCTGGACACTACGCTGACAGACACAGCAAACCTTCTTGCCACAGCTCGCATTGATGTGCCATCCTGGATGAGCTGCACTACCTGAGCCACTTGTGTGGGTTGTAGACTCCGTCTCATGCTACCACTAGAGTGAAAGCACCGCCAGCATTCAAAAGTGACCAAAACATCAGCCAGGAAGCATAGGAACTGAGAAGTGGTCTGTGGTCACTACCTGCAAAACCAGTCCTTTTTTGGGGGTGTCTTGCTAATTGCCTATAATTTCCACCTGTTGTCTATTCCATTTGCACAACAGCATGTGAAATGTATTGTCAATCAGTGTTGCTTCCTAAGTGAACAGTTTGATTTCACAGAAGTGTGATTGACTTGGAGTTACATTGTGTTGTTTAAGTGTTCCCTTTATTTTTTTGAGCAGTCTATATTTTATATTTTAGATTCTTCAAATAGCTACCCTTTGCCTTGATGACAACTTTGCACACTCTTGGCATTCTCTCAACCAGCTTCACCTGGAATGCTTTTCCAACAGTCTTGAAGGAGTTCCCACATATGCTGAGCACTTGTTGGCTGCTTTTCCTTCACTCTGCGGTCCAACTAATTCCAAACCATCTCAATTTGGTTGAGGTCGGGGGATTGTGGAGGCCAGGTCATCTGATGCAGCACTCCATCACTCTCCTTCTTGGTCAAATAGCCCTTACACAGCCTTGGGTCATTGTCCTGTTGAAAAACAAATGATAGTCCCACTAAGCCCAAACCAGATGGGATAGCGTATCACTGCAGAATGCTGTGATAGCCATGCTGGTTAAGTGTGCCTTAAATTCTAAATAAATCACAGACAGTGTCACCAGCAAAGCACCCCCACACCATAACACCTGCTTTACGGTGGGAAATACACATGCGGAGATCATTCGTTCACCCACACCGCGTCTCACAAAGCCACGGCGGTTGGAACCCAACATTTCCAATTTGGACTACAGACCAAAAGACAAGTTTCCACCGGTCTAATGTCCATTGCTCGTGTTTCTTGGCCCAAGCAAGTCTCTTCTTATTATTGGTGTCCTTTAGTAGTGGTTTCTTTGCAGCAATTCGACCATGAAGGCCTGATTTACACAGTCTCCTCTGAACAGTTGATGTTGAGATGTGTCTGTTACTTGAACTCTGTGAAGCATTTATTTGGGCTGCAATTTCTGAGGCTGGTAACTCTAATGAACTTATCCTCTGCAGCAGAGGTAACTCTGAGTCTTCCAATCCTGTGGTGGTCCTCATGAGAGCCAGTTTCATCATAGCGCGTGATGGTTTTTGCGACTGCACTTGAAGAAACTTTCAAAGCTCACCTGGTTTTTCCATGACATAGACTGACCAGGTGAATCCAGGTGAAAGCTATGATCCCTTTGATGTCACCTGTTAAATCTGGGGCGGCAGGTAGCTTAGTGGTTAAGAGCGTTGTGCCAGTAACCGAAAGGTCACTGGTTCTAATCCCCGAGCCAACTAGGTGAAAAATCTGTCGATGTGCCCTTGAGCAAGGCACTTAACCCTAATTGCTCCTGTAAGTCGCTCTGGATAAGAGCGTCTGCTAAATGACCCCCCCCAATTTTTTTTTTTTATAAATAAATAATCCACTTCAATCAGTGTAGATGAAGGGAAGGAGACAGATTAAAGAAGGATTTTTAAGCCTTGAGACATGGATTGTGTATGTGTGCCATTCAGAGGGTGAATGGGCATGGCAAAAGATTGAAGTGCCTTTGAACGGGGTATGGTAGTAGGTGCCAGGTGCACCATTTTGAATGTGTCAAGAACTGCAATGCTGCTGGGTTTTTCATGCTCAACAGTTTCCCGTGTGTAACAAGAATGGTTTACCACCCAAAGAACATTCAGCCAACTTGACACAACTGTGGGAAACATTGGAGTCAACATGGGCCAGCATCCCTGTGGAACGCTTTCGACAACTTGTAGAGTCCATGTCCCAACGAATTGAGGCTGTTCTGAGGGCAAAACGGGGTGCAACTCAATATTAGGAAGGTGTTCCTAATGTTTTTTACACTCAATGTATTTATTTATTTATGCTCTGAAAACTTGGGGGGCCTAATAAAATCACCCGCGGGCCAAATTCAGCCAGTGGGGGAACCCTGTTCTAGACTGTACTGCTCTGTTAATGTTAGAGATAGAGTTAGAGTTGTCTGACAGTACCATGCTGTTCAGAATCTCAGTGTGACTCAATACGCCAAATCACTCACCTCTACTCTTTAGGCAGCAGTGGACAATGCAACACTGTACTGTGTGTTTTCTGGTAAAACTGCTTTTCACTTTGACTATGAATAGAAAAGGCTTGGTAAACACACTTTTTAATCTCACATATCCTTTCATGACCCTCAATTTGAGTCAGCACAAAACCCATCCCATACAACCTCTACATAGGTCAAAGTGAACTGGCATTGTTCAGTACATGGCATACAAAGACCTCATCTCTACCTATACCTTTAATTTCACAGTCAAGCATCTCAGCACAGAAAGGCTGCAAAGATGGGCCCTCCCTCGTGATTCAACTGAGTTCTATGGAATGGTGAATGAGGAGCACCCAACCTCCCTGTCTCTCATGGAGGAGTCAACAGGTCATGGACACCATGCGGTGCATTTTCTATGCTCAGAAGATGACATCTGTAGCTCAGCTGGTAGAGCATGGCGCTTGTAACGCCAAGGTAGTGGGTTTGATCCCCGGGACCACCCATACACACAACAAAATATGTATGCACGCATGACTGTAAGTCGCTTTGGATAAAAGCATCTGCTAAATGGCATATTATTATTATTATAGAATAACCTCTCTGGATAGCGTTCTACAAGGTGTTCTGAATGTTTCATACACTGGACATAGAAATGCGCCTTTGATAAAGGCTAGTGCTAGAGTATTGTAGGCTACATGTGGTAGTTGCTCTCTCCACTCTCGCCTCCCCTCCTGGATATGTGTTTATTGCTTGCAGTCCTCATTCACAGGCCCAGCAGGGATGGTGCTGTGTCCAGGCTCCATATGGTTCAAAGACACAGGTGCTCCTGCTGGCTGGCCAGCTGCAGGTTTTTTGCCCCACTCTGATTGATTCTCCTCAGTCTGGGGTGTAGTATAGTGGCCAGGCATGGGTCCAGGCATGGGTCAGCCAAGCTTAGTCTGGGGTGTGTACTGACATTTACCACAGTCAAAAGGACCAGGCCTGAGGGGCAGCAGTGTGAGGAGATGGAGGAGGCGTATTCATCTTCTTTGCCTGTGGATGGCTGGGTGGATGGCTGGCTGGCTGGCTGGCTGAGTGAGTGGATGCATGGATGGCTGGCTTGCTTGCTGGCTAGATGGATGGCTGGATGGCTGCCCTTACAAGAAAGAACATGTCAAATTTGCAGTTTCACATGTGTAATCGATATTTTTTGTACATTTTGAAATAGCTGTTTTCACATGTTGAGCTTAAATTTCACACGTGAAATCATATTTTCACATGTATTAAATTTAGAGTTCACATGTTAACACCAACTTTTCACATGTGAGGAGAATAACATGTTTTTGGTTTCACATGTAGACTGTAACGCGAATGTCCTGCAAAAACATTCCCTTGTCCCGCATTTGGGCTTTTAGATGTGGTCACCCTAATTCCACTGGTGGAAACACTGCTACTGCAACATGTTAACATCATCTTTTCCCATGTGAGGAGAATTAACATTAATTCAAACCCACATGTGAATCTGCAAGTCCACATGTGGATGTGTGATTTTCATAGTTGGAATTTTCTTATATGTGAAACTGCATATCTGATTTTCAGTATTTAACGTTGTAATTTGTTTACAAATGTCCTTACATCTTAGTCATTTAGTAGACACTCTTATTGAGAGCAATTAATTACCTTGCTCAAGGGAACATCAACAGATTTCTCACCTAGTCAGCTCGGGGATTCAAACCAGCGACCTTTCGGTTACTGGCCCTACGCTCTTAACCGCTAGGCTACCTGCCACCCCACACGTGATTTTCACATGTGATTAGTTCATGTTTTTTTGTAAGGGTGGCCAAACACATAGGGAGATATCTGGGCCGGTCAGTCCAGCAGGGAGGGAGCATACTGATGGCAGGGAGAGAAGAAGAGTGGAGAGCTGGCCACAGATCAAACAGAGATGTCAAGATGTATGAGGAAGAAAGCCAAACACATGCTGGACACAAAAATAAGTTCTCCTTTGGATTTACAGAGACCACACATGCACACAGGCATGCACATATAGGCACCCACACACCTGCCAGCAGGCCCGCACATACACACTCACTATGCTCTCTCACACATGGCATACAAACTCACATAGCCAGTCAAGAGTCATACCAGAGACCAGGGGCCATCTCCTATCAGCTTTCCTGAGGATTCATATTGCCTTATTGATTTCCTCCAAAGCTGACATTTACAGCTGGCTCTGCCAAGTGACTCTGCTCTGCTTCCGGCGCTCATCAATGCAGCCACTCCCTTAATCACACTGCTGCCCTGTCACACCTCCTGGACCACTACCATAATGGGACTGCCATTCTGCAGCCCATCCACTCATACAAGCCAACCCTACCAGGCGAAATCAAATCAAATCAAATTGTATTTGTCACATGCTTCGTAAACAACAGGTGTAGACTAACAGTGAAATGCTTACTTACGGGCGCTTCCCAACAATGCAGAGAGAAAGAAAATAGAGAAATAATAGAAAAGTAAAACATGTAATAATAAATACACAATGAGTAACAATAACTTGGCCATATACACGAGGTACCAGTACCGAGTCGATGTGCAGGGTACAGGATGTTGGTGGCACCTTAATTGGGGAGGACAGGCTCATGGTAATGGCTGGAGCAGAATTAGTGGAATGGTATCATACATCAAACACATGAAATGTTTCCATGTGTTTGAATCCATTCCATTAGCTCTGTTCCAGTCATTACTATGAGATGTCCTCCCCTCAGCAGCCTCCTGTGGTGCAGGGTTACGAGGTAATTGAGGTACAGTAGATAAATATACATATAACTAGGAATAACGTGACTAGGCAACAGGATAGATAATGAACAGTAGCAGCAGCGTACAGTGGCTTTCGAAAGTATTCACCCCCCCTTGGCATTTTTCAACCTGGAATTAAAATTGATTTTTGGGGGGTTTGTATCATTTGATTTACACAACATGCCTACCACTTTGAAGATGCAAAATATTTCTTCCTGAAATAAGACAAAAATACAGAAAACTTGACCGTGCATAACTATTCACCCCCCTCCCAAAGTCAGTACTTTGTAGAACCAACGTTTGCAGCAATTACAGCTGCAAGTCTCTTGGGGTATGTCTCTATAAGCTTGGCACATCTAGCCACTGGGATTTTTGCCCATTCTTCAAGGCAAAACTGCTCCAGCTCCTTCAAGTTGGATGGGTTCCACTGGTGTACAGCAATCTTTAAGTCATAACACAGATTCTCAATTGGATTGAGGTCTGGGCTTTGACTAGGCAATTCCAAGACATTTAAATGTTTCCCCTTAAACCACTTGAGTGTTGCTTTAGCAGTATGCTTAGGGTCATTGTCCTGCTGGAAGGTGAACCTCCATTCCAGTCTGAAATCTCCGGAAGACTGAAACAGGTTTCCCTCAAGAATTTCCCTGTATTTAGCACCATCCATCATTCCTTCAATTCTGACCAGTTTCCCAGTCCCTGCCAATGAAAAACATCCCCACAGCATGATGCTGCCACCACCATGCTTCACTATGGGGATGGTGTTCTCGGGGTAATGAGAGGTGTTGAGTTTGCGCCAGACATAGCGTTTTCCTTGATGGCCAAAAAGCTCAATTTTAGTCTCATCTGCCCAGAGTACCTTCTTCCATATGTTTGGGTAATCTCCCACATGCATTTTGGTGAACACCATATGTATTTGCTTATTTTTTTCTTTAAGCAATGTATTTTTTCCGGTCACTCTTCCATAAAGCCCAGCTCTGTGGAGTGTACGGCTTAAAGTGGTCCTATGGACAGATACTCCAATCTCAGCTGTGGAGCTTTGCAGCTCCTTCAGGGTTATCTTTGGTCTCTTTGTCACCTCTCTGATTAATGCCCTCCTTGCCTGGTCCGTGAGTTTTGATGGGCGGCCCTCTCTTGGCAGGTTTGTTGTGGTGCCATATTCTTAATTTTTTTAAATAATGGATTTAATGGTGCTCCATGGGATGTTCAAAGTTTCTGATTGTTTTTTTATAACCCAACCCTGATCTGTACTTCTCCACAACTTTGTCCCTGACCTGTTTGGAGAGCTCCTTGGTCTTCATGGTGCCGCTTGCTTGGTGGCGCCCCTTGCTTAGTGGTGTTGCAGACTCTGGGGCCTTCAGAACAGGTGTATATATATACTGAGATCATGTGACAGATCATGTGACACTTAGATTGCACACAGGTGGACTTTATTTCACTAATTATGTGACTTCTGAAGGTAATTGGTTGCACCATATCTTATTTAGGGGCTTCATAGCAAAGGGGGTGAATACATATGCACGCACCACTTTTCCGTAATGTATTTTTTAGAATTTTTTGAAACAAGTCATTTTTTTCATTTCACTTCACCAATTTGGACTATTTTGTGTATATCCATTACATGAAATCCAAATAAAATCAATTTAAAATACAGCTTGTAATGCAACAAAATAGGACAAATGCCAAGGGGGATGAATACCTTTGCAAGGTACTGTATGTGATGAGTAAAAAAATTGTCAATGCAGATAGTCATTACCAGCAGTGGGACTGTCACTCTGCTGACCACTCATATAACGGGACAGACCATTCTAGCTGTCATTAGTGGGGTTACTGTCACACTGGATAGTTAGATCTATCACATCAAATGACATGGTCACACTTTGCAGACCACACATAATGACATGACCTAATAGACATGGCCACACTGGCCGCTAGTGAGTTCATTTATAAAAAAAAGTTGGACAAAAAGACATCTCCTGTTTAACAAGACTACTGTAGACCATACGACCAGGACATTCAATAATCATAATACTGTAGCTATTTGTTCTGTTGATCCTCGTTCCCGCTTCATGTCTGAAGTAGCATTCCCATCGTCATGTGATCAATGTTAAAGGGTTGGAAAAGCAGGGGGTATAGATGTTTTATTCCAGGAAAGCATTCCTTGGTGCACTTAAAGGAATAAAACACAAATAAACACTCCGCAAAGAAGTGTTTTTCAATAGGTTGCAGTGTTTACTTTTCCGCTGCAAAAAAATCCATAGGAAGCAAAGGACCTCTCCCTGCTTTTCTGCCAGTGTGGTCCCTATATTTGATTGTATAGTATAAGGCACTGTATCAAGCTAACAGAGAGAGCAGTCTCCTCTCTATTCTACAGCTCTGTTTCCCTAGTGTTCTCTGGAACCAGGGACGGATGCTGTGGAGAGTAGTGTGTGCTCTCATAAAGATTTACTATATCACTTACAATGAGCTGAACTAGTTTGGACCAGAGTGTGGACATTGTCTTTCAGTGCCAGCTGCACACTCAGATACTGATACTTACAGTAGGGTGATGTAATGAATTTATACCCCCCAGCAGAAACTATGCCCAGGAGTTAACACTGCTGTTGAACACTTTGTTAATATACTGCAGACATTATATTAGGGCCATGTTGTAGCCATAGATTTAGGGAAATACAGTAGATGCATGTGCCTTGCAAAAGTATTCATCCCCCTTGGCATTTTTCCTATTTTGTTGCATAAAAACCTGTAATTGAAATTGATTTTTATTTGGATTTCATGTAATGGACATACACAAAATAGTCAAAATTGGTGAAGTGAAATGAAAAAAAGTACTTGTTTCAGAAAAATTCTAAAAAATACATTACGGAAAAGTGGTGCGTGCATATGTATTCACCCCCTTTGCTATGAAGCCCCTAAATAATAATAATAATATGCCATTTAGCAGACGCTTTTATCCAAAGCGACTTACAGTCACGCGTGCATAATTTTTTTTTTTTTGTGTACGGGTGGTCCCGGAGATCGAACCCACTACCCTGGCGTTACGAGCACCGTGCTCTACCAGCTGAGCTACAGAGGACCACTGTAAATAAGATCTGGTGCAACCAATTACCTTCTGAAGTCACAATCTAAGTGTCACATGATCTGTCACATGATCTCAGTATATATACCTGTTCTTGTTCTGAAGGCCCCAGAGTCTGCAACACCACCAAGCAAGCGGCACCATGAAGACCAAGGAGCTCTCCAAACAGATCAGGGTGAATAGTTATGCACGCTCAAGTTTTTTGTTTTTTATTCTTATTTCTTGTTTGTTTCACAAAAAAAATATTTTGCATCTTCAAAGTGGTAGGCATGTTGTGTAAATCAAATGATACAAACCCCCCAAAAATCTATTTTCATTCCAGGTTGTAAGGCAACAAAATAGGAAAAATGCCAAGGGGGGTGAATACTTTCGCAAGCCACTGTACTCTTAGAAATAATGGTGCTATCTACAACCTGAAAGGGTTCTTCGGCTGTCCCCATAGGAGAACCCTTTGAAGAACCCTTTTTGGTTCCAGGTAGAAACCTTTTGGTTCCAGATAAAACCCTTTTGGGTTTCATGTAGAACCCTTTCCACAGGGTTCTACCTGGAACCAAAAAGGGTTATCGTATGGGGACAGCCGAATAACTATTTTCTCTAAGAGTGTACAAGACCCAAACGTTGGGCTGCTTGATTATTCCAAGGATCAGACTGAACCATGGAAACTGCCTTGAGTGAGCTAGTTTCCGCTCTCTACGGTGTCCATTTAGGATTTCAGCTGTGTTTTCATTTTTTAGCATTAGTGATGAGTGAATATGCATGAAATATGTGCTTGGCCCCTAATAAAAATGTCAACTCAGAGAATTGTGGCTGTAAGTGTCATTCTCAGTGTCTCTGCTAATCCTGTCTCAGTGTGAGCGGGCCTCTTATTGATAGAGAGCATCACATGTCACATTAGGCTTATTACCAGCAGGAGTTTCAGGACAGACATGGATGAGGATTGAAGCTCTCCATCTCACCCCACTGCTCTCCCTCCAACATAACAAACACATCTCTCATGACTTGTTGTTTAAGCCCATTAAATGACTATTTCCACTGAGGCTTCTTAACTCACACAACCAAGGGTATGATATTATTACATTATAATACTACATGCTCTCTCTCCATTTCTGTTTTTCTCTGTATTGTTCTACCCCCCTTCTGTCTCTCTCCTTCTCTCACTCTGTCGTATATGTAAAAAAAAAACTTTCAGTTATGTAGCTTGGAAATAATATTTTGTATGTTGAAACCATGTTTGTTCACCAAAACTCCTTTGTTGAGCAGATGTGACTAGAGCAGTAATCCTCCCATGTTGTTTTCGGCTGTGTAGTCTTGCTGAGCCAATCACACCAAAACAATGCTGTCTTCACACAGACATAAAAAAACATGATATGGAGGATAAAATGTGAACAAATCAATTAGTATCTCCACCGCTCCCACCAGGAGACATCTGTAGGCCCAGGGGATGTGTGTGTGGTGACAGATTCAGTGTATGTGTGTGTGTATATTTGCGTGCTCATGCGTGTGTATGTTTATCCTCTGTGCTGGGCTGATGCAGACAGCAGGTGGTTTCCTCAGACAGAATGTGAAGCTCCCCACAAGCAGCATGACACCTCCCAGATGAAGTAAGGCCTGCAGAATACCCATGTGTCCTGCTTTCTTCCATCTCACTTCAAACACACACACACACACACACACACACACACACAAATACACACACATATGGCTGCACATACACTCTTTCTCACACTTCTATTTCACACCTGCCTGCCCACTCCTATGTTCATAGCCACTGTGCACCTGCAAATAAAACAAATATTTTACATTCATTTTATCCCGCTCCCTAAGCCCACAGTACTTCCAAATCCACCCATGCCCACTTGCCCAGACACACTCCGGTGCACTGTACACTCAACTAACACATACATTCACACACACTCGCGTGCACGCACACACACACACTTGCGGCCCATACACACACGTTCCAACATATTCCTCTCAGCATGGTCACTGTCATAAAAGACTCCACATTTTATCTTTATCTTTCAGATTTTCATGTTAATTTAACACAGAGAGTGCAGGGGGCCGGGTAGAAAAGTTATCCACCGCAGTAGGCAGATGCGTAGTGACTATTATGACCATTCTGTCTGTCTTTCACTGGAACATCCTTCAAAATGGCGCTGTCATCCTATTGTGCCTGGCAAATGCTCAGGCGAGCACATGACGATATGGCCACTGTCGTCTTATCCCCTAATGTTGTTGCCGTCCTGCTGTTGGAGATGCTCTTACTGTATGTTGTCTTATTTCCTTTTAATTTGCTCTGATATTGTTGATCCCCTGCCGAGGTGGAGCAACAGTGACAGTCTAGTCACTGCATGTCGCCAGGCCCTCGTCAAGCCGGCTGGCCCATAAATGTGACTAACAAGAATTATATATATTCTGACAGAGGCCCCCAAATAGAATTGAATTAACATTTTGAGACCGCCAGGAAATAGTGAATATTAGCAGATACATTACACATAATGGGCTCTATACCTGAGGCCCTGCCAAACCCATATTATCCTCAGCAGACTGTACACCTCATCTCCATATTACTGTATAGCTAAATGGTTAGCCATAGTTAAAATGATCCCACAGTCCAGGTATCTAGCCAGTCCAAAATGACCATCAAATGTTTATGATTGACCCCCACCTCTACTAAGGACTACTAAACTCATGGTTACCAACCATCAATACCAGAAGTACAATCAGACATCAGCCTAAGCCTTCTGCAAGAAGTCCTCTGCTTTATATTCCCCTGCTGTGCCATTACTGCACATCCCCATAGCCACCCTGTGGTATGAGAACTCATGTACATGTACAGCATAATGATGACCTCTGGAATCCTAAACTCATTTATTAGCATATATCCTCCCTCTTACATGATAATCAGGCTCATTTATTTACATAAATCTCCTTTACGTCATCAAAAAACAGCATCATATCCCATAATTATCACATCCACTTCCATATCCCTGATCTGATGATGAGTGATCAGTCTATTTCTCCACCTGGCTGGCTACCTGAGCAGTTGTCATTATCTCTCTCTGTGATCTCTCTTATTCTCTCCTCCAGTCAGTCAGCCATTACAGTGACGGAAAGAAGCATTCTGACATTTTTGAGTGATGTCTTAATTACATTGAACTTTTGGTTCAACAACAACAGAGAGGAACCAGTGACTGGAGTAGTGGATATATATGTCCCTGAAGAGGCTGTATTTATTCTAGAGACATTCTCCCCTCTTGTAATAAATTACATTTAAAAAAGGATGGTTTCTTTTGTGTTACACAATAGGTTATGTAATAATTGAAATGCCAATAACATTTCCATGTGAGTCACAATATGATGTTGTGTTATCAGGGGTGTTATGATACAGTGCCTTGCAAAAGTATTCATCCCCCTTGGCGTTTTTCCTATTTTGTTTCATTACAACTAGTAATTAAATGAAATTTTATTTGGAATTCATGTAATGGACATACACAAAATAGCTCTCCAAACAGGTCAGGGACAAAGTTGTGGAGAAGTACAGATCAGGGTTGGGTTATAAAACAATATCCGAAACTTTGAACATCCCACGGAGCACCATTAAATCCAATATTAAATAATGGAAAGAATATGGCACCACAACAAACCTGCCAAGAGAGGGCCACCCACCAAAACTCACGGACCAGGCAAGGAGGGCATTAATCAGAGAGGCAACAAAGAGACCAAAGATAACCTTGAAGGAGCTGCAAAGCTCCACAGCGGAGATTGGAGTATCTGTCCATAGGACCACTTTAAGCCGTACACTCCACAGAGCTGGGCTTTATGGAAGACTGGTCAGAAAAAAGCCATTGCTTAAAGAAAAAAATAAGCAAACACATTTTGTGTTCGCCAAAAGGCATGTGGGAGACTCCCCAAACATATGGAAGAAGGTACTCTCGTCAGATGAGACTAAAATTGAGCTTTTTGGCCATCAAGGAAAATGTCTGGCGCAAACCCAACACCTCTCATCACCCCGAGAACACCATCCCCACAGTGAAGCAAAAATCCCAGTGGCTAGATGTGCCAGGCTTATAGAGACATACCCCAAGATACTTGCAGCTGTAATTGCTGCAAAATGTGGCTCTACAAAGGATTGACTTTGGGGGGGTGAATAGTTATGCACGCTCAAGTTTTCAGTTTTTTTGTCTTATTTGTTGTTTGATTCACAAAAAAATGTATTTTGCATCTTCAAAGTGGTAGGCATGTTGTGTAAATCAGATCATACAAACCCCCCCAAAAATTCATTTTAATTCCAGGTTGTAAGGCAACAAAATAGGAAAAATGCCAAGGGGGGTGAATACTTTCGCAAGCCACTGTATGTGCACTGTTAATAGTGTTCAGACTGCAATGAGAGCATTATTGTACAGTTTTGTATAGGAGCTACCATCAGAAACTGCAAATAATTCTGCACTGTGACGGTTGTCATGGCTGTAGTATGAAACAATGTGAATGGAATAAGTTGAAGGACACCATGTCATTCCATGGGTGCGTGTGGTGATAATTTCACATGACCCATGTATGACCTCTTGTCTGAACAGTGATGAGATAAAGTGACACTATTAAAGGATGTACACTTTATATACAAAAGTATCTGGACACCCTTTCGAATTAGTGGTCCTCTGTAGCTCAGCTGGTAGAGCACGGCGCTTGTAACGCCAAGGTAGTGGGTTCGATCCCCGGGACCACCCATACACAAAAAATGTATGCACACATGACTGTAAGTCGCTTTGGATAAAAGCGTCTGCTAAATGGCATATTATTATTATTATTATTAGTGGATTTGGCTATTTCAGCCACACACGTTGCTGACAGGTGTATAAAATTGAGCACACAGCCATTCAATCTCCGTAGACACACATTGGCAGTAGAATGGCCTTACTGAAAAGCTCAGTGACTTTCAACATGGCACCGTCATAGGATGCCACCTTTCCAACAAGTCAGTTTGTCAAATCGTCTGTCCTCGGTTGCAACACACACTACCGAGTTCCAAACTGCCTCTGGAAGCAACGTCAGCACAATAAGTGTTTTATCGGGAACTTTATGAAATGGGTTTCCATGGCTGAGCTGCCGCACACAAGCCTAAGATCACCATGCGTAATGCCAAGCGTCGGCCGGAGTGGACGAATCTGGCTATGGCGGATGCCAGGAGAACGCTACCTGCCCCAATTCATAGTGCCAACTGTAAAGTTTGGTGGAGGAGGCATAATGGTCTGGGGCTGTTTTTCATGATTTGGGCTAGCTCTTAGTTCCAGTGAAGGGAAATCTTAATGCTACAGCATACAATGACATCCTAGATGATTCTGTGCTTCCAACTTTGTGGCAACAGTTTGGGGAAGGCCCTTTCCTGTTTCGACATTACAATGCCCCCCTGCACAAAGCGAGGTCCATACAGAAATTTTGTCGAGATCGGTGTGGATGAACTTGACTGGCCTGCACAGAGCCCTGACCTCGACCTGGAACGCTTACTGCGAGGCTGGCCTGATCGCCCAACATCAGTGCCTGACCTCACTAATGCTCTTGTGGCTGAATGGAAGCCTCGTAGCAATGTTTCAACATCTAGTGGAAAGCCTTCCCAGAAGAGTAGAGGCTGTTATAGCAGCAAAGGGGGGACCAACTCCATATTAATACCCATGATTTTGGAATGATATGTTAGACGAGCAGGTGTCCACATACTTTTGGTCATGTGGTGTATGTGTCTTAAATACACAGTCTGTGAGAACACTTGCTCCCTCGCTCCACTAGACAGGTGATTGATGGATGGATGGATGGATGGATGAATGGATGGATAGAGTGAAAGTGGGGTGAAAGAGTGATAATGGCAGGTGAGGGGACTGGAAGAGACAGGTGGATGGACACGTAGGTGGGCCAGGACTGGCAGGCTGCTGCCAAGCCTCTAGAACCTCCCTCCACTGCTCTCCGCCACCACCCAGTCTACCAGATATACCAATAAAATCCTGTATTTTCTGTGCTCCCTCTCAGCATTACCCACTCTGCTCTCTGCCTAAACACACAGCCATTTACTGGCTTTTAAAAACCTACTATCCAAATGTTCTGTGAGGATCTGAAGAGCTCTCTGCAGGAAATAACAATTATTCTTAATGCATTTCCAAAAAACACGAAGCCCTTATTTTATGTTATTACACCCAAAAAACTCTCTCTGACCCTTTCTATGTTTGTGTGGAGGTTCTTTATAATTCGATTTTCTGGGTAATAGCTTTTTTTCTGTGCAGATAAAGACAAAAGTGAATGACGCCGTCTTCTGCTAATGATGTTAATTGTCATTAAAGTTGAACTTGAGCTTTGTCCTTCTCTTCTCTGTTGTCTGTCAGGTTGTCCATATTGGAGCCCAGGAGGGGGGGGAGAAGGGATGCGTGCCTGGCTTCCAGTTGAAGGAGTACCAGGTGGAGTACAATGGAGGTTTCCAGAAGAACCATCCTCTCACACAAGGTGAGTGAGAGACCTGATACCATCCTGACATATGGAGGATTAGAGCAAGTCAAGCAGGTGCACAACACTTCAGATACAAATGTCTTTCATTACTGATATCCATCTTTCCTTTACTGTCTCACTCATGGACACACATACACACTTGCATGCACGCACGGACATACGCGCACACACATTTTCATGCAGACTGTAGCTCTACAGTTGCTCATTGTCTAGCTCCTAGCGTCAGGCGGTTTCCCCTGGGGTTGTAGAAGAGGTGATTCTGTGTGGGCTGGCTGTTATGTTCCCAACATTCAGTATAATTCATGTAAATTCTTATTAAAAACAGGAAATAAAAGCAATGGCTTCCAAACACAACAACAAAATGTTTCTGTGCTTATGAATTATTCTCCTTGATTGTGTGATGTTTACAAAAGCTTGCTAAGCGATCCTCACCCGTAGGCTGCCGTGAGTTGTGGTGGCTTTAACTGAGAAACACTCTGCTGTTGAGGGAAAAAAACACATCACCCGGACAGTCAACCCGATTGACATTTTAAGTGTTGCGCAGGAATTTGCTCAATATCTCTGAACTAACATTGTGATCGAGAGGTCTCAATCATCCTCAGTATCCATAGAGCTGTTTTACAGAATGGTAGAATGAAGGGAATTCTTTACAGAAGTCTATTTGATCTCAGTGGATTTACAAACAAACCCATAAAGATGGAATTGAGAGGAGTCAGTGAGTTCATGACCAAGGTCATCACCATGGAGACAGCAGTTATATTGAGTCTGTGGGGAGGAGGCCTGGTCATCTTGACAGTGTTTCTGTATGGCCTCCACAGAGCCCTGTACTGGGAGATCCCTCCCTTTCTTCCTCCAACAGCCCCTCTCATAACTGTCACAATTCACTGGTCCTCCGCTCCTCTGGGATCGGCAGTAATGTCTGCCTGCTGGTCTCCATCTCCAGTGGGATTTCCAGTCATGTCTGTTCGCTAGCTTCCTGCTGCTCAGTGAGATGAGTTATGGCTGCTTGCTTGTCTTCTAGTTCTCTGAGAGTGACAGGGATGTCAACAGGTTACACAGCAGCCTGAGTGTGAAGTGTTGTGTTTCTTCTCAGCAGTGATAAAAGATTGCAATGTTGAGAATTTGTAATTAAAGTGGAACTGACAGCGTTTTAACAACTTTGCAGATATGAAACAAACAGACAATCGTAATATCAGTCAAAAGTATCACATTCCCAGTTTGTGCTACAGGTTTTAAAAATAGGTTATATTTGACTCAAAATTCCATGATGTAGAGTAAGTCATTGTTGGCAGAATAGATGGATGCAGTTCAATGCATGCTTAATATAGATAATTCACCAATACGTTTCTTGGCAATCCAACACATATTGTTATCAGGTTGTAAATCACGGCTGGCCTAGTACATTGTTTGCTGCCTCCAGCCATTCGAGATACACTGTTTCAGTTTCAATGACTCAATATTTTGAAAACAGACAAATGTAGCTAAGGCTGGGAAGGTCAATAAAATTAAACTAGTGTCGTGACGTGACTTATTTTAATGTATGACTGTTATTTATCGAATCAACTAACTATGTTTAATTGTCACTCGATTAAATTAATCATGTAACAATTAACTCATTAGGAATTTGGGGTACCACTGAAGAAGTTGATTAATGAGTTACCATCTCCCGAATTAAACTCTTAGATATATATGTTATATATCGCTAACAGTCACTTATTAAATAATTACCTCTTATCAGTCTCATTCTGAACGTAGCATAATCCTTGAACCTGCAAGAACCCTAACCTTATTGATGAATCAGCAATACACAAATTGGCTCAATTATTTATTTACTAACTAACTCAATAACAATTCCAGAATACATAAAACACTAACATTATACAGTAAATACAGTCTAGTGGACTAACAAAACAGGACCGTTTGGTTATAACACGATGGTGGATTCAGAGAGGGGGGGAAGAGACAAAGGAATTCACCTATCGGACATTTCTTAGCTATACTCACGGAAATACAAATGCTTAGCACCCGCTCATTCAGATTAGAAATGCAACATGTATTGACGTGTAGCTGTCCTCGATAGTTGAGTTGATGATGTCGGACTCTGGTTTGCCCACCAGAGATCCCAATGTCCTTGGTAGAGTTTCTGGTCATAGTGGTGGTTAGAATAGATACTTCAGATGTACCAATGGTTGTCTGAGACGGATTGTCCTTCCCGACTCGTGTCTTTAGTGAAAGTTCTCTAGACGACTATACATGCCAGCTGCAGACTGAGATGATAAAGTCTACTGTGTTGTTTTTTTCTTCACCTTGTGTAGAGGTTGAGAGTTTCAGAGTTTCTCCATTTCAAACGTATGGACTACCGTCTCATGTTTTCTGGTCTTTCTGGTCTAACCATTTTGTAACGTTTAGCTCACGCTTCACGTCTGCTGGTCTGCTTAATCATTTAAAGCCGTGGGGCTTCCTGGTCTTCTTGGTCTAACCATTTTAAGCCGTGTAGCTTCAGCTTCACACTTCCTGGTCTGGTAGAAATTCAGCCATTTGCAACATCCGGCTTACACCATAATCTGCTTGGTCTGAGGTGAATTTCGTCAGGAGGGGTTATATACTTAAGTAGAAAAGGGGGCATTTCATCATGTTTGTGCTCATCTGGGTGTGGCCACTGACTGAGAACAAATCAATATGGAAAACAATCATCTCATCTAGAATGCTAAAATCACATTTTTATCTTCACAAAAGGATAATTATACTTAATCATTCGTTTTATACAACAATTAGATGCAAACCTCATAACTGGGAAGTGTACACCCCCAGAGATACAGTTATGTTGTTCCACCGTCTTTAATGACATCACAACATAGTAACACATTTTACATGATTGTTCTTTATGTCCCCACCGACCATTTCCCACATTCTTTGAAGTA
The DNA here is from genome assembly GCF_964263955.1 of Coregonus lavaretus. Classification (NCBI taxonomy): domain Eukaryota; kingdom Metazoa; phylum Chordata; class Actinopteri; order Salmoniformes; family Salmonidae; genus Coregonus; species Coregonus lavaretus. The sequence continues at coordinate 36,503,793 of NC_139998.1, forward strand.
GGAATATTGTTTCACTATCCACCTTTGGATGTTGGAGTCTTGGTGGGAAGACTTCCTTTGTTCCACGGCTAAATTCTCTCTCCCAATACTGCATGGTACGGAAAAGAAAGTTTCTGCAAGGAATTTACGACCGGTCATAAAACTGGTTCCCAGGAGAGGGGGTGTTCAAACCTTTGCCTAGCTGGCATCTTTGATCCTCAGCCCATGAGGGCAAGTCATGACACTAGCAAGGGCACTGATCACAAGTCTGTCATAACGTGGCTAATAGGCTAGCATATCTATTTATGTAGCTATTTATTTAGCAAGCTAAAAACACAGAGCCTAATGTTAGCTAGCTAGCTGCTGAGAAGATGTCATGTCATTGGACGAATGGGTGAGTGGCCAACTTTTTCCCGCATATAATTTTTTGGTGGCTACAGCTAGAGATGCAGGTGTCATCTGGTTAGCTAGCAAGAAATGTGAATCACTTTGCTAGCTAGCTATGCTGAACTTCAACAACTTATCCACAGTTAACATATCTCTTAGTTGTCAATCAAATGTATTTGGCATCAATCAAATGGGCGGGCAGGCAGACAAGTTCACATTCAGTTGTCAAAACGTGGGTTTGGACAAGCATGCATTGGCAGGCAAGCTGCAGAAGGGCGAATAGGCTACTATTCCCCATCGTTTATTAGTGCAATTTTTGGTTTAAAAAAACAACACACATTGAATATCCCTTCGAGCATGGTGAAGTTAGTAATTACACTTTGGATGGTGAATCAATAAACACAGTCACTACAAAGATACAGGCGTCCTTCCTAACTCAGTTGCCGGAGATGAAGGAAATCGCTCAGGGATTTCACCATGAGGCCAATGGTGACTTTAAAACAGTTACAGAGTTTAATGGCTGTCATAGGAGAAAACTGAGTATAGATCAACAACATTGTAGTTACTCCACAATACTAACCTGTGAAAAATAGGAAGCCTGTACAGAATAAAAAATATTCCAGAACATGCATTCTGTTCAGTCCATGCAACTTATTATGTGACTTGTTAAGCAAATGTTTACTCCTGAAATTATTTAGGCTCGCCATAACAAAGGGGTTGAATAATTAAGACTCAATACATTTAAGCTTTTCATTTGTAATTAATTCGTAAACATGTCTTAAAACATAATTCCACTTTGACATTATGGGGTATTGTGTCTAGCCCAGTGACACAAAATCTCAATTTAATGCATTTTAAATTCAGGCTGTAACACAACAAAATGTGGAAAAAGTCAAGGGGTGTGAATACTTTTTGAAGGCACTGGAGTTGCTTACCAAGACGACATTGAATTTTCCTGAGCAGCCTAGTTACAGTTTGACCTAAATCAGTGTGAAAAACTATGGCAAGACTTGAAAATGGCTGTCTAGTAATGATCAATGTCGTAGAAATATTTGACTAAAAAATGGTCAACTCAAAAATATATCTCAAGAGACTGGAGCTTGTGAATTCAGAAATTAGACTTTATTATTGCGTAACAAAGCCGAGCCACTCCATGGAACGGCTGTCTCTCTTTGGCTTAGAGATCTCTTATATACACACACAAATGCACAGTCATGTATACATAGCTTACAAAGCTACTCCCCTTAAGATCACTGATTTAACATCTTTAACTGCCACGCCACTATTATCTTTGAAAGTCCAATAACACATGTTGTTTACTCCAAAAGGCCATGGGCGCTTTTGCCTCTTTCCCTTATCTCATTATATTGGTGGCATGGCTCAGACACTTTTAAAAATAAAATACATACATTCATCAAAGCATGTTTACACATTGTATTGACTATATTCCTTATTTAGACATGCATTTGGACTTATAAAATGTAAATCATGTTTACTATATTTTATCTTTGACATTTCCCAACATTTTCCTTAATGATACATAGAATATTACCATATAATCCCCCCTTTGGGACATTCCAACAATGTTCCAAATAATACAAAGATTAATTTTAAAATGAATGTAAGCATGCGCATTTACTTATTCTTATCCTTGCCATATGTGGTTACCTTTCATATGCATATATTTAAACCAATATATATTCCTCATTGTTTGACCCATCCTGATGAGTACCCAGAGCCCAGTCAGGTATTGGATACAAGTTTGGAAGGTTTTCCTCTAAATTAACCTCCAAGTTTTTCTATTAGGCTTTGTAACCATGGTAGGCCCATCCACCCCCAGGAACAACTTCATACAAACATTCAGGATTCCCAAATTCCCAAAATTTCCCATATTAATTTACCTACTGTCCTGGAGCTCCCTGAACTGGGTGTATTTATTCATAAACATTGCTCCCCACTTTTGTTTAGTTCACCTACTCAGGATGACCTAACTTTTTTACCTGATTGACCCTGCCTATATTTGGCATCACCACAACACAGGATAATGCCCCACCTACCCGAGCAGACCTCTAACAATGAATTCCTCATTAGAGCGGTAACCGTAGGTCCCAAATTTAGCTAGCCACCTGCCCGTTCAGCTCTCTGGAGCGCTAATTTTAGCTCTCCAAAGCGGTATCCACAGGATTTCTATTTATTTAGCCCCCTAGGTGATACACTTCCTCGACACACCTGGACTTTTACTACGCTTTCCTAAGCGACCTGTAAATTCTTCCCTTCTTCTCTGATTCCCTTCCTCGACACAGAAAAGAAGCAGTATTGCACAGGATTTCGCCTACCTAAGCAGCCTATAAACGATACACTTCCTCGACACGTTTATAGCGGTATTTGTAGGACTTAACATGTTATTGTCTGATCGCTCAACCAGATGGACAACCGCCCGTGCCGAAATGACCCAGACAGAGCGATCAGCAGGATGAATCAAATGAATCAAATCAATTGAACAGACGGTTCAGACGAACAACAGAGTGACATCGACATGTATTCTTAAATTCAAAAGCTCCCAGTCTCTAATTTTCTGGTTCTTAAATTTGGAGAGACCTACTTGGTATTTCTGCAGCTGATGCCGTGCCCCGGATCGAACCACACAAACGTTTATACTATATAAGTAAGAACTTGGCTTACCTTTTAAAAGCGTCCGCTTTTGTTTGTATGGTCCGTCCAAGCTGTTTCATAACTGCAGATGTACACTGTCTCTGGCCCCTTTTTTTCAACTCCTGGCTAGCTCACCAAATATGTCGTAGAAATATTTGACAAAAAAATAGTCAACTCAAAAATATATCTCAAGAGAATCCAGAAATTAGACTTTATTATTGCGTAACAAAGCCGAGCCACTCCATGGAACGGCTGTCTCTCTTTGGCTTAGAGGTCTCTTATATACACACACAAATGCACAGTCATGTATACATAGCTTACAAAGCTACTCCCCTTAAGATCACTGATTAACATCTTTAACTGCCACGCCACTATTATCTTTGAAAGTCCAATAACACATGTTGTTTACTCCAAAAGGCCATGGGCGCTTTTGCCTCTTTCCCTTATGTCATTATATTGGTGGCATGGCTCAGACACTTTTAAAAATAAAATACATACATTCATCAAAGCATGTTTACACATTGTATTGACTATATTCCTTATTTAGACATGCATCTGGACTTATAAAATGTAAATCATGTTTACTATATTTTATCTTTGACATTTCCCAACATTTTCCTTAATGATACATAAAATATTACCATATCAACAACCAACTTGACAGAGCTTGAAGAATTATTCCAAGAATAATGTGCAAATATTGTCCTATTGTAAAGTGTAGCCTAATGGCCAAAAAGGGCAAACTTGCAATGTATTCGAGGCTTAAGTCCTCTAAAGTTTTACATTTCTAACTCAATATCACAGACCTAATTTGACTTTACAAAAAATTCATCAACCCCTACAAATATGTCAATTTATTATAATCCACATAATAGTACAAACGAAATGAGTTGTAGCGAGAGGAGAGAGGCTGCGTATGCTAAAGATGATCAGAAAGAATGTGTCTTTAACCCTGCATTATAGTATAACTTATTTTGAATGACAGCCATGAATGATTGAGTCACTGTCACGACTTCCTCCGAAGTTGCCTCTCCTTGTTCGGGCAGGCTTCGGCATTTGTCGTCACCGGTCTTCAAGCCACTGCCGCTCCTCATCTCATCATTCCATTTGTTTTGTCTTGTTTATTACACACACCTGGTTCATATCCCCTCATCAGTACTGATATAAGTGTTCCCTCTGCCCCCTTGTCTTTGTCTGTGATTGTTTATTGTAGAGGGTAGAGAAGCTCGGTGGAGCTCCGTGTATTTTGTAGTGCCGGGATATTTCCCTGTGTGCCCTGTTATTTCCAGTGCGCCTGTTTTGCGCACTGGAGTGTTTTGACGCATTTCTGCGTAACTCTGTGTTTTGGAATAAATCCTGTTATTTTGTGATTTACCCTCCTGCGCCTGCCTCCTTCGAAATCACCCATCACAGTCACTCAGCTTTATGCTGCCAAATATAGCTTTATGCTGCAAAATAGCTTTCTAAATGGCCATGCCTTAACAAATAAATAGTAACTTTGCCGTTGGTTTCTGAGTTTGTTCACTTTATCCCTGACATCAGCTCTTTCACTCAGCCAGGCAAGCACAAGCAGTATTATCGCTTTTCACACTTTACGTTAGTGTGACAAAGCATAAATACCGGTAATCAATTAGTAACAAATTAATCTGGCCTATGTGTGAAAAATCCCCCTCAAATACCGTAAGTGAATGCCTCTGTGTGTCTACAGAGAACACTGGTTAAGGCCTATAATTTTTTTTGGAAAAAATTCTGCAAATCAACCTTATAATAGGTAAGGATTTATATATCCAATAGAAAGAACAATCTAAAGTATTTGTTCATCAACATACTGGAGAGCTCTTCTTTGTCTACATCCATTCAGCATCATTCACAGCCTCTTAAGCTTTAGCCCCACCCATCTCTTTAAGGAGACACATGTGAGGCTATGTACTAAACAACCAAAGATTTCAAGGCTAAAGGCTGGCTTATACTACGGGTGTGTTCGTAAATGTAATCTGGAGTGGCAGACTGTGCTCTGGGCGTTCGTAAACTCAGAGCGTTGTCAGATTGTCAGTTCGTAAATTCAGAGCGTTTCGCTCTTAGAGAGTTAAAAGCGCACACTGGACGCTCTGGCCAAAGAGTAGGGTTGATCCGAGCGTTCTGACCTAACAACAGCAGTCAAGCTAACTGGCTAACGTTGGCTAGCTACTTCCAGACATAAATGAGAGAACAGCTCACTCTGACCGTTTTACTCGCCCTAGCAGAGATGGTTAGGCTGTTTTTATGTTATCCAGAGTGTTGGTGACTGCAACTGTGCTGCTGGCAACAATTTAGTTACGCTTTTTTGCCAACGTTTAACAGGTGTTGAGCGTTCGTAAATTCGTCAGTTATTCTGCGCTCTGGCACACTTAGACAAGAATGCTCTGAAATCAGGGTAGAATTTACATTTACGTCATTTAGCAGACGCTCTTATCCAGAGCGACTTACAGTTAGTGCATACATTATTTAATTTTTTCATACTGGCCCCCCGTGGGAATCGAACCCACAACCCTGGCGTTGCAAACACCATGCTCTACCAACTGAGCTACCTCCCTGCCGGCCATTCCCTCCCCTACCCTGGACGACGCTGGGCCAATTGTGCGCTGCCCCATTGGTCTCCCGGTTGCGGCCGGCTACGACAGAGCCTGGATTCGAACCAGGATCTCTAGTGGCACAGCTAGCACTGCGATGCAGTGCCTTAGACCACTGCGCCACTCGGGAGATGTGTCTAGCTATCTATGTCTATCGACAGTTGTTGCATTGACATCATAAATATTCAATTGAAATAGTTACTTGCATAGTGGAGTCTTTTGTTTAGACATGTAGCTAGCTAGCTAAACAATTAACAATAATCCCAACTCATAACATTACTACCCTGCATGAATTTGCAGGTAGCTAACCAACCAGGTTCAATGTTAACTAGCTAACATTAGGCTATAACTAGCAATGCAAATGGCTCTGAGATACAAATAATATTACTACACAAATTATACACGTAACTTTAGCTAGCTAGCCAGCCAGCTAACGTTAGCTAGCTAGCTAACAGTACACTTTAACTTGAAATGAAAACTAATTTCTGACTAAATTAGAAACGTGTAATATCTGAAAATGTAGCTAGCTAGACTCTCTTACCCATATACATGGATGGATGCTTCTCCCTCTCTGTCACGGATGCTATGGTTGCCCTTAGTTTGACGATGTAATCCGGAGACAGGCGTTTTATACAACAGCCTTCTGTGTGTTCTCTTTCCGACCTTATCTGCATATTTGCAATCAAACGCCAACATTTTCTCCATCTCCTTAGCTATCATACTCTAATTCCACTGATTTCAAAACTCGGTACTCCAGAAAGTGGAGAGCAACACTTATGCAGTTCTACTATGTGATATATTTTTTAAAAGCCAGGATAGGAAGGATTACCTACACATACTGACCAGCTCGTATTATAGACAGAAGCGGTCTACATGGCAGACCAATCCGAACTCATCTCTCGGCATGTCCATCCCACTCATTATCTCAGCCAATCATGGCTAGTGGGAAGGTTGCTGTCTTTTTCTATGGCTAAATCAACTATGCTCGTAATCTAACCATTTTATTCGTATTTACAGATGGCATACCAGTTTGATATTAAGGCACATGAAAGTTCACATGTTCCAGAAGGCATTTCTGCCCAAAAACGCATTATAATAAAAAAAAAAAGTTTACGTTCAAATGGCGCTCCTGTGAAGTAGTGACGCGCGACATAAGATTTTTCAAATAGCTTACTGTGAAGAACTATAGTTTTCATATATTATCATTTGCAATGGATGTTAAAAAACACTTTCCTACATTTCCGTACAGCAGGCCAGGTAGTTCTATGCGTTCTCAGGTGCGTGCGCTCCCTCAACATTATCATGACAGAGAAACCAGACACATTCTCATTGCTAACATGGAGCACTCCAAACAAAAGACAATGAACAAATTGACAAATCTCGTAAATTACGGTTATGAAATAAACCAAAACTTGTTTCTCACAAGTGTATCAGGTTGTGAACTCTGCAAACAACGTTTCCACTCCGAGAATGAGGTAAATGACTGTAATTAATACATGCATTAACATCTATTTAATAAACACCCCTCCCCTTCTTCTTGTCTAATACCCTTTACAGACAGACTTTACGGTTGCCATGAGCAACACTCGCCTTAATTTAGCAAACATTTCCACAGCCTAATTGTTGCCTAATCAATAGCCAAACAGAGATTCAGTGAAAATAAAAATCGGACATTGATTGATTTATCAAGACGAGTCTCCACGCTTGTCTCAAAGCAGCGCGAAACGAGGCTGAAAAAGTTGAACACACGTGGGTAGGCTACTGCTTCAAATGTATTATAACAATTGGATGACTTGGGGGTTTCAGTAAACAACCATTTGATGCAATCAATTGCATTAGCCTACTTTATTCCAATGTTTTTGTGATCAAATATGCCCTCTGGTGGTTAAAATTAGTATTAAAGGCAAGCACTGCGACACACCGAAGATTATCACAGCATACTGCACTCTATACTGCCTTATTACGCAACTTTTAAATGAGGAACATCTGTATGTGTGCAAAGCTCTTTGAGACTTACCCAGAAAGACTCACAGCTGTAATCGCTGCCAACGATGATTCTAACATGTATTGACTCAGGGGTGTGAATACGTATGTAAATTAGATATTTCTGTATTTCATTTTCAATACATTTCACAACAAATTCTAAAAACATGTTTTCACTTTGTCATTATGGGGTATTGTGTGTAGATGGGTGACAAAAATAAATATTTAATCCATTTTGAATTCAGGCTGTAACACAACAAAATGTAGAATAAGCCAAGGGGTATGAATACTTTCTGAAGGCACTGTACAAGCTGAAAAAGTTTTAGTGGGTTTATCTACTGTTCCCTCATTAGATTTGAGCTCATCTCACTCTTGCTAACATTAATTGTTGATCTTGTTGTTTTTGATGTGCATAACCAGGGGCGCAACTTTGGTTTTAGAAGTGGGGGGGCATCACTTAATTTTATTTATTTTATTTATCCAGTCGGATAAACACTCCAAACAGCCTACCCGACTGTTCGGAGGCGTCCGCATGGTCCTAAAGCACCCGTGCCTCGTTTTGTATCACATTCCAATTATAAAACTGGGGGGGACAAAAATGCAATTTCAGAATGTGGGGGGACATGTCTGTGTGGAGAGAGAGCCTACCTTTTCATGGTTGTTTGAACAATAGGACTGTAAAGTTCCCAAATGTATGAGGACTCCCCTGGTATTTACATATTTGCAGAAATTCATTCAGGTGTATTATGTGGATTTTGGTGAATGCTTTCTGATGATCTAAAGTTGTGCTATTGCTACTGCCTGCAAACACACAGTCCAGTTCAAAGTGAATGATGGCATGCCCATGTGGCAAATGGCTTATTTGCATATAGGCCTACTGTAGCTCTGATTGGCTATGGCGCACCAGTCTGTGTAGAGTCCGGTCCTGGACAAGACTGACACGCTTTTATTAGGTTTTATTTACTGCAGTTTCTATTAATTGTCCAAATGAACAGCCGCTTTCCCACTCTATATTGCTATAGAATTTTCACAAATGTCTTACTCTAAAATAAAAAAGGTGTCATATTCTTCCTAGGGGTGTATGTATATGAACAGATTATAATAGGACTTGATGTTGCTTAAACGCTGTCAGTTCCACTTAAAGATTGAATTAGTCTCTTTAGTGATAAATCAAGTGATAAATTAGTGTGGCGTGTGTATGTACATGTAGTCACAGCCTGACATTTAATTCATGACTGAAAGGTCATGGTTTATAGTGGCATTTGACTATAGAACACACTTCTGAACTGGCACTGCAGAGAGAGTGCTGCTTTTTCAGAACAGCAATACATATTTTATATTCTCTACTGTAAAATGACAACTCTTTGCCCTAGTTTTGTCTTTCAATATTTGTATTTCATTCTGCTTGAGTGGGAGAAGCATTGAGGCATTTTGTCATCTTGAGGTCCAGCGATCCGCGCACAGTGAGACAGAGCTTAGTTCTGTTTTAGTGCACCACTCTGGGAGAACAGTACACTTCCATTACCTTGAATATGCTCCTGTCAGCAGAAACACAACACACCATGGGGGGTTAGCTCACAAACATTTCCTCACACACACAAGCAGATAGTCTACTTCACAACACACCTTCCCCCGAGACACACATACTTGTGCACGCATGTTCAATGAAAAAAAGCTTTGACACACAGCTTTCTCTTGTCTAAAATATATTCTAGCCCAGTTGGAGGAGATGCACTGTTGCTGAAATCGTTTATTAAGAAGATAAAGAGTTTGTATGCTGGGCTATAGCATAAACATGCAGACTGCAGGGAATCAAGGATAGAGGGATGCAGTTAGATTCATTAGACACTGCAGCACAAAGCAGACTGAGCCCCTGTGAGCTGCAGGTAGGCTGTGTAGTGAGGCTGTGCAGTGAGCCAGTCAGCCAGCCAGCGAGACACTGACTCAGCCTGGGTGCTGGCTTTGCAGGTGACACATGCAGATTTATTTAAATCGGCCCAGCTTCACTCCTGTCCCTCGCCCGTATTCAGGCAGGGTAGTCTTGTAATTACCAGGATAGGGGCGGTCTGGAGGGGGTAGCTACCTTTTTGGAAGGCCTAGGTCAAGGACATCCATCTTTCTAATGGGTGCTGTTAGAAACCAGGCAGCAACCAACAGACACACAGCCACATTCATGCTCAAGTACCATTACTTCCAGATGGACAGGACCTAATCACATGAATAATTGATGGCAGAAATGAAAATGAAAATCCATAAGCAAATGTACAGAGAGCAGGTGGCGTGAATACAGATTAAGTTATCCCCGCCCCTGTCCCATCCCGCCCCTGTCCCGCCCCTGTGCCCAGGTGACTGATGAAGTGATGATAAGCATACACACACGAGCAGACGTCCTCGGAATAGCTCAATCTAAGATACTATAAAACACATTGTTCCAGACTCATTTTGCTTCTGGTATAGTAGGCAGCTTTCAGCTTTCTGTCAGACTCTAAACTAGTTGGACGCAGAAAGGTTCAGTGTCTTGAACCTAAATGAACTGACTTAAATGTTATGTGAGGCCAGCATATTCTTTGAATTCTTCAGCGTATTCTTTGAAGGCATAGTTAACCTTTTCTCGCGGTAAGCTTGGTCTGAAAGGCAAAACTCAAAATGAAAATAATTTGCTTTTAAATGGAAAAAGTTATAGAGTCCCTTTAATAGAATAGACTTTGAGGAGTTCAATCAGGTATGTTAGTTTTAGTGCTGGAGTTTTAGAGTTGGACAGATTGGAAATTTATGTCTCCTCTGTTTGGTAATGAATACAAAATTAAATGTAGCTCAATTTATGAAAACCCAATGAAATTGATCCTGTAATCTCTCTGAGCACACTCTCACCAACTCAACATGAGCTCCAGTATCAGTAAGGCATTATACCTCGCTGAAATAAAATGTGACAGTACAAAAACTAACTTTATTCTGATACAGAACACCACTACCAACGGGATTTAGAATATCACTTTCAAACACATCCCCAGAAAATCACAAACCAAAGGCAGCCGCTCACATTTCTACCAATTTCGACTTCTCAGCACTGAAATACTTCAGGCAGCACTGCAATAAAAATCACTTTAACTGTGCCAGAACTAAAGTTGGAGTTCAAGTTGAAAGTGTAACTTTCTCACCAGTTGATGTCTCACAGAGAAAAACAATGAAGAAGAGATGTATCACTTACAATGGCATCTCATAAAGTTGTGCTCATTGCTTCATATACAGTACATAATTGCAATGCAGTTATTGAGGTTGTTGAACCTTCCCTTCCAGCATTATACTAGGTAGAGCCACACCTCCATTAGCTTTATGAGGGACTGTTCCTATGCATAATGGACAGTGGAGGATAGAGGATAGAGCCCTCTCCTTACTGGCTCTGAGCCCATGGCTTATTAACTGTATTGAGCTCATAAGACCTCCTCTCTGGCAGGATCCCTGTCTCTTGCCTGTGTTCACTCTGACTTGATCATCGGGCCAATTTAAAAGTACTTTGATTCTGGTATAGCCTACTGGTTTTAGATACATTTGATACATGTAACATGCTCTCTCATCTGTTTTATTTTTACTTCTTGAGGTTCTGCTTCAAGATTTGAGTTTACATGATAAAGTACTCTGTCCTTGTGCTCCAGGCACACACTCACACACACACACACACACACACACACACACACACACACACACACACACACACACACACACACACACACACACACACAATGGAAGCTTTCAAGATTTGTTCAGTTGATAAGCGCACCCAACCTTGAGACCTATTCACCCCCAACAAAATCCTCTATCATGTTGAATATTAAAGAGAACATTTACGATTTATATTCTGTCTATTTTTCCCTGCACATAACTTCAGCTGCATTCCCATACAGTGCATGTATACTTTGTTGGTGGCGCTGGAAGTAGTCATTTTTCAATACTATGTTTGCATTGCCTCATGCTGCATTTGTCAACTTGACGGTTAATTTGAAGGACCTTCAAAATAGGAGTTGTTTGCCACAAAGCCAACTGTTTTTTTTAAAGGTTTGCTTTGTAAATAGTCTATAAGTCTATCGATCAACCTTTTACTAGACCGCTAGTGTCATAGTAAAGTCCATAGCTGTTAGTGTAACCTGCATACAGTGAGGGAAAAAAGTATTTGATCCCCTGCTGATTTTGTACGTTTGCCCACTGACAAAGAAATGATCAGTCTATAATTTTAATGGTAGGTTTATTTGAATAGTGAGAGACAGAATAACAACAACAAAAATCCAGAAAAACTAATGTCAAAAATGTTATAAATTGATTTGCATTTTAATGGGGGAAATAAGTATTTGACACCCTCTCAATCAGAAAGATTTCTGGCTCCCAGGTGTCTTTTATACAGGTAACGAGCTGAGATTAGGAGCACACTCTTAAATGGAGTGCTCCTAATCTCGGCTTGTTACCTGTATAAAAGACACCTGTCCACAGAAGCAATCAATCAATCGGATTCCAAACTCTCCACCATGGCCAAGACCAAAGAGCTCTCCAAGGATGTCAGGGACAAGATTGTAGACCTACACAAGGCTGGAATGGGCTACAAGACCATCGCCAAGCAGTTTGGTGAGAAGGTGACAACAGTTTGTGCGATTATTCGCAAATGGAAGAAACACAAAATAACTGTCAATCTCCCTCGGCCTGGGGCTCCATGCAAGATCTCACCTCGTGGAGTTGCAATGATAATGAGAACGGTGAGGAATCCGCCCAGAACTACACAGGAGGATCTTGTCAATGATCTCAAGGCAGCTGGGACCATAGTCACCAAGAAAACAATTGGTAACACACTTTGCCGTGAAGGACTGAAATCCTGCAGCAACCGCAAGGTCCCCCTGCTCAAGAAAGCACATATACAGGCCCGTCTGAAGTTTGCCAATGAACATCTGAATGATTCAGAGGAGAACTGGGTGAAAGTGTTGTGGTCAGATGAGACCAAAATCGAGCTCTTTGGCATCAACTCAACTCGCCGTGTTTGGAGGAGGAGGAATGCTGCCTATGACCCCAAGAACACCATCCCCACTGTCAAACATTGAAGTGGAAACATTATGCTTTGGGTGTGTTTTTCTGCTAAGGGAACAGGACAACTTCACCGCATCAAAGGGAAGATGGACGGGGCCATGTACCGTCAAATCTTGGGTGAGAACCTCCTTCCCTCAGCCAGGGCATTGAAAATGGGTCGTGGATGGGTATTCCAGCATGACAATGACCCAAAACACACGGCCAAGGCAACAAAGGAGTGGCTCAAGAAGAAGCACAGTAAGGTCCTGGAGTGGCCTAGCCAGTCTCCAGACCTTAATCCCATAGAAAATCTGTGGAGGGAGCTGAAGGTTCGAGTTGCCCAAACGTCAGCCTCGAAACCTTAATGACTTGGAGAAGATCTGCAAAGAGGAGTGGAACAAAATCCCTCCTGAGATGGGTGCAAACCTGGTGGCCAACTACAAGAAACGTCTGACCTCTGTGATTGCCAACAAATGTTTTGCCACCAACTACTAAGTCATGTTTTGCAGAGGGGTCAAATACTTATTTCCCTCATTAAAATGCAAATCAATTTATAACATTTTTGACATGCATTTTTCTGGATTTTTATGTTGTTATTCTGTCTCTCACTGTTCAAATAAACCTACCATTAAAATTATAGACTGATCATGTCTTTGTCACTGGGCAAACATACAAAATCAGCAGGGGATCAAATACTTTTTTCCCTCACTGTATATATACAAAGGTATGTGGACACCTCTTCAAATTAGTGGATTCGGCTTTTTCAGCCACACCCGTTGCTGACAGGTGTATAAAATCGAGCACACAGCCATGCAATCTCCATAGACAAACATTGGCAGTAGAATGGCCTGACTGAAGAGCTCAGTGACTTTCAACATGGCACCGTCTTAGGATGCCACCTTTCCAACAAGTCTGCAGGGGATCAAATACTTTTTTCCCTCACTGTATCTGAACTCTCCTACTGTTGCTCTGCTTTCTAACTCCAGGTGATTTCTGAAGGACATGGTTGACTTGAGGACTGGGGTTCCCAGTGTTTTCTGCATGGCAGCATTCATATTCAGATCATGCCACTCTCATGGCTGTAGTAATTTTGCTACATTAATCACTTGCCTCTTTTCCAGCAGGACCCACTGCCTCTTTTCCGGTGTATTTTTAATTGACTATAAATCAGGTGTGCTTTTGACAAACGACAGTAATTACAAAGGCCATTATGGTGAGAGCGAGTGTTTCCCTCAGAAAAAAAGGTTTCGGAGGGGAGTGATCCTGTTGTGTTTGAATGGGTACAACCAGGCTAGGATCCTCCATGGCACTTGACCCTCTCCCTACTAAGGCACACTGACCTACTGAGGCACAGTGACCCGGGGCGGGACTGTTATGTGGGGCAGGAAGTGAGGGACTCTGCTGAGGGAGAGAGAAGGTTGGGAGGAAGAGAAGAGAGAGGGAGCAGGAAGAGATGTATACATTACTGTACTATGGTGTGGAGAGGGAGCAGGGAAGTGTTGTTATTGAGTGTGGGGGATTTTTCCATCTCCCCGCCGTGCTGCCACACCTGCAGCTAGCTGAGAGCGGGCACCATTGGCTGGTGAGAGACACAGCCTGAGTGCCTGGCCAAAGAGAGCATCCGGAGCACAGGGCCAACCATGCCAGGATCCCATCTGCAAGCACCACACAGTTTGACTGCCATTTGATCCGCTTCCCTCAGAAAAATCTGCAGTGATCACCTCACTAACCTACTTACGAGACATCTGCTAGAACGAACAAACTTCATTCACAACAACACTCCGGGAATAAATAACCAAACATGTTTAATTCAAGACAGCCTGTTCACCAAGGAGGGTGTTCATCAATTAGTAACATGAGCTTTCAATTGCAGCTTTGAAGAAGAATTTAAAGAGTTGCGTTTTCTGAGCATCTACAAACTGTCACAATTAATAACCTCCTGTGTCCAGCGTTCTCCTGCTGTTCTGTGCCTGAAATTAATTCAGAAATCAGTTGGCGCTATAGAACGTTCTCTAACCAAATGTTCTACTACAGTATAAACATGGTACTCGTTTGGTATTCTTGATGCATTTGGTTTGGATCAAATCCATGCAGTGCTTGTGATACTCAGTATATTATAAATATAGATATAATGTAGAAACATGAAAAGGGTTTTGATGTCTAAATACAGTGTCCCACAAAATATACATTTTCAAAGCCTTACCTTAAGTAGTCTGTTGGGGTCCAAATTATGCATTCACTTGGTGCAATTTCGCACACACGCATGCACATGCGCACACACACACACACACACACAGACTCACACCCTTGATGAACCCATGGAACCACATACAGTGGGGAAATAAAGTATTTAGTCAGCCACCAATTGTGCAAGTTCTCCCACTTAAAAAGATGAGAGAGGCCTGTAATTTTCATCATAGGTACACGTCAACTATGACAGACAAAATTAGGAAAAAAAATCCAGAAAATCACATTGTAGGATTTTTTATGAATTTATTTGCAAATTATGGTGGAAAATAAGTGTTTGGTCACCTACAAACAAGCAAGATTTCTGGCTCTCACAGACCTGTAACTTCTTCTTTAAGAGGCTCCTCTGTCCTCCACTCGTTACCTGTATTAATGGCACCTCTTTGAACTTGTTATCAGTATAAAAGACACCTGTCCACAACCTCAAACAGTCACACTCCAAACTCCACTATGGCCAAGACCAAAGAGCTGTCAAAGGACACCAGAAACAAAATTGTAGACCTGCACCAGGCTGGGAAGACTGAATCTGCAATAGGTAAGCAGCTTGGTTTGAAGAAATCAACTGTGGGAGCAATTATTAGGAAATGGAAGACATACAAGACCACTGATAATCTCCCTCGATCTGGGGCTCCATGCAAGATCTCACCCCGTGGGGTCAAAATGATCACAAGAACGGTGAGCAAAAATCCCAGAACCACACGGGGGGGACCTAGTGAATGACCTGCAGAGAGCTGGGACCAAAGTAACAAAGCCTACCATCAGTAACACACTACGCCGCCAGGGACTCAAATCCTGCAGTGCCAGACGTGTCCCCCTGCTTAAGCCAGTACATGTCCAGGCCCGTCTGAAGTTTAGTAGAGTGCATTTGGATGATCCAGAAGAGGATTGGGAGAATGTCATATGGTCAGATGAAACCAAAATAGAACTTTTTGGTAAAAACTCAACTCGTCGTGTTTGGAGGACAAAGAATGCTGAGTTGCATCCAAAGAACACTATACCTACTGTGAAGCATGGGGGTGGAAACATCATGCTTTGTGGCTGTTTTTCTGCAAAGGGACCAGGACGACTGATCCGTCTAAAGGAAAGAATGAATGGGGCCATGTATCGTGAGATTTTGAGTGAAAACCTCCTTCCATCAGCAAGGGCATTGAAGATGAAACGTGGCTGGGTCTTTCAGCATGACAATGATCCCAAACACACCGCCCGGGCAACAAAGGAGTGGCTTCGTAAGAAACATTTCAAGGTCCTGGAGTGGCCTAGCCAGTCTCCAGATCACAACCCATAGAAAATCTTTGGAGGGAGTTGAAAGTCTGTGTTGCCCAGCGACATCCCCAAAACATCACTGCTCTAGAGGAGATCTGCATGGAGGAATGGGCCAAAATACCAGCAACAGTGTGTGAAAACCTTGTGAAGACTTACAGAAAACGTTTGACCTGTGTCATTGCCAACAAAGGGTATATAACAAAGTATTGATAAACTTTTGTTATTGACCAAATACTTATTTTCCACCATAATTTGCAAATAAATTCATAAAAAATCCTACAATATGATTTTCTGGATTTTCTTTTCTCATTTTGTCTGTCATAGTTGACGTGTACCTATGATGAAAATTACAGGCCTCTCTCATCTTTTTAAGTGGGAGAACTTGCACATTTGGTGGCTGACTAAATACTTTTTTCCCCCACTGTATATTAAATGAAGTGCCCTTTTATTATAGACTACATGGAAAAATCTAGAAATCTGATTTTTTATATGAATAAAGACATATGAATAAAGACATGTCCATCTGTGCATCCACTTCTAGCAAGATTTTAACCTACTTAACCCCAACATTTCTCAAAGTTTTCACAATCATTTTAAGTCCTAGTTATTTTGTTCCTTTGACAAAGTCATTTCTGAAGATGATTATTTATTTATGTGATTAGTGAACTGAACTCTCGTTTTAATATGGTGAAACTAATCCTTAATAAAAAAAAAATCTGAAGGAACTTGAAACATCTTATTAGATCATAGTTGAATAGCAGGTGAGCTGGTTGTACTCTTTTTGGCAATTTTCTGGTGTTTTGTGGTGGGAAACGGAGCAGGTCGAGCATAAAACGTCAACCCTGTTACATAGATAGACCGGCTAGAATTGTTATCAGAATTAAAAACAATGTGTGATGCGTGCATTCAATTGCCGCTCCCTGTTACACACAACTAGCTTCCATTCCCACTGTCATGTGGGGATTTATGGCTGATTTAAGATAAAATCGTTAACCCTGTTAAGGTCAACCCTGTTACTTTATTTTGGCACTTACCGTAATATGTTTTTAATTTAGCCTCTTGAGATGGAAAATCGTGTTTTTTTTATCAAGTTTAACATGTGCTCTTTATGACAGAATGTAAAAATTAGTTGAAATAAAACCTTTTTTCCTTTTCACCAACTTACCAGGAGCGTCATTTCAACTAAACCTATGTTTTGGTAAGTTTTTTTTATAAAGTTGAAGCTCATTTACTGCATTTCTACACAATTTAAAAGTAGACTCAGCGATATGACGTAGATTCAGAAAGTAAACAGCATAGTGAGTCAATTTCATCAACAACTAAGAAAGTTGAAGCACTGTCACGAACGTTGACTGATGACTCGTGGAACCAAGGCGCAGCGTGATAAGCGTACATTTTATTTAGTACACAACACACAAACAAAACAACAAAACAAACGATACGTGAAGTCCTGAGGTTACAACAACACAAACCTTTACGGAACAAGATCCCACAAACTAACTGGTGCCAACAGGCTGCCTAAGTATGGTCCCCAATCAGAGACAACAAGCTACAGCTGTCTCTGATTGGGAACCACCCTGGTCAACATAGATCAACACGATCTAGAACAAAAACATAGAAAACTAAACAATAAAAATCCACACCCTGGCTCAACATTTAAGAGTCCCCAGAGCCAGGGCGTGACAGTACCCCCCCCCCCCCCCAAAGGCACGGACTGCGACCACGCCACACAAACACAAGAGGGTAGGGGCCGGGTGGGCATTCCGCCTCGGAGGCGGATCCGGCTCCGGGCGTGACCACCACCTTTTCTCCACCTCCCCGTTGCGCCCCTGGTCTGGTCCCGCTGACTGGAGCTGGACCCGACGACGGTGGACCAAACCTTACCGGCTCCGGACTGGAGCCGCTGGCCGGAGCTGGACTGGACACCGGTGGAGCGGATTGCTCTGACTCCGGAGTGGAGCAGCTGACCGGTGCCGGACCAGGCACCGGTGGAACTGGCACGGGCCGTGCCGGACTGGACACACGCACCACTGGCTTGGTGCGGGGAGCAGGACCAGGCCGGACCGGGCTGGCGACGCGCACCACTGGCTTGGTGCGGGGAGCAGGAACAGGCCGGACCGGGCTGGTGACGCGCACCACTGACTTGGTGTGGGGAGCAGGAACAGGCCGGGCTGGACTGGGAACACGCACCACTGGCTTGGTGCGGGGAGCCGGAACGGGCCGGGCCGGACTGTGGAGGCGGACTGGAGGTCTGGAGCGGAGAGCTGACACAACCCGTCCTGGCTGAATGCCTATTTCCACACAATATGTGTGAGGCATCAGCACAGGACGTACAGGGCTGTGCACTGCGTGGTGCTTAAAAAACTCAAACTATTGTGAAAGTAGGGTGAAATATTTACTGATGCTGGTTTGTGTGTTTGTTTACTTCTGTAGTTCTGTTTGAGCGATATGTGTGGGTTAGTATATAGTTAAGTCTGAGTGAGCAGTTCATTCCTGTGGTGAGAGAGCAGGAAATGGTGTCGGATTCTTTCTCAGAAAGCTGCACAGTAGGTGGTTTCGTCTTACAGGTGTTGGCTTTCTGTCAAAATGTTACAGTTTAGACCTGAATTTAATCTATTTTTTAATACTTTGTGATAGCTTTCGTAAGAACTCGGGTGCACATATGCATATTGTCTCTCACCTTGCACTCAGCATAACTTATTCAGCTCTCACTGAATTCGTTTGAAAAGAGAGGTGAAGAGAAAACATTTCCGAATCCCTCTCCTGAGACACAGAGGATTGTTTCAGCTTCTCTTAGTCTTTTTTCCATGTCTGAGTATCTTTAAATTGCCTGTTTCTGTCTTTCCTGTGGCATTGTTATCTGTAGGTCTGCTCCTCTTCATCAGTGCTTCTTCATTCGACAGTGACATGGTGCAGTTTGTCCTGGCATTGTCAACAGCTGTCCAGAGCTCCACAGTCTTGGGGAGTTAGACAGCTTCCCACTGGGCAAAAACTGGTTGAATCAATGTTGTTTCCATGTCATTTCAAAAACAAAAAATGTAGGTGATGACGTTGAATCAACGTGGAAAACAGATTGGATTTGCAAAAAGTCATTGACGTAAGGTAACGTTGTCTTTTTTTTCGCCAAATTTTTCACCTAAATCCAATGGCAGGGTTGTTTGTTGATTTCATGTTGAATTCACGCTAGTTGATAACTCAACCAAATGTAAATCAAAACTAAACGTTGAACTGACGTCTGTGCCCAGTGGGTTGCCTCCTAGTGAAGAGAGGGGAGAGGAGTGGTAATGGTGTGGGAGAGGGATGACTCAGCCAGAGTGGGAGCTTGTCTGTTAGCCTGGCCCTAGCGGTGGGCGCATCCATCACGATCACCTCCTCTTATGAGACTGTCCCATCAGCCATGCAGGCCCCGCCATGTAAAATGACTTGCTCTCTCTGCATCATAGGTACAGGCAATTTCCTCCCCTGTTGGAAAGGGGCATGTAATGGCTGATGGGAACAGTCTCATAAGAGGAGGTGACTGTGATGGATGCGCTCACAAGATACTGGCTATGTGTTAGAAAATCATCACCCACCGCTCTCATCTTCCTTTCGGATAAGTGAGAAAATACACTACCGGTCAAAAGTTTTAGAACACCTACTCATTCAAGGGTTTTTCTTTATTTTTACAATTTTCTACATTGTAGAATAATAGTGAAGACATCAAAACTATGAAATAACACATATATAATCATGTAATAACCAAAAAAGTGTTAAACAAATCAAAATATATTTTAGATTTGAGATTCTTCAAATAGCCACCCTTTGCCTTGATGACAGCTTTGCACGCTCTTGACATTCTCTCAACCAGCTTCACCTGGAATGCTTTTCCAACATTCTTGAAGGAGTTCCCACATATGCTGAGCACTTGTTGACTGTTTTTCCTTCACTCTTCGGTCCGACTCATCCCAAACCATCTCAATTTGGTTGAGGTCGGGGGATTGTGGAGGCCAGGTCATCTGATGCAACACTCCATCACGCTCCTTCTTGGTAAAATAGCCCTTACACAGCCTGGAGGTGTGTTGGGTGATTATCCTGTTGAGGATGGGATGGCGTATCGCTGCAGAATGCTGTGGTAGCCATGCTGGTTAAGTGTGCCTTGAATTCTAAATAAATCACAGACAGTTTCACCAGAAAAGCACCCCCACACCATAAGACCTCCTACTCCATGCTTTACGGTGGGAAATACACATGCAGAGATCATCCGTTCACCCACACCGCATCTCACAAAGACACTGCGGTTGGAACCAAAATACTCCAATTTGGAGAGTCTAATGTCCATTGCTTGTGTTTCTTGGCCCAAGCAAGTCTCTTCTTCTTATTGGTGTCCTTTAGTAGTGGTTTCTTTGCAGCAATTTGACCATGAAGGCCTGATTCACACAGTCTCCTCTGAACAGTTGATGTTGAGATTTGTCTGTTACTTGAACTCTGTGAAGCATTTATTTGGGCTGCAATTTCTGAGGCTGGTAACTCTAATGAACTTATCAAATCAAATCAAATCAAATTTTATTGGCCACATGCGCCGAATACAACAGGTGCAGACATTACAGTGAAATGCTTACTTACAGCCCTTAACAAACAGTGCATTTATTTTTAATAAAAATTGTTTAGAAAAAAAGAGCAAAAGTAAAATAAAATAACAGTAGGGAGGCTATACAGTGGGGAGAACAAGTATTTGATACACTGCCGATTTTGCAGGTTTTCCTACTTACAAAGCCTGTAGAGGTCTGTACTTTTTATCATAGGTACACTTCAACTGTGAGAGACGGAATCTAAAACAAAAATCCAGAAAATCACATTGTATGACTTTTAAGTAATTAATTTGCATTTTATTGCATGACATAGGTATTTGATACATCAGAAAAGCAGAACTTAATATTTGGTACAGAAACCTTTGTTTGCAATTACAGAGATCATATGTTTCCTGTAGGTCTTGACCAGGTTTGCACACACTGCAGCAGGGATTTTGGCCCACTTCTCCATACAGCCTTCTCCAGATCCTTCAGGTTTCGGGGCTGTTGCTGGGCAATACGGACTTTCAGCTCCCTCCAAAGATGTTCTATTGGGTTCAGGTCTGGAGACTGGCTAGGCCACTCCAGGACCTTGAGATGCTTCTTAAGGAGCCACTCTTTAGTTGACCTGGCTGTGTGTTTCGGGTCGTTGTCATGCTGGAAGACCCAGCCACGACCCATCTTCAATGCTCTTACTGAGGGAAGGAGGTTGTTGGCCAAGATCTCGCGATACATGGCCCCATCCATCCTCCCCTCAATACGGTGCAGTCGTCCTGTCCTCTTTGCAGAAAAGCATCCCCAGAGAATGATGTTTCCACCTCCATGCTTCACGGTTGGGATGGTGTTCTTGGGGTTGTACTCATCCTTCTTCTTCCTCCAAACACGGCGAGTGGAGTTTAGACCAAAAAGCTTTATTTTTGTCTCATCAGACCACATGACCTTCTCCCATTCCTCCTCTGGATCATCCAGATGGTCATTGGCAAACTTCAGACGGGCCTGGACATGCGCTGGCTTGAGCAGGGGGACCTTGCGTGCGCTGCAGGATTTTAATCCATGACGGCATAGTGTGTTACTAATGGTTTTCTTTGAGACTGTGGTCCCAGCTCTTTTCAGGTCATTGACCAGGTCCTGCCGTGTAGTTCTGGGCTGATCCCTCACCTTCCTCATGATCATTGATGCCCCACGAGGTGAGATCTTGCATGGAGCCCCAGACCGAGGGTGATTGACCGTCATCTTGAAATTCTTCCATTTTCTAATAATTGGGCCAACAGTTGTTGCCTTCTCACCAAGCTGCTTGCCTATTTTCCTGTAGCCCATCCCAGCTTTGTGTAGGTCTACAATTTTATCCCTGATGTCCTTACACAGCTCTCTGGTCTTGGCCATTGTGGAGAGGTTGGAGTCTGTTTGATTGAGTGTGTGGACAGGTGTCTTTTATACAAGTAACGAGTTCAAACAGGTGCAGTTAATACAGGTAATGAGTGGAGAACAGGAGGGCTTCTTAAAGAAAAACGAACAGGTCTGTGAGAGGCGGAATTCTTACTGGTTGGTAGGTGATCAAATACTTATGTCATGCAATAAAATGCAAATGAATTACTTAAAAATCATACAATGTGATTTTCTGGATTTTTGTTTTAGATTTCGTCTCTCACAGTTGAAGTGTACGTATGATAAAAAATTACAGGAAAACCTGCTAAATCGTCAGTGTATCAAATACTTGTTCTCCCCACTGTATATACAGGGGGGTACCGGTGCAGAGTCAATGTGCGGGGGCACCGGCTAGTTGAGGTAGTTGATGTAATATGTACATGTGGGTAGATTTAAAGTGACTATGCATACATAATTAACAGAGTAGCAGCAGTGTAAAAATATGGGGTGGGGGGGCAGTGCCAATAGTCCGGGTAGCCTTGATTAGCTGTTCAGGAGTCTTAAGGCTTGGGGGTAGAAGCTGTTGAGAAGTCTTTTGGACCTAGACTTGGCACTCCGGTACCGCTTGCCTTGCGGTAGCAGAGAGAACAGTCTATGACTAGGGTGGCTGGAGTCTTTGACAATTTTGAGGCCTTCCTCTGACACCGCCTGGTATAGAGGTCCTGGATGGCAGGAAGCTTGGCTCCAGTGATGTACTGGGCCGTACGCACTACCCTCTGTATTGCCTTGCGGTCAGAGGCCAAGCAGTTGCCACACCAGGCGGTGATGCAACCAGTCAGGATGCTGTCGATGGTGCAGCTGTATAATTTTTTGAGGATCTGAGGACCCATGCCAAATCTTTACAGTCTCCTGAGGGCGAATAGGCTTTGTCATGCCCTCTTCACGACTGTCTTGGTGTGTTTGGACCATGATAGTTCGTTGGTGATGTGGACACCAAGGAACTTGAAGCTCTCAACCTGTTCCACTACAGCCCCGTCGATGAGATTGGGGGCGTGCTCAGTCCTCTTTTTTTTCCTGTAGTCCACAATCATCTCCTTTGTCTTGGTCACGTTGAGGGAGAGGTTGTTATCCTGGCACCACACGGCCAGGTCTCTGACCTCCTCCCTATAGGCTGTCTCATCGTTGTCGGTGATCAGGCCTACCACTGTTGTGTCGTCGGCAAACTTAATGATGGTGTTGGAGTCGTGCCTGGCCATGCAGTCATGGGTGAACAGGGAGTACAGGAGGGGACTGAGCACGCACCCCTGAGGGGCCCCCGTGTTGAGGATCAGTGTGGCAGATGTGTTGATACCTACCCTTACCACCTGGGGGCGGCCCGTCAGGAAGTCCAGGATCCAGTTGCAGAGGGAGGTGTTTAGTCCCAGGATCCTTAGCTTAGTGATGAGCTTTGAGGGCACTATGGTGTTGAATGCTGAGCTGTAGTCAATGAAACGCATTCTCACGTAGGTGTTCCTCTTGTCCAGGTGGGAAAGGGCAGTGTGGAGTGCAATAGAGATTGCATCATCTGTGGATCTGTTGGGGTGGTATGCAAATTGGAGTGGGTCTAGGGTTTCTGGGATAATGGTGTTGATGTGAGCCATGACCAGCCTTTCAAAGCACTTCATGGCTACAGACGTCAGTGCTACTGGTCGGTAGTCATTTAGGCAGGTTATCTTAGAGTCCTTGGGCATGGGGACTATGGTGGTCTTCTTGAAACATGTTGGTATTACAGACTCAGTCAGGAACATGTTGAAAATGTCAGTGAAGACACTTGCCAGTTGGTCAGCACATGCTCGGAGTACACGTCCTGGTAATCCGTGTAGCCCTGCGGCCTTGTGAATGTTGACCTGCTTAAAAGTCTTACTCACATCGGCTACGGAGAGCGTGATCACATAGGCGTCTGGAACAGCTGGTGCTCTCATGCATGCTTCAGTGTTGCTTGCCTCGAAGCGAGAATAGGAGTGGTTTAGCTCATCTGGAAGTCTTGTGTCACAAGGCAGCTCGCGGCTGTGCTTTCCTTTGTAGTCTGTAATAGTTTTCAAGCCCTGCCACATCCGACGAGCGTCAGAGCCAGTGTAGTATGATTCAAACTTAGTCCTGTATTGACTCTTTGCCTGTTTGATGGTTCGTCGGAGGGCATAGCGGGATTTCTTATAAGCGTCCGGGTTAGAGTCCCGCTCCTTGAAAGTGGCAGCTCTACCCTTTAGCTCAGTGCGGATGTTTCCTGTAATCCATGGCTTCTGGTTGGGGTATGTACGTACGGTCACTGTGGGGATGACATCATCGATGCACTTATTGATGAAGCCAGTGACTGATGTGGTGGACTCAATGCTATCTGAAGAATCCCGGAACATGTTCCAGTCTGTGCTAGCAAAACAGTCCTGTAGCTTAGCATCTGCGTCATCTGACCACTTTTTTATTAACCGAGTCACTGGTGCTTCCTGCTTTAGTTTTTGCTTATAAACAGGAATCAGGAGGATAGAGTTATGGTCAGATTTGCCAAATGGAGGGCGAGGGAGAGTTTTGAATGCGTCTCTGTGTGTGGAGTAAAGGTGGTCTAGAGTTTTTTTTTTTTTCTCCTCTGGTTGCACATTTAACATGCTGGTAGAAATTAAGTAGAACGGATTTAAGTTTCCCTGCATTAAAGTCCCCGGCCACTAGGAGCGCTGCCTCTGGATGAGCGTTTTCCTGTTGACTTATGGCCTTATACAGCTCATTCAGTGCAATCTTAATGCCAGCATTGGTTTGTGGTGGTAAATAGACAGCTATGAAAAATATAGATGAAAACTCTCTTGGTAAATAGTGTGGTCTACATCTTATCATAAGATACTCTACCTCAGGCGAGCAAAACCTAGAGACTTCCTTAGTATTTGATTTTGTGCACCAGCTGTTGTTTACAAATATACACAGACCGCCACCCCTTGTCTTACCAGAGTCAGCCGTTCTATCCTGCCGATGTAGCGTATAGCCCGCTAGCTATATGTTGTCCATGTCGTCGTTCAGCCACGACTCGGTGAAACATAAGATATTACAGTTTTTAATGTCCCGTTGGTAGGATAACCGTAATCTTAGGTCATCCAATTTATTCTCAAATGATTAAAGATTGGCTAATAGGATTGATGGGAGCGGCAGTTTACTCGCTCGCCGACGGATCCTTACAAGGCACCACGACCTACGTCCACGATATCTCCGTCTCTTCCTCATGCAAATGACTGGGATTTGGGCCTTGTCGGGTGTCACTTGTCGGGTGCCACTCCTGAGTGGCGCAGTGGTCTAAGGCACTGCATCGCAGTGTTAACTGTGCCACTAGAGATCCTGGTTCGAATCCAGGCTCTGTCGCAGCCGGCCGCGACCGGGAGACTCATGGGCGGCGCACAATTGGCCCAGCGTCGTCCAGGGTAGGGGAGGGAATGGCCGGCAGGGATGTAGCTCAGTTGATAGAGCATGGCGTTTGCAATGCCAGGGTTGTGGGTTCGTTTCCCATGGGGGGCCAGTATAAAAAAAATATGTCTTCACTAACTGTAAGTCGCTCTGGATAAGAGCGTCTGCTAAATGACTAAAATGTAAATGTAATGTGTCTGTAGGATATCCTTCGCGGCCGCCTCGTTGAAGAAAAAATCTTCGTCCAATACGAGGTGAGTAATCGCTGTCCTGATATCCAGAAGCTCTTTTTGGTTATAAGAGACGATGGCAGAAACAGCTGCCTTGCAATAATATGGAATTGGTCTTGGTCAGTGGCGGCTCCTGAAAAAATTCTCAGGGGGGGCAATTTTTCTGATGATTTAGGTGACCTACACACATTTAAAAAAAGATATGTCCAGCAACAACATGAAGACAGGGGCAGCATATAAGTCAATACTGATATACACATTACTTGCTTCAAAAAGGCCTCATGGTTGAATTGGAAATATGTGCACCTGAGCATAATTCACAACAAGCAAGCAGGAGCTTTTGATAGAGGCTACTGAAAACATTGATGCAAGTTATTGGTAATAGGAAATGTTTATACACTTCCATATTCTGCCCTCTTGTATAGATTTGTGAAAATGAACAGTGATAGACATTTTGCCTGAAAACAGAATTTGAAAATAATTTCTAGAAAAGGTAAACACAGCTATCTGTATGGCTTTGTAAAAATGAACAACCATATTCTGGCCAATTGTATAGATTTGTAAATATGAACAACCATATTCTGGCCAATTGTATAGATTTGTAAAAAAAAAAGTTTTACTTTTTTTTAATGAAAAATAACTATTTTAAACAACATCAACTGTGAACTGATTTGGGCGTGTGTGTGTTAAAGAGACAGACAGGGAGGGACAAAGAGAGAGAGAGGCTACATTACTTGTACTGAAACTGTTCTCTTCTCTCTTTCAATGCAGCAAAGCGGTCAATGACTTTCTCATTGAAATCAGGCATAAAATTCAGCTGATGCACATAGCAATGCACGTAATGGGCATTCTTGAAATGCTCACGTACCTTTTGCTGCACACCAGCCTTCTCTCCCCTCATCACACTGGCTCCATCGTAAGCTTGCGCAATGAGTTTGACTCTCAGTTTCAGTCTCTCCAAAAGCACACTGGCGATTGAGACTGAGGTTGATTCCGAGATGGGAAGGAACTCAAAAAAGCGCTCCTGCACTCTGTGGTTGCTATCTATGTACCTCAGCACCAGCTGTGTATGTGTAGAAACGTCCGTGGTCTCGTCAGCTTGGATAGCTACGAAGTTCGCCGACTTCACCTCCTCCACAATATGTTCCCTCATGAATGGTCTTTGATGTGAACTTCTTTCAAAGAGACAATCGAGATGCACTGAACGCTATAGCCATCTTGATAGTAGTACGTGAATTGATTGACGCTGCTACCCGCTCTTTTCTTAGTTACGTTCATGGTTATGTTACGTATGACGAAAGCGCGTAAGTGCAAGCCCTCAGAAACCCATAGAGATTGTATTGAAAGCTCTGATATTTGAAAAAAAAAGATTTTACATGAGAGGCTATGAGAGACTTCTGGGCGATTTTCAACCTGACTGAAATCGCCCCAAAACGGGCGGGGCCATTTGAAGCACGACTTTAGCCTGATTGGACATTTAGTGGCAGATCAGACGTCTAGATTAGAACACTGATAACTACTGTTGCCGTGATATAATTGATTAGAAAAAAAATCCCTTGCTTTTCCCGTTTGGCAGTGCGTCGCCCATATCGCCCTAATGAACACACCGCCCCTGGTCTTGGTATACCTCCCCTACCTTGTCACAACACAACTGATTGGCTCAAACTCATTAAGAAGGATATAAATTCCACAAATTAACTTTTAAGAAGGCACACCTGTTAATTGAAATGCATTCCAGGTGACTACCTCATGAAGCTGGTTAAAAGAATGCCAAGAGTGTGCAAAGCTGTCATCATATGTGTTATTTCATAGTTTTGAAGTCTTCACTATTATTCTACAATGTAGAAAATAGGACAAATAAAGGAAAACTCTTGAATGAGTAGGTGTTCTAAAACTTTTGACCGGTAGTGTACATTTCAAATTGAGTTTCATAGTGGTTTTGTCTGTCTGTGTAGGGTTTCATGCTGTTCTGAGTTTTGCACCTTCGCGTTCCAGTGAGAACATTGTCTGTGGGTTTGTTTTCAGGCCTTTACATCGACCTCATTCATTAGGCACAAATGGGTGCAAATATGTTCTAATGTTGATAACACCTCAGTTGCTCTTATGAGTTTCCTGCTGATCCAGTGATGGAAATTATTATCACAAACAATTAAGTTTACATGAGTTCCTCTAGTCTCAGGTGTTCTTCTGGAAGGTGTCTCTAACAACGCTTCCAAAAGCCATGTGACGTGAGGGTTTAGAGAGTGGTTAGTGTTAACAAGGATTTAGGGACCTCCAATGCAAATTGGCTGGATAGCTAACTCTAGTGCTGTACTAGTTATTCAAGGTATCCACCTCCCGACAAATAAACTAATTATTTATTATATTGGTTGCTAAGCAGGGACTGAGTGTTTTTATGGACGAAGGTCTTTCTCCCCTGGAATGGTTTTCGTGCGTCTGTCAGGACAGCTGATTCGCTGCATGTGTCCCAGCTGAAAAGCCTACCGATCTCCTAAGCCTGCACCGCAGCCTTCTCCACCCCTCATAGTGTTAATAGGGATAGTTTTTTTCTCAACAAACATGACAGTTTATAATGTTCAGATGAATTTTATAGAGACAAACTATATTAATACTCTATGCACACGCTTGATATGGCTTTAAATACATTAACCAACTGAATCAATGTGACAACATGATTTCTAATAACACAATGCATGAATCAATTCAGTCTGACAGGCTCAGCTAATTTCCTGTAACACACACAATGAAGTCAAATTAAGTGCATTTTCCAGACTCTACATGCATTTTGTCAAAATAATGAAGGAAAAGGGGAAAAAAATCTAATAATTAGGCCATGCAGTGGAATATTCCATTGTGATTATGTGAGGGTTTTTACTGCTTGTGGGAGAAGAGATGCTTCTGGGGCGTTTTGGGGAGGGAGCCAGCACAGTTTGTCTGTGACTTCCGCCGCTCTACGCCGATAACAAACAAGAGTGCTCGTCTCCATAGGGGAGATAAACAAAGCAATTATGGGAGGGGGGGGGGGGGGGGGGGGGGGGGGGTGTTGCCTGGAGAACCTTATTAAAATTTAACAAGCCCAAGATTCTTTTTAGCTGTTGGTCTTTGATGGTAGAACATTATGTTTCCCAACTCTCAAGTTAAATCAGAGAGGGAGAGAGTGAGGGATTGTGAGGATGGAGGGGAGGAGAGGAAAACAACACGTGGACAACAGTGGTGTAAGGAGCCATGTACAGGTAGTCCCCACTGTGTCATCTTGCTCAGAGTCTCTTGTTCCGCCTGCTGCATCTCATTGTGCCAGTATGTGTTATGTGATGTGAATTTTCCCAAAGCTTACTTTGTCACACATCTTTTATTCCACTAAATGTAAGAATGGCTCTTGGTGTGATATATACATTTTTCAATGATTTTCCATCTTAAAAACTAGGCACAAGTAATGGCTTTGATTTCTGGTCAAACATATGGAAAAGGGGTCTTAGAAAACATCTACCAGAAAAAGTATTCAAAGGTATTTGAAATACATCAAAACACAATACGTTTGGAGTAAAGACCCCTGCCAACCAAAGGAGGTTGGTGGAACCTTAATTGGGGAGGACAGTACGTGGTAATGGCTGGAGCAATATCAGTGGAATGGTATCAAATACATCAAACACATGGTTTCCATATGTTTGATGCCATTCCAATTGCTCCGTTCCAGACATTATTATGAGCTGTCCCCCCCTCAGCAGCCTCAACTGCCAACTAATATCAACACATATTTAGTTTGGGAGAAATGATTTGCCTCATGTAAGTTTAAGAAGCATTGCCTTGTGCCTTGAAATTCCGTTACTAAAAAACCCACATATGTTTAAGATATTTTCACATTTCTCTCCCTCATGAGGAGGGGGGACAATGAAAGTTCACAAAGGTAGCAAGTAAAGATAGACCTACCAATGAGTTATCGTGTTTTTACTGATATATATATACAGTGAGGGAAATAAGTATTTGATCCCCTGCTGATTTTGTACGTTTGCCCACTGACAAAGAAATGATCAGTCTATAATTTTAATGGTAGGTATATTTGAACAGTGAGAGACAGAATAACCCCCCCCAAAAAAGAAAAATGCATGTCAAAAATGTTATAAATTGATTTGCATTTTAATTAGGGAAATAAGTATTTGACCCCTCTGCAAAACATGACTTAGTACTTGGTGGCAAAACCCTTGTTGGCAATCACAGAGGTCAGACGTTTCTTGTAGTTGGCCACCAGGTTTGCACACATCTTAGGAGGGATTTTGTCCCACTCCTCTTTGCAGATCTTCTCCAAGTCATTAAGGTTTTGAGGCTGACGTTTGGCAACTCGAACATTCAGCTCTCTCCACATATTTTCTATGGGATTAAGGTCTGGAGACTGGCTAGGCCACTCCAGGACCTTAATGTGCTTCTTCTTGAGCCTCTCCTTTGTTGCCTTGGCCGTGTGTTTTGGGTCATTGTCATGCTGGAATACCCATCCACGACCCATTTTCAATGCCCTGGCTGAGGGAAGGAGGTTCTCACCCAAGATTTGACGGTACATGGCCCCGTCCATCGTCCCTTTGATGCGGTGAAGTTGTCCTGTTCCCTTAGCAGAAAAACTCCCCCAAAGCATAATGTTTACACCTCCATGTTTGACGGTGGGGATGGTGTTCTTGGGGTCATAGGCAGCATTCCTCCTCCTCCAAACACGGCGAGTTGAGTTGATGCCAAAGAGCTCAATTTTGGTCTCACCCAGTTCTCTTCTGAATCATTCAGATGTTCATTGGCAAACTTCAGACGGCCCTGTATATGTGTTTTCTTGAGCAGGGGGACCTTGCGGGCACTGCAGGATTTCAGTTCTTCACAGCGTAGTGTGTTACCAATTGTTTTCTTGGTGACTATGGTCCCAGCTGCCTTGAGATCATTGACAAGATCCTCCCGTGTAGTTCTGGGCTGATTCCTCACCATTCTCATGATCATTTGTCACGCCCTGGCTCTGGGGACTCTTGTATGTTGAGCCAGGGTGTTAGTTTCTTTGTGTAGTGTCTATGTTTCGTTTCCTATGTTCTGTTCTAGGTTATGTGTTTCTATGTTGGCCGGGGTGGTTCTCAATCAGAGGCAACGAGAATCAGCTGTTGCTTGTTGTCTCTGATTGGGCACCATACTTAGGCAGTCTTTTGTGCACTTGTGATTCGTGGGATCTTGTTCCGTGTAGGTTTGTGTTATTGACCGAGGACTTCACGTATCGTTTGTTGTTTTGTTATTTGTATTGTGTTGGAAAGTACCTATTAAAAAGATGTACGCATTTCACGCTGCGCCTTGGTCCACTCATTATGACGATCGTGACATCATTGCAACTCCACAAGGTGAGATCTTGCATGGAGCCCCAGGCCGAGGGAGATTGACAGTCCTTTTGTGTTTCTTCCATTTGCGAATAATCGCACCAACTGTTGTCACCTTCTCACCAAGCTGCTTGGCGATGGTCTTGTAGCCCATTCCAGCCTTGTGTAGGTCTACAATCTTGTCCCTGACATCCTTGGAGAGCTCTTTGGTCTTGGCCATGGTGGAGAGTCTGGAATCTGATTGATTGATTGCTTCTGTGGACAGGTGTCTTTTATACAGGTAACAAGCTGTGATTAGGAGCACTCCCTTTAAAAGTGTGTTCCTAAAAGTCACCTGGGAGCCAGAAATCTTTCTGATTGAGAGGGGGTCAAATACTTATTTCCCTCATTAAAATGCAAATCAATTTATAACATTTTTGACATGCGTTTTTCTGGATTTATTTGTTGTTATTCTGTCTCTCACTGTTCAAATAAACCTACCATTAAAATTATAGACTGATCATTTCTTTGTCAGTGGGCAAACGTACAAAATCAGCAGGGGATCAAATACTTTTTTCCCTCACTGTATATATATATATATATATATATATTGCCTTGACAGTTTTGCACACTCTTGGCATTGTGTTATTTCATAGTTTTGATGTCTTTACTATTATTCTACAATCTAAAAAATATTTTTTTTAATATAGAAAAATCCTTGAATGAGTAGGTGTGTCCAAACTTTTGACTAGCACTGTATGTTATCTGTTTTTTTATGCAACCACGTTTTCCAAAAACTCTGTTAAATACCTATTCCGAATTAAGATTCAAAGATGTCTGCAGAAAGAATGGAGTGCCACCTATGACATGACACTGTATATTATTATATATTTTTTAAATGATAAATTATTAACTGATTAAAACTTGTAATTCACTTCACTGTAGTTCAATAATCAAAAATCTATTGTGGTTGCATAAAAAAACAGAGGGAGAGTTACCAAACTTTGCATCTGCACCGTTTTTCCAGTAAATGTGTTTTTGCTAAATGTTCCGTATAAATTGTTCAGAGTAGTAATTGTGCATAGAGTTGTATGGTTTGTTAAACTTTTAAATAAATGGTTTTTGTTTGGCATACATTTTAAAGTGAAAGATCGGAGTCTCAGCATAATTCCGTTACCATGGAATTGCCCATAGTCCTCTTACATCATGTTCTGATGTGTCTGATCATCAATGATTTGACCTGAAGTGGTTAAAGAGGGTGAAAATAGTTGTGTCACTGGTCCTATGCTTGCTTTATATAGGTGAGAATTGGACTTTAGAATAACTGTACTGAGATCCATGAGCAGGGCTTGGGTATATCGCTCATTACTGTGTGCTTGTATGTGTGTGCTTTTGTGCTGTATTTTCTCATTGCTGGGCCCTGACACTGTGGCCTGGTGAGTAGAGGATGGCCTGTAACACAGCGAGAGAGATAACGAGGTACTGATCACCATGAGCCTCATCATTTCCCCATCATTACACACACACCACTCTCCTCTCTTGCCCTAGATGCACATTTGGGTAGCAAGGCCGACCCAAGCCTGATGTAATGAAACTTTGAACTCCTTGTTCCTGGGCCTTTCTTGGGCATTTACAATGGTCCTGTAGTTGTAATCAGGTCAACCATTTCTGTGCTCACCATCACTCATTTAGGTAGTAGATACTGGATGTCATCCATTATAGCATGATGCGTGCATATTTATTTTAGCTCAATAAAAAAAAAAAATTTTGCTAGTTATACTGTTGTTTGTTTACAAAAACATGACATTTGTGGGATTATGAGCATACGGTATAACTGACCTAATTTTGTAATTCATCACACAGGTATGAAAATATGCATGTTTACAAATATAGTTTTAGATTCTGAGTAAATGTATTTGAGGAATCGGTATTTAATAATTATTTTATCTGTAGGTGCACGTTGAGAAAGCCACTGAGTAATTAGTGTAATTAGTCTCCTGTCACCTGAACTAATATAGGGATTGAAGTTCAATAAGGCTCTGCTAGAATACAAAGGAGCAATGACTCATTCCAGGCTCATATGAGTTTGTTGTTAATGGTGTGAATGTGAGGTAGAGGGAGATAGTGTCGGTGTGGAAGGCAGGAGAAAGGAATTAGGGAAAATAGCATGGTGTTATTTTTGTCTAGAAAATCTCAAAACGTCAGCCTTAGTTTCAAAGACTGTTGGATATATTGTTGTAGCCTCAGCCTGCATAGTGCTCTAGTGTGTTTTACCACTAAGCAACCTCAATGCTGTCAAGTATGTTCTTCCCTTACAAAAAAAAACAATTTGCATTTTTATATTTGCAGTTTTATGGAAGCAACAACACCTTAATTGTGACGGTAGTACAATGAGCTTTTCCAAATTGTGAGTGATAGGTACAGTATTTAACTTATTGTTGCTGTGTAGAAAGACACTTTTCAGTTTGATTGGGCTTCTTTATCATTGACTGAATGAGAGAGGCTGCCATTTTGAGACCCAATCAATTACTCCTTCTGTAACAGAATTAAATAAAAGCTTGCTGCAGTCATAAGACAAAGCAATTAACCTCTACTCCTAGGCAGCGTTATAACTTGAGTGTGGCTTATTTGAATACCACAACATTACATTTACATTTGAGTCATTTAGCAGACACTCTTATCCAGAGCGACTTACAGTTAGTGAGTGGATACATTATTATTTTATTTTTCAAACTGGCCCCCCGTGGGAATCTACCAACTGAGGTACATCCCTGCCGGCCATTCCCTCCCCTACCCTGGACGACGCTGGGCCAATTGTGCACCGCCCCATGGGTCTCCCAGTCGCGGCTGGATTCGAACCAGGATCTCTAGTGCCTTAGACCACTGCGCCACTCGGGAGAATAACAACATCATGTTGATCTCAGATAAAAAATTAAATCTTGCCTGGAATCTGTGCATGTGACGTGCCATACAGCCCACTTCTCTGGCAGCCCACGTGCCAGGCCTGTGTGTGTATGAGGATGAAGAAGTGTTTGTGTGTGTGTGTGTGTGTGTGTAAGGGCCGTCTGATGCAGGCTGGTTCTCTACACGCTTAAGCATTTGTCTTTGATAATCCACGAGAGACTTTTGGTCCCACTTTATTCAGTGTCTCTAAAACCATGTATTTACATGGTAATTACATAGACATATTACATAATGCAAACTGTGAAACCTCACTGTGGTTTGCATAGTAACAAATTGACATCTCTTGTTGGAATGACATCATAAGGGACTTATACAATCATTCAGAAAGAATAATCATCTTCACTGCGTTTCGGTTGAGTTAGTTGGAATGCAGTGCGTATCCCAAGGTGACAAACACATTTAATAGAGCAGTTAGAATGTCCTCTCATCTACAGTTAAAGGTCAGCCATGCATGCTGTCTGAGGCTGTCAATGATTAAAAAGTTAAGTGTACTTTTAGTCTGTCTGTGTAGCAGTCGGTCGGACAATGAAGTAGATATGTACTGTGTGATGAATCCCACCTGCTCCCCTCTCTGCGCCCCACTGCTGTAACCTCTCCCTGAGGACACACCGAGAGACACCATTAGCCAACAAAGAGTGAGATGATAAATACAAAGTTGTCTGAAAACAGCTCATACTTAGCACACTTCACTAGCCTCCCTGTGAAATACTAAAGTTATGAAGTTGTAAGTGTGTGTGTGAATGTGGGTGTGCATACGCACCAACGTTACCATCTGAAAATGAGGCAAAGGACTGCTTCTACCAGTCACTAGATGAGGCCCTTCACCGCATCCCCAGAAATGACAAGATCTTTCTGCTGAGTGACTTCAACGCTAGGGTGGAACAGAATAACAGGATATGGAGCGGAGTGCTGGGTAGGCATGGTG
Organism: Coregonus lavaretus; assembly: GCF_964263955.1. NCBI lineage: Eukaryota > Metazoa > Chordata > Actinopteri > Salmoniformes > Salmonidae > Coregonus > Coregonus lavaretus. The sequence goes on from NC_139998.1 coordinate 36,538,722, forward strand.
TTGCCCAGGTAAATGAGAACGGCATGAGACTGCTAACTCTATGTGCCGAGCATGATCTCATTGTCTCTAACACCTTGTTCCAGCAGAAGAACAAATATAAAACATAATGGATGCACCCACGCTCCATGACTACGTCATAGTGAGACATTCTGACACTAATGTTGTCCTGCTGACACGTGTCATTAGGGGTGCAGAATGTTGGACAGATCACTGTACATTACTGGCTAAACTCCAGGTGAGAGTACGTCCCCCCCAACGGAAGTCCAGTAAGAGGCGTCTGCACTGTACCCGGCTTGAGAAAGCTGCAGTAAGGGATGAGTTCCGTCGCTCTCTCGCTGAAAGGCTAAAGGAGGCTGAGCCTTTTCTGCAGAGGACCCCATGGACCAGATGTGGGCATCTATCAGCTCAGTGCTCTATCAGGCAGCAGCCCACTCCATTGGCTACAGAGGTTTGAAACATCAGGACTCTTTCGATGAGAACTCGGACACCATCACAACCTTACTGGACAATATGCACAAAGCTACTCTCAACAGCCCCACATCTGCTACCCTCCACCAGCAATGGCATGCCGCCCTATGGGACTCCCGGTGACGGCCAGTTGTGACACAGCCTGGGATCGAACCCAGGTATGTAGTGACGCCTCAAGCACTTCGATGCAGTGCCTTAGACCGCTGCGCCACTCGGGAGGCCACTGTGTGTGCTATTTTTCAATAAGAAGACATATCTATGTCCGTTTCTATATGATTGCGCTAGGTGCAATGGAGAGATGTACTGTAAAAGGCACAGCAGAGAGACTTGAACATGATTATAGTGATTTTTTGCAAGTCAGATGTGTTACTCAACATGTTGCACTTGAATAACTTGAGTTTCTTTTTTTCTTAAGTCTGCCTGTTCTGTTCCCTGGCTTAGAATGTGTGTAAAGTCCCAAGAGCTACACTAAGATCAGTGGTCTGTTTTAACTAATCTTCATCGACCATATTTCATATTTGGCAGAGAGTGAGAGTGTGAGAAATAGAAAGATAAAAAAAGAGAGAGAGAGACATGCTGCTTCTACTTTTTTGTAGAACTTGTCTGAAAGCCCCAGTTAGATTCTAGCTCTCGAAATGTCATCTTAAAAGTGAGACGCTGGTGTGGATGCCTCCTGGGACGTTCTGCTCACAGGAGAATCTCAGCCTTGTTCCTTCTCAAAGGCTGTGGTGTGTTGTACACAATGCTCCTTGAAAATAAGAAAGTCTGGCATTATATGGAATTATGTTTGAATAGTTTCAAAAGTAGCACAGCGCAATGCCAGATTACTTAGTGTCATGTTTTTGCGAGGCCTTTTGAGGTGGAGCACACTCTAATAGGACAGAGCTATCAGCTCCGATGCAGACACTGTCACCTTTCAGATTAGTCTTCAGATTCCCATCTCTCTCCATCATAACGTCTTGACATTTAGTTAGGAGGCAGAAACACTGAGCAGAAAAACCTTAATACTTGACAGAAAAAAATGAATTTCTTGCCTGAAAATGAAAAGGAATCCAAAGTAAATATGAGTGGATCATGTTGTTAGATGTAAGCCCATTTCCCTCGATCAAAGCCAAGCAGAAGCGTCCTGTTTTGTTTTCAAAGACTTGTTGTGGTTTTTCCGTACCCTTTTAAGATGCAGACAACATAACTGTAATGCTTTCAAGAGACAGCGGTGAATGATCAGGATGCTTGTTAGATGAAAGGAGGCAGTAATGTCAAGCTTCATATATAACTACATCTCCATTCGTTAAAGCATAGGAAACTGTTTTTGGGTAAAAGTATTGACATATGCTTCAAAAATAAATTGACATTACTTGCTACTAATTTGTTTGTAAATTATTTATTGACATTTCAAATGGAATTAAACATCTACAATAACTAGGAGCTGCATGACCAGCTCTGTTGTTTAATTAGAATAATTTTGCAGGCTGAAATTCCCAAAAGCACAAATTGTAAGTCAGTGGATATACAGTAATACCATATTACTTAGCTACAGTGTGCTAAATGACCAAGCCCATTCATGAGAGGACAGCTAGGCATTTTATATTACCATGATTGGTTTTATGGCCTAAAAGGAACTCATGTCAAATTGGGTGACTGTAAAAAAAAGAATGCCCACACCATCCTCAGTGAGGGTTTTAGCCAGCTAATCCGTGTTGTGCAGTGCTTTAAACTCAGAGCCACTTCTCAGAGGACGAGGGGGCCTTCTGCCATTGTTGCCTGAAATGAAAGCACAGGCCACCATGCTCCTGCTGAAATCCCCCCCAAAACTGACAACATTAGAATACCATCAAACACTCGCTGCCTGCCTTTGAAATTTCTGACACTGTTCCCTGCACAATTTGCTGGCTATAAAGAGCTGTGCGTGTTATTGAAGTAAATGTGGATGAAATTAACACATCTGTCATGCTTTGGGTTAGCAATGATAGTTGAATATAGAAATAGTGGTTTGTTTCCCTTGAAAGTGAATTGTTGACTCTCTCAACCTCTACAACACATTTCTCCAGCATGGTGAAGCCTTGCCTCTCTTCCTCTCCTCTGTCTTGTCAGTCCATAGCCAGAGTGAGTGTGTGATTGTGGCCAGAGGGGGATTTAAAGTGGCTGTGGTGGAGAGAACGATAAAAAGCCCCACTACAGAGTTGAAAAGGTTAAGTGCATTGAATGACTACTTTGATAGATTTGATTTCTATTGGTTTTGTAGGAACACAGCACTAACTGTGTGGGTTTTCCAATTTCAGATGGTCCTGAGGTGTTGAGAGTATAGTCTGAGAGCAGGAGAGGCCCAGTTCAGCTTGCACCCCATAGCTTCACACAACAAAGAGACAGGCTTCATCTATGTTTGAGAAAAACGTCCTTCTATCTCCTGTCCTCAGCCAAGGGGCAATGGTGTAATTATGGCAGCATTCACAGATCCTCCAACCTTAAGTACGTACGGACGGACGGACGGACGGACAGACGGACGGACGGACAGACGGACAGACAAAAGAGGGGTAGAAAGAGGGATTGCAATAAATGTACGATGAGCAATTTGTATAGATACACAGCCATTGTGTTCTGCTGTGCCCCCCGTTCCTCATAATAACAATAATTATAATGACAGGGATGATGGCAGGGCAGTGTGGGCTTGTTAGTGTCACAGTGGTCAGTGGGAGTACCAGAACAGAACAACACTTCACATGAGACACACCACCATGTAACTCTAACTGTCCATCAGTCCCTTCTGTCATTGTACTGTCAGTGTCACAGTGTGCCAACTGGCCCTGCTCACAGTCTCCCTCACCAGACCTGCCCATAGTCTCCCCTGCTAACACGTCCAACTGTGGGACTGCTAGCCACCTGCCTGGGTTAGAAGGAGGTTTCTTACAAGCTACCTGGAGAGCCAGACCTGGTCACCCATCAGGGATTATTTATGAGTGTTTAGTTCAGAGTGCAACGTAATGGATCATTTCCCTCCACACAGCTTCTTCCTTGTAAAACGCTGCCTCCCTCCATATAAAACTGCATTTTATGGCCCGTTGCACATAGTGTCTGGTGTTTGCATGGATAGCTGTGTATGTTGTGTGTGCGTAGTCTGCATACGTGGCTCTTTCTCTCTCTCTCTCTCTCTCTCTCTCTCTCTCTCTCTCTCTCTCGCTCTCTCTCTCTCTCTCTCTCTCTCTCTCTTTCTCTCTCTTTCTCTCTGTGTGTGCATGTGTGAATGCATATTTGGCTTTTAATCATATTTACAGATGGCAATTGTGTGTTGATGATCCTACCAACCCCTTCACCCCTCACTTTACAAATTATATGCTGCATTAAAACAGAGAGGTTGGGAACTCTCTTTATTATTGGTCAAATAACTTACCGGTATTTACTGCCTGTTGATGTCACCAGGCAAGCCGAAACGCTACCCATGCAAAACCTGCAGATTAGAAGGTCCTGTGTAGATTGTATTTTCAACCAGCACACTTTTACAGTCTTAGTTTCATCAGCTGTTGTACAATATGATATAAAACACCGGAAAAACAGAATTTTGACTGCACTGGGCCTTTAAAGAGGGTTTTTCAACATGAAATGTACAACACTACAATTAGCTCAGAATCAGGCCCAGGGTTACTGGAAGTGCCAGCAGATGTACATGTACATTTAATGTGTATAGTCCAAGCTGTTGAGAGCAGGAATATAGGTTATTCCATGGGTACTCATGAACTAAGAGTGTTTTTCCATTCTTGTCACTTGAGAGTCTGTTCCATCAGAGGGCCCAATTGTAAACTCTGTATGAAGACTGTGTCTGGCTCTCCATTATAAACTGAATGCATAAATGAGATGTTCAGGGTCCTTCAGTTGAAGAATTCCCAGGGCTAGAGAGTATATTCTTCGAATGGCGCCGGAGAAGATGGCTGCCGTTTTACAGCCCTCTAACCAATTGTATTATTATGTGTGTTTTTATACGTTATTTGTAATTTATTCTGTACATAATGTTTCTGCCATCGTCTCTTATAACCAAAAATAGCTTCTGGATATCAGGACAGCGATTACTCACCTCATATTGGCCGAAATAATTTTTCTTCAACAAGTCGGACGCGAAGGATATCCTACAGACACCCGACAAGGCCCAAATTCCCGTCATTCGCATGAGAAAGAGACGGAGATATCGTGGACGTAGGTCGGGGTGCCTTGTAAGGATCCGACGGCGAGCGAGTAAACTGCCGCTCCCATCAATCCTATTAGCCAATGTTCAATGATTTGAGAATAAATTGGATGACCTAAGATTACGGTTATCCTACCAACGGGACATTAAAAACTGTAATATCTTATGTTTCACCGAGTCGTGGCTGAACGACGACATGGACAACATATAGCTAGCGGGCTATACGCTACATCGGCAGGATAGAACGGCTGACTCTGGTAAGACAAGGGGTGGCGGTCTGTGTATATTTGTAAACAACAGCTGGTGCACAAAATCAAATACTAAGGAAGTCTCTAGGTTTTGCTCGCCTGAGGTAGAGTATCTTATGATAAGATGTAGACCACACTATTTACCAAGAGAGTTTTCATCTATATTTTTCATAGCTGTCTATTTACCACCACAAACCAATGCTGGCATTAAGATTGCACTGAATGAGCTGTATAAGGCCATAAGTCAACAGGAAAACGCTCATCCAGAGGCAGCGCTCCTAGTGGCCGGGGACTTTAATGCAGGGAAACTTAAATCCGTTCTACTTAATTTCTACCAGCATGTTAAATGTGCAACCAGAGGAGAAAAAAAAAAAAAAACACACGGGGGGGACCTAGTGAATGACCTGCAGAGAGCTGGGACCAAAGTAACAAAGCCTACCATCAGTAACACACTACGCCGCCAGGGACTCAAATCCTGCAGTGCCAGACGTGTCCCCCTGCTTAAGCCAGTACATGTCCTGGCCCGTCTGAAGTTTGCTAGAGTGCATTTGGATGATCCAGAAGAGGATTGGGAGAATGTCATATGGTCAGATGAAACCAAAATATAACTTTTTGGTAAAAACTCAACTCGTCGTGTTTGGAGGACAAAGAATGCTGAGTTGCATCCAAAGAACACCATACCTACTGTGAAGCATGGGGGTGGAAACATCATGCTTTGGGGCTGTTTTTCTGCAAAGGGACCAGGACGACTGATCCGTGTAAAGGAAAGAATGAATGGGCCATGTATCGTGAGATTTTGAGTGAAAACCTCCTTCCATCAGCAAGGGCATTGAAGATGAAATGTGGCTGGGTCTTTCAGGATGACAATGATCCCAAACACACCGCCCGGGCAACGAAGGAGTGGCTTCGTAAGAAGCATTTCAAGGTCCTGGAGTGGCCTAGCCAGTCTCCAGATCTCAACCCCATAGAAAATCTTTGGAGGGAGTTGAAAGTCTGTGTTGCCCAGCGACAGCCCCAAAACATCACTGCTCTAGAGGAGATCTGCATGGAGGAATGGGCCAAAATACCAGCAACAGTGTGTGAAAACCTTGTGAAGACTTAGAGAAAACGTTTGACCTGTGTCATTGCCAACAAATGGTATATAACAAAGTATTGAGAAACTTTTGTTATTGAACAAATACTTATTTTCCACCATAATTTGCAAATAAATTCATTAAAAATCCTACAATGTGATTTTCTGGATTTTTTTTCCTCATTTTGTCTGTCATAGTTGACGTGTACCTATGATGAAAATTACAGGCCTCTCTCATCTTTTTAAGTGGGAGAACTTGCACAATTGGTGGCTGACTAAATACTTTTTTGCCCCACTGTATATATTGTAGTGGTCCTGTGTGGCTCAGTTAGTAAAAGAGCATGGCACAAGCAACACCAGCGTTGTGGGTTTGATTCCCGCTCGGGTCACATACAAAAATGTATGGACTCACTGTTGTCACTTTGAAAATAAAGTGCCTGCTATGTAAACAATATATATTACAGTACTGTATTGGCCAATGCTATTTTAGTAAAGTAGTGTGAACACCCCCCCATCTAAAAGACCCCAGCAACTTCATGCATTTGTTACATACAGTACTTATCTGATCTTGTCAATATCAGATTTTGTTAAACTTACTGTGAAGTAAAATCATAACAGTCATCATCATAATAGACCATTACAATATGTATCATACTTTATATGTTCATACTTTATAACATACACATTTTCATTATGTAGTTCTCAAAATATGTACTAGCCAAACAAGTGTAAAATATATAGGTTTACCAAATGGTTAAGTAATGATCAATTACAGTGCCTAGTTAATGTTCACCGAGTGTACAAAACATTATGAACACCTGCTCTTTCCATGGCATAGACTGACCAGGTGAATCCAGGTGAAAGCTATGATCCCTTATTGATGTCAGTTGTTAAATCGACTTCAATCAGTGTAAATGAAGGGGAGGAGACAGGTTAAAGAATGATTTTTAAGCCTTGAGACAATTGAGACATCATAATAGTACATTACAGTATGTATCATACTTTATATGTTTATACTTTAGAAACATAATTTTTCATTATGTAGTTTTCAAAATCTGTAGTAGACAAACCAGTATAAAATATAAAGGTTTACCAATCGATTAAGTGATTATCAATTAGGTTTTTTTCAATCACTTTGGTGTAATTTTCACATGTATGTTGTACATTTTTCAACTCTAAGCACAAACATCTAAACAGATCATCAAAATGGCTAATTTTTCACAACTCTAAGCACATTTTCAATTGACTGACTACAACAAACAAATTCACAGTCACTTATTGACTGCACCAAATCACTCTTTCGATTTGGATGCATATTCAATCAAAGTACTGTATCTGCTTTTCAAAATCCAATATTCACTTTTGATAGGATTTTCTTGACATTTGTTAACAATACTATTAACCATCACTTAATCAAACTGCTCAAAACTGATAACTGCTGAACCAAAATGATATAGTGCAGAGTTAAAATACACTGAGTGTACAAAACATTATGAACACCTGCTCTTTCCATGACTGACCAGGTGAATCCAAGTGAAGGCTATGATCCCTTATTGATGTCACTTGTTAAATCCACTACAATCAACTCAAATCAAATCAAATTGTATTTGTCACATGCGCCGAATAGAACAGGTGTAGACCTTACAGTGAAATGCTTACTTACAATCCCTTAACCAACATTGCAGTTCTAAAAATAGAGTTAAGAAAATATTTACTAAATAAACTAAAGTAAATTTTTTTATAAAAAGTAACACAATAAAATATATACAGGGGGTACCGGTACCGAGTCAATGTGCGTGGGTACAGGTTAGTCGAGGTAATTTGTACGTGTACAGTATATTCAGAAACTTTTCAGACCCCTTCACTTTTTCCACATTTTGTTACGTTACAGCCTTATTATAAAATGGATTAAATAAAACAGAAATTGTTGCAAATTTTTTAGATTTTTAAAACAGAAATATCTTATTTACATAAGTATTCAGAACCTTTGCTATGAGACTCGAAATTGAGCTCAGGTGCATCTTGTTTCCAATGATCATCCTTGAGATGTTTCTACAATGTGAGTCCACCTGTGGTAAATGTAATTGATTGGACATGATTTGGAAAGGCACACACCTGTCTATATAAGGTCCCACAGTTGACAGTGCATGTCAGAGCCAAAACCAAGCCATGAGGTCGAAGGAATTGTCCATAGAGCTCCGAGACAGGATTGTGTCAAGGCACAGATCTGGGGAAGGGTACCAAAAAATGTCTGCAGCATTGAAGGTCCCCAAGAACACAGTGACCTCCATCATTCTTAAATGGAAGAAGTTTGGAACCACCAAGACTCTTCCTAGAACTGTCCATCCGGCCAAACTGAGCAATCTGGGGAAAAGGTCCTTGGTCAAGGAGGTGACCAAGAACCTGATGGTCACTCTGACAGAGCTCCAGAGTTCCTCTGTGGAGATGGGAGAACCTTCCAGAAGGACAACCATCTCTGCAGTACTCCACCAATCAGGCCTTTATGGTAGAGTGGCCAGACGGAAGCCACTCCTCAGTAAAAGGCACATGACAGCCCGCTTGGAGTTTGCCAAAAGGCACCTAAAGGACTCTCAGACCATGACAAACAAGATTCTCTGGTCTGATGAAATCAAGATTGAACTCTTTGGCCTACATGCCAAGCATCACGTCTGGAGGAAACCTGGCACCAGACGTGCAACTGCTCGGCCTCTGACCGCAAGGCACTACAGAGGGTAGTGCGTACGGCCCAGTACATCACTGGGGCCAAGCTTCCTGCCATACAGGACCTCTATACCAGGCGGTGTCAGAGGAAGGCCCTAAAAATTGTCAAAGACTCCAGCCACCCTAGTCATAGACTGTTCTCTCTGCTACCGCACTGCAAGCGGTACCGGAGCGCCAAGTCTAGGTCCAAAAGGCTTCTCAACAGCTTCTACCCCCAAGCCATAAGACTCCTGAACAGCTAATCATGGCCACCCTAACTATTTGCACTGCCCCCCACCCCACCCCATCCCCCTATTTTACGCTGCTGCTACTCTGTTTACTATTCATGCAGTCACTTTAACTCTACCCACATGTACATATGACCTCAATTACCCCTGTATATAGCCTCCCTACTGTTATTTTATTTTACTGCTGCTCTTTAGCTATTTGCCTTTATTTTCTATTTTTCTTTAATTAACACTTTTTTTAATGTTACATTCTTCTTTTAAAAAACGGTATTGTTGGTTAAGGGCTTGTAAGTAAGCATTTCACTGTAATGTCTACACCTGCTGTATTCGGCGCATGTGGCAAATACATTTTGATTTGATTTGCGGTAGGTGTAAAATTAATATTTCTAGATAATAAACAGCGAATAGCAGTAGTGTAAAAGCAATGTAAATAGTCCGGGTGGCCTTTTTATTAATTGTTCAGCAGTCTTATGGCTTGGGGGTAGAAGCTGTTAAGGAGCCTTTTGGACCTAGACTTGGCGCTCTGGTACCGCTTGCCATGTTGTGGTAGAGAGAACAGTCTATGACTTGAGTGACTGGAGTCTTTGACAAGTTTTTGGGCCTTCCTCTGACACCGCCTAGTATATAGGTCCTGGATGGCAGGAAGCTTGGCCCCAGTGATGTACTGTGCCGCACGCACTACCCTCTGTAGCGCCTTACGGTTGGATGCCGAGCGGTTGCCATACCAGGTGGTGATGCAACCAGTCAGGATGCTCTCGATGGTGCAGCTGTAAAAAAAATGGAGGATCTGGGGACCCATGCCAAATCTTTTCAGTCTCCTGAGGGGGAAAAGGTGTTGTCGTACCCTCTTCACGACTGACTTGGTGTGTTTGGACCATGATAGTTTGTTGGTGATGTGGACACCAAGGAACTTGATACTCTCGACCCGCTCCACTACAGCCCCGTCAATGTGAATGGGGGCGTGTTCGGCCCTCCTTTTCCTGCAGTCCACGATCATCTTCTTTGTCTTGCTCACGTTGAGGGAGAGGTTGTTGTCCTAGCACCACACTGCCAGGTCTCTGACCTCCTCCCTATAGGCTGTGTCATCGTTGTCGGTGATCAAGCCTACCACTGTTGTGTCGTCAGCAAACGTAATGATGGTGTTGGAGTCGTGCTTGGCCACGCAGTCGTGGGTGATTAGGGAGTACAGGAGGGGATTAAGCACGAACCCCTGAGGGGCCCCTGTGTTGAGGATCATTGTGGCAGATGTGTTGTTGCCTACCCTTACCACCTGGGGGCGGCCCATCAGGAAGTACAGGATCCAGTTTCAGAGGGAAGTGTTTAGTCCCAGGGTCCTTAGCTTAGTGATGAGCTTTTTGGGCACTATGGTGTTGAACGCTGTAGTCAATGAACAGCATTCTCATATAGGTGTTCCTTTTGTCCAGGTGGGATAGTGCAGTGTGGAGTGCGATTGAGATTGTGTCATCTGTGGATCTGTTGCGAATTGGAGTGGGTCTAGGGTTTCCGGGATGATGGTGTTGATGTGAGCCATGACCAGCCTTTCAAATCACTTCATGGGTACCGATGTGAGTATAACGGGCGGTAGTCGTTTAGGCCGGTTACCTTCGCTTTCTTGGACACAGGGACTATGATGGTCTGCTTGAAAAATGTATAACAGACTTGAAGGAGAAGTTGAAAATGTCAGTGAAGACACTTGTCAGTTGGTCCGTGCATTCTCTGAGTACACGTCCTGGGAATACGTCTGGCCCCGCGGCCTTGTGAATGTGGACCTGTTTAAAGGTCTTGCTCACATCGGCTATGGAGAGCGTGATCACACAGTCATCCGGAACAGCTGGTGCTCTCATGCATGCTTCAGTGTTGCTTGCCTCGAAACGTGCATTAAAGTAATTTAGCTCGTCTGGTAGGCTCGCACCACTGGGCAGCTCGCGGCTGGGTTTCCCTTTGTACTCAGTGTAGATGAAGGGGAGGAGACAGTTTAAAGAAGGATTTTTAAGCTTAGATACAATTGAGACATGTATTGTTTATGTGTGCCAGTCAGAGGGTGAATGGGCAAGACAAAATATTTTAGTGCCTTTGAACAGGGTATGGTAGTATGTGCCAGGTGCACCAGTTTATGTCAAGAACTGCAACGCTGCTGGGGTTTTCATACTCAACAGTTTCCCGTGTGTATCAAGAATGGTCCACCATCCAAAAGACACCCAGCCAACTTGACACAACTGTGGGAAGCATTGGAATCAACATGGGCCAGCATTCCTGTGGAACGCTTTCGACACCTTGTAGAGTCCATGCCCGGACAAATTGAGGCTGTTCTGAGGGCAAAAGGGTGGGGGGGTGCAATGCAATATTAGGAAGGTGTTCTTACTGTTTTGTACACTCAGTGTATTTATTTTGCTGCTGAACACTGTCAATTTCTATATTCTTACCTCATAAATGTATGAATTTGACATCAATTTATGTTGGAAGGTAAAACCAAATCCTATATGGATGTGGCTGTAAATACCAAATCATTATTCTCCATCAGCCAGTGTGTTTCAATAGGACAAAGTGGAAAGAGTCACTACAGTGGGGAGAACAAGTATTTGATACACTGCCGATTTTGCAGGTTTTCCTACTTACAAAGCATGTAGAGGTCTGTAATTTTTATCATAGGTACACTTCAACTGTGAGAGACGGAATCTAAAACAAAAATCCAGAAAGTCACATGATTTTTAAGTAATTAATTTGCATTTTATTGCATGAGGTAAGTATTTGATCACCTACCAACCAGTAAGAATTCCGGCTCTCACAGACCTGTTAGTTTTTCTTTAAGAAGCCCTCCTGTTCTCCACTCATTGCCTGTATTAACTGCACCTGTTTGAACTCGTTACCTGTATAAAAGACACCTGGTCACACACTCAATCAAACAGACTCCAACCTCTCCACAATGGCCAAGACCAGAGAGCTGTGTAAGGACATCAGGGATAAAATTGTAGACCTGCACAAGGCTGGGATGGGCTACAGGACAATAGGCAAGCAGCTTGGGGATTAGGCAACAACTGTTGGCGCAATAATTAGAAAATGGAAGAAGTTCAAGATGACGGTCAATCACCCTCGGTCTGGGGCTCCATGCAAGATCTCACCTCGTGGGGCATCAATGATCATGAGGAAGGTGAGGGATCAGCCCAGAACTACGCGGCAGGACCTGGTCAATGACCTGAAGAGAGCTGGGACCACAGTCTCAAAGAAAACCATTAGTAACACACTACTCCGTCATGGATTAAAATCCTGCAGCGCACGCAAGGTCCCCCTGCTCAAGCCAGCGCATGTCCAGGCCCATCTGAAGTTTGCCAATGACCATCTGGATGATCCAGCGGAGAAATGGGAGAAGGTCATGTGGTCTGATGAGACAAAAATAGAGCTTTTTGGTCTAAACTCCACTCGCCGTGTTTGGAGGAAGAAGAAGGATGAGTACAACCCCAAGAACACCATCCCAACCGTGAAGCATGGAGGTGGAAACATCATTCTTTGGGGATGCTTTTCTGCAAAGGGGACAGGACGACTGTACCGTATTGAGGGGAGGATGGATGGGGCCATGTATCGCGAGATCTTGGCCAACAACCTCCTTCCCTCAGTAAGAGCATTGAAGATGGGTCGTGGCTGGGTCTTCCAGCATGACAACAACCGGAAACACACAGCCAGGGCAACTAAGGAGTGGCTCCGTAAGAAGCATATCAAGGTCCTGGAGTGGCCTAGCCAGTCTCCAGACCTGAACCCAATAGAAAATCTTTGGAGGGAGCTGAAAGTCCATATTGCCCAGCGACAGCCCCGAAACCTGAAGCATCTGGAGAAGGTCTGTATGGAGGAGTGGGCCAAAATCCCTGCTGCAGTGTGTGCAAACCTGGTCAAGACCTACTGGAAACGTATGATCTCTGTAATTGCAAACAAAGGTTTCTGTACCAAATATTAAGTTCTGCTTTTATGATGTATCAAATACTTATGTCATGCAATAAAATGCAAATTAATTACTTAAAAATCATACAATGTGATTTTCTGGATTTCTGGATTCCGTCTCTCACAGTTGAAGTGTACCTATGATAAAAATTACAGACCTCTACATGCTTTGTAAGTAGGAAAACCTGCAAAATCGGCAGTGTATCAAATACTTGTTCTCCCCACTGTTTGTGCTACCATTTGGAATTATAGTGTAGGGTACAATGCACTACGGAAATACCTGGTTTGTATATTACAAAAGCTGATGAATTTCCAACAAAGAGACAGGCGATACTGTATCAGTTGACAAGTAATGTAGAAAAGGTGATCTTGTACAATGTTGCGTGGAGCAGAAATGGCATACAACACCGTGCTACGTTTCTACAGTAGCCAACTGCTTCACAATAGCCTATTTCTGATTATTTGTCCTATGTACTGTATATACTGTATAAGGATAATGAAACTGTAAGACTGACATATTTCTCAACATGCTCACAACCAGCCATTGGATACAAATAATAATACAAAATTGTGCATGTCAAGTTTTATTCAAATACTGTATGGAAAATGATATTTACCAGCTACTATTCTTTCTAACCAGCACTTCAAAAAGAACAGTTTTGAAATGTGTATCTTGTATTTTATGCTATTGGATTAAATGGTAGTTACAATGACTAAATTGTGAGCCTATCATTATCTGATGTATTGGTGATTAAATACATGTTATCATGGTATTTCATGGAAAAACTTAGATTTTGCATGAATGACTCAGGGGTGGAAGATGTGTGAAACCACAATGAATGCACAATGAAATGTTCTGAACATAAGATAGAGGGCATTACAAGTGTTATCAGTTTAGAGTTTTTACTTAGAGTTTTGAAAATATACCACTTACATCTGAAAAATGTGCCAAGTCATTGAAAAAATCTGTAAGAGCAGTCAGATTAAGTAATAGTAAAATGCAGCCGTTTTTATCACAATATCAAATAATTTCTGGGTAACAGTTAAGTACCTTACTGTGATTGTAGTCAGTTAAAATGGTCAAAAAGAAAAAAATAACTTCTTAGCAAAGAGCAATTTCTCAAGCAATAATTCTGCTAGGACAGTCTGGGAGTGGTCTGAGTGGGGAGGGGAAAACCGATAACTAGCTGTTATTGGCAGAGATGTTTTGAACACTCTTTCTTATTGGTCTATTAACTAATTTACCGCCTGGTGATGTCAGCATGCTGGCCAAAACTCCATCCCACCAAAACAGGTAGACATGTTCAGGTGGTCTTTTCAAACATATCTTATACTAAAAAGGCATTATCATAATTTTCACAATTTCACAGTATTATTCCAACCTCATAGTCTGTACAGTACAAGTCAAAAGTTTGGACACACCTACTCATTCAAGGGTTTATCTTAATTTTTTACTATTTTCTACATTGTAGAATAATAGTGAAGACATCAAAACTATGAAATGACACATATGTAATATTGTAGTAACCAAAAAAGTGTTAAACAAATCAAAATATATTTTATATTTGAGATTCTTCAAAGTAGCCACCCTTTCCTTTGATGACACTCTTGGCATTCTCTCAACCAGCTTTACCTGGAATGCTTTTCCAACAGTCTTGAAGGAGTTCCCACATGCTGAGCACTTGTTGGCTGCTTTTCCTTCACTCTGCGGTCCAACTCATCCCAAACCATCTCAATTGGGTTGCGGTTGGGTGATTGTGGAGGCCAGGTCATCTGATGCAGCACTCCATCACTCTCCTTCTTGGTCAAATAGACCTTACACAGCCTGGAGGTGTGTTGGGTCATTGTCCTGTTGAAAAACAAATTATAGTCCCATTAAACCCAAACCAGATGGGATGGCGTATTGCTGCAGAATGCTGTGGTAGCCATGCTGGTTAAGTGTGCTTTGAATTCTAAATAAATCACAGACAGTGTCACCAGCAAAGCACCCCCACACCATCACCCCTCCTCCTCTATGCTTCACGGTGGGAACCACATATGCAGAGATCATCCGTTCACCTACTCTGCGTCTCACAAAGACACGGAAGTTGGAACCAAAAATTTGGACTCATCAGACCAAAGGACAGATTTCCACCGGTCTAATGTCCATTGCTTGTGTTTCTTGGCCCAAGCAAGTCTCTTCTTCTTATTGGTGTCCTTTAGTAGTGGTTTCTTTGCAGCAATTCGAACATGAAGGCCTGATTCATGCAGTCTCCTATGAGCAGTTGATGTTGAGATGTGTCTGTTACTTGAACTCTGTGAAGCATTTATTTGGGCTGCAATTTCTGAGGCTGGTAACTCTAATGAACTTATCCTCTGCAGCAGAGGTAACTCTGGGTCTTCCTTTCCTGTGGCTGTCCTCATGAGAGCCAGTTTCATTATAGCGCTTGATGGTTTTTGCGACTGCACTTGAAGAAACTTTAAAATGTCTTGAAATGTTCCTTATTGACTGACCTTCATGTCATAAAGTAATGATGGACTGTAGCTTCTCTTTGCTTTTTTTAGCTGTTCTTGCCATATTATGGACTTGGTCTTTTACCAAATAGGGCTATCTTCTGTATACCACCCCTACCTTGTCATAACACAACTGATTGGCTCAAATGCATCAAGAAGGAAAGAAATTCCACAAGTTACCTTTTAACAAGGCACACCTGTTCATTCAAATGCATTCCAGGTGACTACCTCATGAAACTGGTTGAGAGAATGGCAAGTTTGTGCAAAGCGGTCATCAAGGCAAAGGGTGGCTATTTGAAGAAACTCACATATAAAATATATTTTGATTTGTTTAACACTTTTTTGGTTACTACATGATTCCATATGTGTTATTTCATAGTTTTGATGTCTTCACTATTATTCTACAATGTAGTGACTGGTACTGGTACTGTATATAAAACACAGGGAAATCATGTTTTTGACTGCGCTGGGCCTTTAACAAGTGAGAACACAATCATATCAAAAGTAATGTGAGCATTACATTGTGACAAGCATTTACTTTATTGCAATGTGAAACATGTATTTCTAGATGAAAGACTGAATGAAAGACTGAATGATGACTGTATGATTTTGTGTGTTTTACTTCGTCAATAGAAAATGTGTTTAGAGTTTTGTAACAGCTTCCTTTTTGATGATCTGTTTTAAGTTTTGTACTAAGCGTTGTGAAAATGTACCACATATTTATGAAAATTGCACCAAAGCAATAAAAAATAAAACTGTAAATGAAAGCAGACATTCACACTCATTACAGTATCACATACCTACAGTGGGGGAAAAAAGTATTTAGTCAGCCACCAATTGTGCAAGTTCTCCCACTTAAAAAGATGAGAGAGGCCTGTAATTTTCATCATAGGTACACGTCAACTATGACAGACAAATTGAGAAAAAAAAATCCAGAAAATCACATTGTAGGATTTTTTATGAATTTATTTGCAAATTATGGTGGAAAATAAGTATTTGGTCACCTACAAACAAGCAAGATTTCTGGCTCTCACAGACCTGTAACTTCTTCTTTAAGAGGCTCCTCTGTCCTCCACTCGTTACCTGTATTAATGGCACCTGTTTGAACTTGTTATCAGTATAAAAGACACCTGTCCACAACCTCAAACAGTCACACTCCAAACTCCACTATGGCCAAGACCAAAGAGCTGCCAAAGGACACCAGAAACAAAATTGTAGACCTGCACCAGGCTGGGAAGACTGAATCTGCAATAGGTAAGCAGCTTGGTTTGAAGAAATCAACTGTGGGAGCAATTATTAGGAAATGGAAGACATACAAGACCACTGATAATCTCCCTCGATCTGGGGCTCCACGCAAGATCTCACCCCGTGGGGTCAAAATGATCACAAGAACGGTGAGCAAAAATCCCAGAACCACACGGGGGGACCTAGTGAATGACCTGCAGAGAGCTGGGACCAAAGTAACAAAGCCTACCATCAGTAACACACTACGCCGCCAGGGACTCAAATCCTGCAGTGCCAGACGTGTCCCCCTGCTTAAGCCAGTACATGTCCAGGCCCGTCTGAAGTTTGCTAGAGTGCATTTGGATGATCCAGAAGAGGATTGGGAGAATGTCACATGGTCAGATGAAACCAAAATAGAACTTTTTGGTAAAAACTCAACTCGTCGTGTTTGGAGGACAAAGAATGCTGAGTTGCATCCAAAGAACACCATACCTACTGTGAAGCATGGGGGTGGAAACATCATGCTTTGGGGCTGTTTTTCTGCAAAGGGACCAGGACGACTGATCCGTGTAAAGGAAATAATGAATGGGGCCATGTATCCTGAGATTTTGAGTGAAAACCTCCTTCCATCAGCAAGGGCATTGAAGATGAAACGTGGCTGGGTCTTTCAGCATGACAATGATCCCAAACACACCGCCCGGGCAACGAAGGAGTGGCTTCGTAAGAAGCATTTCAAGGTCCTGGAGTGGCCTCGCCAGTCTCCAGATCTCAACCCCATAGAAAATCTTTGGAGGGAGTTGAAAGTCTGTGTTGCCCAGCGACAGCCCCAAAACATCACTGCTCTAGAGGAGATCTGCATGGAGGAATGGGCCAAAATACCAGCAACAGTGTGTGAAAACCTTGTGAAGACTTACAGAAAACGTTTGACCTGTGTCATTGCCAACAAAGGGTATATAACAAAGGATTGAGAAACTTTTGTTATTGACCAAATACTTATTTTCCACCATCATTTGCAAATAAATTCATTAAAAATCCTACAATGTGATTTTCTGGATTTTTTTTCCTCATTTTGTCTGTCATAGTTGACGTGTACCTATGATGAAAATTACAGGCCTCTCTCCTCTTTTTAAGTGGGAGAACTTGCACAATTGGTGGCTGACTAAATATATTTTTTCCCCACTGTATGTATAAGGAACAGTAGGTACAACATTAGCAGGTGTGTATGTGTGCATATGTATCTGTTCATGTGTGTATTTGTAATTGACAGAGAGGGAGCCTAAGGTTAGATAATTTGAATTGCTACCATGGCAGGTGAGTCATTCCTGTGACGTTGTTCACGCATAGGGATCACTGAACCCTGGAAGAGACTGCTGCTGATCAGAGACAGCACATGTAGATTGGAGAGAGTCCCTGTGATGCACAGGAACTCAATAAATATATGTGAAGGGACAACCATCTAGTAAAGCTGTCTAAACAGTGTTAGTAACAGCAGTGGTCTTTTATTCCCCTTTCTCTCTCTCTCTCTCCCCCCCAGTGTTCTTTGATGACTGTGCAGGGAACGAGGGCGTGGCGTTTGAGGTGTCCCACCCAGACTTCCAGGTTGATGAGGAGATGAACCTGGTGGCCAGACGGGACGTGATGGACAGCGGCACCGTCATGTTCATCCATGGTGTCAACGAGCATGCTGAGGACATGGCACAGGTGGACATAGTAGGAGCTCCACCCCGGTCTCCCCAAACACTCAGGGTGAGTCACTAGCTGTCAAATGGATATCTCTTACCATGAGAGATAATGCATGCTGCTAGTTGTCACTGTTCAGCATTTGGTACCAACAACATGTTGTTGAGGGTCAGTGTGGACATCTAGGAGACTGCACAGCACATTTTTTTTTATGACACCCTTATGTCTTTTCATTCTATTCATCTACAATATGCACTTATTTAGAGTGACTTCCTCCCACTGGGATGAGTAGACTTAATTTGGGTTTGGAAAGCCAATGGTTGATGAAAATGACTGTGAATTTACTTGCATCTTACTTTTGCCATGCAAGTACTGTTTATAGAAAGGCCCACTGTGCCTATTGCTTATTACATATTTTACATCTTTGTTCCTCCTCTTTATGGTGTCTTTGTTCAAAATAACAAATACAGGTACTTGATATTTGTCCAATAATCTACAAAACCAAATGAATCAACTTCACAGTATTCATATAGGCCCACTCCATTCATTACCCCCTCCTCTTACCTCATAGCCAGTTCCAGTCCCCACCCCTCCATGCCAGCACTAGTGCTGCCAACTTGATTAAACCATTTTCCAGGGCCATCTTAGATATTCTGTTACCTCCCCTCCAATCATTGTTCTTTCCTGCTCCCTGCCCAGGTGTCCCGCTGGTGTCGTTCCTTCGGCTCGTCACCTAATGAGCAGCTTTCTCTCTCCGTCTCTGTGCGTCTCTTTGTTTATGCTTCTCCCATCATTTATTTAGTTAGCCAGTCCACGGGTATATATTTGGCAGGCCTGGGAGGACAAAAGTGAATTAGTAATCTCCATTCTGTGTGTGAGTGGGTAGAGGTTTCCTCATGAGTAATGCCACCATATTGTCCTTGTGGGCGAATGTGAAGGTGCTCTGTTTTCTAAATTGTTTTTAGTCTACCGATGCAAGTTATAAGAAGTTCCGCTAAATAAAATATTTTAGTCCTCATTTCCTTGGCATAGGATAACGAGACATTATGCATATTGACAAGAATAAGTGCAATATAATGAAACAAACATTATTTATTTTTTTGTTCGGTGGCAATGGCCCAATTTTATCTTTTGTCTTTTGAACTTTTCTTCAGAATTAATTCTGTAGGAGATGACTTGCAACAGTGTCAGACCAGCTCCCATCCCAGATCATCCATTGTCCCCTCCCTTTGTTCTGGCTCTTTTATATCTTTCTGCTACTCTACCCAGTGGGTGATATTAGTCTTAATTGCATAGAACACATGAACCTCATGACTTAGGCAAAGAGGGAAAGTAAGAATAGAGAGACAGAGGGGAATATTGGACATAATAGGGTTATGGTTGAGGAAGAGGAAGATAAAGAGAAAAGGCTTGAACACAAAAGGGGCAGAAAGACAGGCGGAGAAAAGGGGGAAAAACAGGCAGATGAGACAATTCTAGGGAGAGAGAACATTTTTGTAATGTTACATGTAATGTTCCCTTGATGTTTTAGTGTCCAGTTTTCCGTTTCTTGGGGGAATATTCTATGAATGTTAACAAAAACCTCCTGAGAACCTATTTAGCATGTTTTGACATTAAAGTTAGGAGAACATTCCCTTCATTTCATTTACATTTTTACATTTACGTCATTTAGCAGACGCTCTTATCCAGAGCGACTTACAAATTGGTGCATTCACCTTATAGCCAGTGGGATAACCACTTTACAATGTTTTTTTTGTTTTTTTTTTGGGGGGGGGGGGGTAGAAGGATTACTTTATCCTATCCCAGGTATTCCTTAAAGAGGTGGGGTTTCAAATGTCTCCGGAAGGTGGTGAGTGACTCCACTGTCCTGACGTTGTGAGGGAGCTTGTTCCACCATTGGGGTGCCAGAGCAGCGAACAGTTTTGACTGGGCTGAGCGGGAACTGTGCTTCCGCAGAGGTAGGGGAGCCAGCAGGCCAGAGGTGGATGAACGCAATGCCCTCGTTTGGGTGTAGGGACTGATCAGAGCCTGAAGGTACGGAGGTGCCGTTCCCCTCACAGCTCCGTAGGCAAGCACCATGGTCTTGTAGCAGATGCGAGCTTCAACTGGAAGCCAGTGGAGTGTGCGGACGAGCGGGGGGACGTGAGAGAACTTGGGAAGGTTGAACACCAGACGGGCTGCGGCATTCTGGATGAGTTGTAGGGGTTTAATGGCACAGGCAGGGAGCCCAGCCAACAGCGAGTTGCAGTAATCCAGACGGGAGATGACAAGTGCCTGGATTATGATCTGTGCCGCTTCCTGTGTAAGGCAGGGTCGTACTCTCCGAATGTTGTAGAGCATGAACCTACAGGATCGGGTCACCGTCTTGATGTTAGCGGAGAACGACAGGGTGTTGTCCAGGGTCACGCCAAGGCTCTTCGCACTCTGGGAGGAGGACACAACGGAGTTGTCAACCGTGATGGCGAGATCATGGAACGGGCAGTCCTTCCCCGGGAGGAAGAGCAGCTCCGTCTTGCCAAGGTTCAGCTTGAGGTGGTGATCCGTCATCCATACTGATATGTCTGCCAGACATGCAGAGATGCGATTCGCCACCTGGTTATCAGAAGGGGGAAAGGAGAAGATTAGTTGTGTGTTGTCTGCGTATCAATGATAGGAGAGGCCATGTGAGGATATGACAGAGCCAAGTGACTTGGTGTATAGCGAGAATAGGAGAGGGCCTAGAACTGAGCCCTGGGGGACACCAGTGGTGAGAGCACGTGGTGCGGAGACAGCTTCTCGCCACGCCACTTGGTAGGAGCGACCGGTCAGGTAGGACGCAATCCAAGAGTGAGCCGCGCCGGAGATGCCCAGCTCGGAGAGGGTGGAGAGGAAGATCTGATGGTTCACAGTATCAAAGGCAGCAGACAGGTCTAGAAGGACAAGAGAAGAGGAGAGAGAGTTAGCTTTAGCAGTGCGGAGAGCCTCCGTGACACAGAGAAGAGCAGTCTCAGTTGAATGACCAGTCTTGAAACCTGACTGGTTTGGATCAAGAAGGTCATTCTGAGAGAGATAGCAAGAGAGTTGGCTAAAGACGGCACGCTCAATAGTTTTGGAGAGAAAAGAAAGAAGGGATACTGGTCTGTAGTTGTTGACATCAGAGGGATCGAGTGTTGGTTTTTTGAGAAGGGGTGCAACTCTCACTCTCTTGAAGATGGAAGGGACATAGCCAGCAGAGGAGGATTCAGCAGGGAGGAGAAGGTGGCAAAGAGCTTCCTAGGGTTAGAGGCAGATGCTTGGAATTTAGAGTGGTAGAAAGTGGCCATAGCAGCAGAAACAGATGAAGAAAATGTAGAGAGGAGGGAGTGAAAAGATGCCAGGTCCGCAGGGAGTCTAGTTTTCCTCCATTTCCGCTCGGCTGCCCGGAGCCCTGTTCTGTGAGCTCGCAATGAGTCATCAAGCTACGGAGCTGGAGGGGAGGACCGAGCCGGCCGGGAGGATAGGGGACATAGAGAGTCAAAGGATGCAGAAAGGGAGGAGAGGAGGGTTGAGGAGGCAGAATCAGGAGATTGGAGGGAGAAGGATTGAGCAGAGGGAAGAGATGATAGGATGGAAGAGGAGAGAGTAGCGGGAGAGAGAGAGCGAAGGTTGCGACGGCGCATTACCATCTGAGTAGGGGCAGAGTGAGTAGTGTTGGAGGAGAGCGAGAGAGAAAAGGATACAAAGTAGTGGTCGGAGACATGGAGGGGAGTTGCAGTGAGATTAGTAGAAGAACAGCATCTAGTAAAGATGAGGTCAAGCGTATTGCCTGCCTTGTGAGTAGGGGGGGGACGGTGAGAGGGTGAGGTCAAAAGAGGAGAGGAGTGGAAAGAAGGAGGCAGAGAGAAATGAGTCAAAGGTAGACGTAGGGAGGTTGAAGTCCCCCAGAACTGTGAGGGGTGTGTATGCGAGAACACATGGTCAGACGAGGAGAGAGCAGTAGGAGTAGCAGTGTTTTCAGTGGTAATCCATGTTTCCGTCAGCGCCAAGAAGTCGAGGGATTGGAGGGTAGCATAGGCTGAGATGAACTCTGCCTTGTTGGCAGCAGAACGGCAGTTCCAGAGGCTGCCTGAGACCTGGAACTCCACGTGGGTGGTGCGTGCAGGGACCACCAGGTTAGAGAGGCAGCAGCCACGCGGTGTGAGGCATTTGTATAGCCTGTGCGGAGAGGAGAGAACAGGGATAGACAGAGGCATAGTTGACAGGCTGCAGAGAATGGCTACAATAATGCAAAGGAGATCGGAATGAAATGAACTAAACATCTGGGAAAGGAGAGAGCGGGGCCTCCCTCACCACAACACCCAAATATAACTCTCCCAACTTCCACCTCAGAAACTATAATTGTTGTAAACTACAGCGGTTCAATGTTTTCTAGGAATAGACTAACTTAGTTTATTTAGCTAGCTAACTTGGTACAGTATTCTTCCATGAAAATCGTCCAGGGCACATAGTCATAAGACGCAACAGCCAGCTAGCATGCCGGACTCCAACAACACGGTTTAGCACCAATACTCGGCCACAACAAACCACCAGTGTGTCAACACGCCAAGCAGATCATTCGTGTCCGTGTCTAACATTGTGGGTTAGTCCCGACAGCTTGAGCGAGTCCGTCGTCAATTTATTCAGCCCGTTAGTTAGCTAGAATAGTTAGCATACTAGCTAGCCATTGCTTTCAGACAAAGAAGAAACCCCTCCTTTCACGGCACGAACACACAGAGAGAGCCAAGCTAACGTTAACTAGTCACCCATGTCCCGAATTCCTTGAACGACTCTGGCTAACGACTCTGGCTACCAATATGTAAAAACAAAACACAAATGTAGGTTATGACTTACCGCTAGCAGCTACTGTTAGCTAGCCAAGTGCAAAGCTAGCCACTGAATTGACTCAGCCAGTTTGCGTCTGTTCGCTAGGTCGTTCCAGCTATTTTTTACTAGTAGCTATCCAGGTAGCAACACGCTAGCTAAATTTCAAGCACAGTAGCCACTTACTACCTAACGTTAACGGTTCAGACAATGAGGTTAGAAAACAGCTGAATGGTAGGCATTATTGTATGTAATTATTGTAGGCAGCCAGCTGGCGTAATTACAGGCACTCTCAGGTGTGAAACAACTATACCGTTGCTAATAGTTGCCAGTAGCTACCCGCCAGCTAGTCCAGGTAGTGGGTTAGCTAGCTAGCTTCGTGCTTCACCGGGCTCAGCCGAATACAATACTAACCTACAATAATTACATACAACAACCCACGATAACTACCTACAATACAAACAGAATTTACCCAGAACGTGGTTAACATGTTCTCAGAATATTCAATATTAATGTTCTATACATGTTTCATGGGATGTTGCAAGAACATTCATGTGTCTAGTTTTCTGAGGGTTAGGAGAATATTCAATCAATGTCCCACCAAACATACACAGAAAATTGTTGCTGTGTGTGTGTCCTTAACCTTGCCAACAGTGAAAGTGCTGTGAATGGATCAGTAGTTCACCAATCAGGGCCTTGATTGGCTTGACCATCAGGCGACGTCCTGACAACTGATACACATGAATGTTCTTGCAATGTTCCCATGAGACGTGTATAGAACATTCATATCATACAGTATGTACTGAGAACATGGAAACCATGTTCTATGTATGTTTGGTGGGATGTTGATGGAATATTCAGAGAACATGGTAACCACATACAGTGGGGAAAAAAAGTATTTAGTCAGCCACCAATTGTGCAAGTTCTCCCACTTAAAAAGATGAGAGAGGCCTGTAATTTTCATCATAGGTACACGTCAACTATGACAGACAAAATGAGAAAAGAAATCCAGAAAATCACATTGTAGGATTTTTTATGAATTTATTTGCAAATGATGGTGGAAAATAAGTATTTGGTCACCTACAAACAAGCAAGATTTCTGGCTCTCACAGACCTGTAACTTCTTCTTTAAGAGGCTCCTCTGTCCTCCACTCGTTACCTGTATTAATGGCACCTGTTTGAACTTGTTATCAGTATAAAAGACACCTGTCCACAACCTCAAACAGTCACACTCCAAACTCCACTATGGCCAAGACCAAAGAGCTGTCAAAGGACACCAGAAACAAAATTGTAGACCTGCACCAGGCTGGGAAGACTGAATCTGCAATAGGTAAGCAGCTTGGTTTGAAGAAATCAACTGTGGGAGCAATTATTAGGAAATGGAAGACATACAAGACCACTGATAATCTCCCTCGATCTGGGGCTCCACGCAAGATCTCACCCTGTGGGGTCAAAATGATCACAAGAACGGTGAGCAAAAATCCCAGAACCACACGGGGGGACCTAGTGAATAACCTGCAGAGAGCTGGGACCAAAGTAACAAAGCTTACCATCAGTAACACACTACGCCGCCAGGGACTCAAATCCTGCAGTGCAAGACGTGTCCCCCTGCTTAAGCCAGTACATGTCCAGGACCGTCTGAAGTTTGCTAGAGTGCATTTGGATGATCCAGAAGAGGATTGGGAGAATGTCATATGGTCAGATGAAACCAAAATAGAACTTTTTGGTAAAAACTCAACTCGTCGTGTTTGGAGGACAAAGAATGCTGAGTTGCATCCAAAGAACACCATACCTACTGTGAAACATGGGGGTGGAAACATCATGCTTTGGGGCTGTTTTTCTGCAAAGGGACCAGGACGACTGATCCGTATAAAGTAAAGAATGAATGGGGCAATGTATCGTGAGATTTTGAGTGAAAACCTCCTTCCATCAGCAAGGGCATTGAAGATGAAACGTGGCTGGGTCTTTCAGCATGACAATGATCCCAAACACACCGCCCGGGCAACGAAGGAGTGGCTTCGTAAGAAGCATTTCAAGGTCCTGGAGTGGCCTAGCCAGTCTCCAGATCTCAACCCCATAGAAAATCTTTGGAGGGAGTTGAAAGTCCGTGTTGCCCAGCGACAGCCCCAAAACATCACTGCTCTAGAGGAGATCTGCATGAGGAATGGGCCAAAATACCAGCAACAGTGTGTGAAAACCTTGTGAAGACTTACAGAAAACGTTTGACCTGTGTCATTGCCAACAAAGTGTATATAACAAAGTATTGAGAAACTTTTGTTATTGACCAAATACTTATTTTCCACCATCATTTGCAAATAAATTCATTAAAAATCCTACAATGTGATTTTCTGGATTTTTTTTTCTCATTTTGTCTGTCATAGTTGACGTGTACCTATGATGAAAATTACAGGCCTCTCTCATCTTTTTAAGTGGGAGAACTTGCACAATTGGTGGCTGACTAAATACTTTTTTTCCCCACTGTATTCTGGGTAAGTTCTATTTGACATTAAGGAAATGGTCTCTTGGAAACAGTCCTTGAACATCACTGGAATATTCCTATGAAAATGTTAGGTAATGACCTAATGAGTCTCTTAAGAGAATGTTCTCTAAAGTTGTGGGAACATTTGTTGTTAGCTGGGTGGGTGTCCTTTAATGCCATGTGGTTAAGAGCTCTCATTATTTCACAATCAATTAATCGACAAGGGGCTCTCTGCTTTGAGGAGCAGATATCCACAGAACAAAGTAACAGAACCATCACCCCCCCCCCCCCCCCCCCCATCATACATTGTATTTCTCTATGATGTAGACTTCAAGATTCAATCATTATTATTCCCCAATAGATCCACCAAACAGGGCTGGCTGTCCCCGCCAAAAGCCCCAAAGTCTGGAAAGTAGTTTAGTAGTGGTTGTGTTTGGAGTTTATGTTGGGCGAACCAACGCCACTACACCAATCGGACCAGGCCAACATCACAGCAATTGCTTTGCTATTAGGAACATAGCTATTTTAGAATGAGAGGAAACAGAATGAAATTGAAAAATAGAGTTGGGTTCCACATTTTAATGTGGCATCTTCTAAACACAATCAATCTCAACCACAGCAAATAACAGTACAAAACTGTTATTTTCCCTTAAAACACTGTTCCCATGTCGCTGTTGCCAAGCTTTCATTACTCCAACCCCTCCAATTCTCCACTAATGCCCTGTGGAAATGTCCCTGGGTGTGTATATTGATATATCAATGGTATAGTTTCAGATTTATTGGCATTTGATAATTGATAAGTGCTGTCTGAGTGAAGAATATGTTTTTAATTCTTCAGTGGGGGGACCAGACATTAATGTGGGCTACAGTGGGAGGGAGGCTGCTGATAAATGAATGCTGTTACGAGGAAACTCTGAATTCAGAGAATAATTTATTCTCTTTTGCTGGGGATCAATATGGGAATTAATGGAATAATGCATTTCAATAAGATATGGAATTTGGTTTCTTGTTCTGTTGTTTTCTTTCTGTTATGTTTCCCTCTGGGAAATAAATAGCACTTTTCAAATGTAACAATTGATAAGCGCAAAATAGAACAAATAATTAAAAAAGCTTATTTAGTTGGCTTAGTTGTTTTTATTCCATGCCATTTCACTCTGAATTAAATTTTATATTGCATCCAGAGAAAACAACAAAAATAAAACATTGTCCATTAGCCTTTAATGGATAACATTAAAAATGTGATAATGCTGCCACAACTTAGCAGTTGACAGTACATACTATACCTGCTCTTACTGCAGTGTAAAGCATGCACTCTCACTTGCTCTTTCTGTTAAAGTACTGTGCTGTGCTGTATCTCTGTCAGCAGTGCAGTACACATGACCACTCAGTTTTCTCTGCTCTACTCAGCCTCTTTGTTGTTCTCCTGGTTTTCCACATCACTACAAGGTTGTGGGCATGGACCCTCTGTCATATACTTGGGGTAACTCTGAGTTTTCTATTAATGCAGAGTCATGTCTAGGCCTGGGTCACTGTGTTAGGATGGCACAGTCTGTCCTGCTAGTCCTTACATTAACCTCAGCAATGTCTGTCAATAAATAGTTATTTAGCAATCTTCCAAAGTGCTTAGTTGACCTGATATTGACCTCCACAGTTCATAGGTGGTGGTGGTGATCACTTTCATGTATGTAATAACAACCAGGATTGTTGTTGTTTGTTGTGTCTGGAGACTAGCACTGGCATGTTGCGTCTGGAGACTAGCTTGTGTTATGTTACTGTGTCCATGTGTGAGCACCACCTCTCCAACAGACATTCAGGAATGACTAATGACACTTCTCTATATAGTATTCAGGGGAAGAATGGCAGAATGGACAAGGACATGACATTGTTGCTGCAATAACTCTGTTCTCAGTCAGTGAGTGACAAAGGCTCTGTCTGTCGCAATGCCTATATGATCTAGGTCAATCAGGAGCCACCACCATCAACAACTTCTCATATTCCTCTTTGTCATACACTGTTCATTAACCCATTACGGGCATGGTGTCCATGTATGCCCTGAATAGCTGCTCCAGAGCGCTCAGGACCTCAGACTGGGGCGAAGGTCCCTAAGCACACAGCCAAGACAACGCAGGAGTGGCTTCGGGACAAGTCTCTGAATGTCCTTGAGTGGCCCAGCCAGAGCCAGGACTTGAACCTGATCGTACATCTCTGGAGAGACCAGAAAATAGCTGTGCAGTGACGCTCCCCATCCAACCTGACAGCGCTTGAGAGGATCCGCAGAGAAGAATGGGAGAAACTCCCTAAATACAGGTGTGCCAAGCTTGTAGCGTCATACACAAGAGGAGTCGAGGCTGTAATCGCTGCCAAAGGTGCTTCAACAAAGTACTGAGTCAGTACTGGTGGTCTGAATACTTATGTAAATATTATATTTCAGTTGTTTATTTTTAATACATTTGCTTTGTCATTATGGCATATTGTGTAGATTGATGAGGAACTAAAACAATTTAATCAATTTTAGAATAAGGCTGTAACGTAACAAAATGTGGAAAAAAATCAAGGGGTCTGGATACTTTCCGAATGCACTGTAAGTACACACACACATCGATCCTTATCTTTTCACTGCCCTACATTTTGTTCCTCACTAAGATTCCCTAATGAGAGAGAGAGAGAGAGAGAGAGAGAGAGAGAGAGATTTAAATAATATTTATTGGGTCTGGGAGCCCACCACACAATAAATACTCATACAAAACCGTATTTACACATCAATTAAAAACACAACTCCAATTCCTCCTCCACAGTAACTGAACACAACAGCCTCTGAATACCCCATATACTCATAAACAGATCAATATTGTTGACAAGTTTATAATAGGCAAACTCAACCCTTAGTCTCGCTGCCAACATTCCCTCCAGCATTCCCACCACATTCACAGACCCCTGTCCCCGAATACTGTTCTTTCGGGTCTTCCATATCGCTAATTTTGCTGCCCCTAACACAAAATTAAGCAACACAACTACACCTTTTTGGCTAAACCTGTACTTTGGCCCAAATATATACAGTGGAGAAGAGAAAACCTCTCCCAACGTTGAGAACCAATTAGTGATCAGGTCAATCATCCCGACCAACCTGCGACACTGTAAAAACAGATGTGCCAGAGTTTCAGACTCAGCACAGAATGGACACTCCTCCCCAACAGTAGGATCCAGGTGTACCAGATGCATGTTGGTGGCTATGGCTCCATGTATTATCCTCCATTGGAGGTCAGCTGTCCTCTTATCAATAGGCAGTTTGTATAATGATCGCCAACAGCCTTTTGGGGAGGCACCTGGACCAAGCACACCCGCCCACCTCGTCGATTTTACCCCTTCCAGGGAAGAGGCACGGGACACCTTTACACATATTCCGTACATGGCCTTCTCTCCCACCTCCTTGAACTCCCCCAGCTCCGGGGTATCAAAGGAAAGCAGCATCCCCACGTCCTCCTCGAATGCCCCCGCCGCAGCACTAACAATCAGTGCAGGTAACACATAATCCAGACCCTCCTTCCACCGATCAGAATTGGAAGTGTCAGTCACATACTGCAGATGAAGTACTGGCAAGGAGTCACAGACCTCAGCGACGACCTTCCTCAGTAGGCGAGACGATCGGATCCCCGCTCTTTCTCCCAGCTCCTCCAACGACCTATTCCTGTTCCGCATCAGATGACCCAGCTTAGTACACCCCACGCCTAACAGGCATGAACGTAGGCTAGCTGAACCCAGAACACGGGACTGGATGGCAGTGTTATGAAAAAGAGGCTCTTCAAAAAGCCACATCCCTGGTGGCATGCAGGCCTTACGGGACTTGACCAGAACTCTCCAAGCCTGCATAACAGACTCATAAAATGGAGTCAGGCCAGGCAACTCACCCCCCTCCAGCTTTAAGAGGAAAAGGTGCTTGTGTAAGCCCAAACAGCCCGCTCTCCTCATCAATGTGTAGGCTGTGTCAACCCAGCTAGAACCGTCACTGTACAACAGTCTCTGTGCTGCTTGAAGCCGGAAAGCCATGATCCTGGAAGAAATGTCCACCAGGCCTTGCCCACCCTTGTGCAGTGGCAAGTACAGGGCTGAAGCTTTAATCCAATGTTGTCCAGACCAGAAAAAATTGACAAGGGTCCTCTGAAGCTCTTGTATCAGACCCTTTGGTGGCTGCAAAATCATTAGTCTGTGCCACAGGGTAGAGGCAGCAAGATTATTAGCTACCAGTACCCTTCCCCTATAAGACAGCTGGGGCAGCACCCATTTCCATCTTGACAGTCTGGCACACACTTTCTCCACTACACCCTCCCAGTTATTTTTCTGAAAGACTTCGGAGCCGAGAAAAACCCCCAAAGTCTTCATCCCATCTCTGCCCCACTGAAGCCCCCCTGGTAACTGTGGAGCGGACCCCATCTGAAGCTGGCCTGCCCACAGCGCTTCACTCTTTCCCCAATTGACTCTAGCTGAGGAGGCCCTCTCATTCACCTTTAAAGCATTTGAGAGAACCTTAACATCCTCACCCCCTGTAATAAAAACTGTCACGTCATCTGCATATGCAGACAGTGCTATCGTGGGACCCTTCATAACCCCTGGCACAGAAAAACCAGTAAGCCTTGCTCTTAAAAAACAAAGCATTGGTTCAATCGCCAGACTATATAACTGCCCTGAAATTGGGCATCCCTGCCTGATGCCCCTTTGGACAGGGATGGGGCAACTCAAACCACCCCCCACCTTCACCATACACGAGGCCCCAGCATTCAGTAAATTCATTTTAGACAAAAAAACATCCCCAAACCCAAAGGCTTTCATTGTTTTAAACAAGTACTGGTGGTCCACACGATCAAAAGCCTTCTCCTGATTCAAAGAAAGTAAACCCACATTTACATCAGACAGTTTACAAATGTCTAAAACATCTCTTATTAGAAACAAGTTGTCAACAATAGAGCGGTCAGGTACACAGTAGGACTGGTCCTTGTGGACTAACAATCCCAGATACTCTTTCAACCTGTTTGAGAGACATTTAGAAACAATTTTATATTCTGCACACAGCAAAGCAACAGGTCTCCAATTTTTTAGGAGAGCCAAATCCCCCTTTTTTGGCAACAGTGAAAGTACCGCACGTTGACAAGATACAGGAAGAGAGCCCTCATGAAAAGATTCACACACCACTTCATAAAAATCCTCCCCAATAGACCCCCAAAAGTGCTTATAAAACTCAGATGGTAAACCATCAATGCCAGGGGCTCGGCCTGTTGAGAGCTGCATAACTGCTGTAGACAGCTCTTGCAGTGTAATGTCAGAGTCCAATGCGACTCTTTGCTCAGGTCCCAATTGAGGAAGACCGTGTAACAACTGTTCAGTACACAGAGAGTCACAATCCTCCGCCTTATAGAGGGCAGAATAGAAATCCACGGCATGTTGACGCATTTCACTGTCATCCGTGGTCACCTTCCCATCAGGGAGACGAAGGCAGACCATCTGTTTACGTTGCAATGTCGACTGTCCTAGGTTTAAGAAAAAGCACTAGGAGCATCCATATCCTTGAGGGAAGCGAAACGAGACCTAATCAAGGCACCCTTCACTCTTTCATGAAGAAACGACCTCAGTTCATGTTTCTTGTCCTGTAAATTCATGACTAGTCCGGGGTCAATCTGAGTGAGCAACTTCAAATCAATAGATTTGATGTCCTGTTCAAGGGCCCTGATAGTCTCTTTAACTTCAATTCGAGACAGAGCAGTATACTGTTGACAAAATAATCGTATTTGGGCCTTCCCAACCTCCCACCATTGTCTCAAGGACTCAAAATTCCCTTTTGTAACCCTCCATTTTTCCCAAATCAACAAAAAACTTTCACAAAACATGACATCATGTAACAATTTAACATTAAAATACCGATAAGATGATGACCTTCATGGACAGGACAAGTGAATATCAACAGTGACAATATGGTGATCAGAGAAACCCACAGGAGTAATGTCACACCTTCCAACCCTACTACAGTATTGCTCAGATACATACAACCTGTCTAACCTTGCTGCACTGACATGACCTTCATTAACTTTCAGCCATGTGTACTGCCTAACTTTTGCATTCCTTACTCTCCACACATCAGAAAGCTCAAACTCAGTTAACAGACCATTTACATTTACGTCATTTAGCAGACCAGACAGGCAAGTGGCTGACCGCAGGTGAGGTTCTTCAGCGGTGCGATCAACAGTAAAATCCACTGTACAGTTCCAGTCCCCCCCTAAAACCATACACCCCTCTTGGTCACACTGTCTTAAGGTTTCCTTTATTTTATCAAAACCAACAATATGCTCTGTACCCTCATTAGGAGCATAAACATAAAAAAAAAAAAAAAAAACATAACATCCACCTTGACCAATAAAACCCGACCCTTGACAATCTCTGTTGTAGATACCACAGTCACCCCTAAGCCTGAAGAAAACAAGATTGCCACCCCAGCACTGAAATTAGTACCATGACTGAGTATATGCTGCCCCTCCCACCACATACCCCAGTCAACCTCATTTTCCTCATCACTATGTGTCTCCTGTAGGAAAACTACATTAAGCCTTTTCTGTTTTATTACTTCTAATACCCAAGCCCTCTTATTCCTGTCCCTTCCCCCATTAATATTGAGAGAACCTACCCTTAGTACTTCCATATAGAAAATAAAAAGGAAAAGCAGAAGAAACCACAGAGAAACCAGACAAAGAGAATAGAACACCCTATGAGGCATAATCATCATCATTATTTAAATTTTCTCTTAACCTGACCACGTTTCCCACCACCTTTTGCTGCTGCAACAGCAGTAACACATTTCCTGAAGCGAAACAACTTCTTCTCACTCAACTGGTCTAACCCCACCGTCTTCTGTAACATCACAGCTGACCTCACAAACTTATCAACATCAAAATAATCTGCCAATTTGACAGATTTCCCAAAAGTCTGATCAAGAAACCCATTTACCTCATCTAGATCGTAAATTGAGTCCTCACCAGCTGATATCGTATCAAGAGCGATATCCATATCCTTCTCCTGATCCTCCTCAACTGAGGCCACAGACCACTGATTCCCCTCTACCACATCCCTTTCAACACTCCCCACTTGCACCCCATCACTCGTACCAGGCATCTCCTCCACTACCTGGGAGACTAGCCCCACCTGAACCCCATTACTCGTAGTGGGCATCTCCTCCATTACCTGGGAGACTAGCCCCACCTGAACCCCATTACTCGTAGTGGGCATCTCCTCCACTACCTGGGAACCTAGCTCCACATGAACCCACCCCCCCCTGTACCCCAGCACTCATAGTGGGCATCTCCTCCACTACCTGGGAGATTAGCTCCACATGAACCCCCTCCTGTACCCCAGCACTTGTACTGGGCATCTCCTCCACTACCTGGGAGATTAGCTCCACATGAACCCCCTCCTGTACCCCAGCACTTGTACTGGGCACCTCCTCACCAGTCTGAGGAAATGGCCCTTCAGACCCATCCTTACCTTCTACAACAATATGTTTCTGCTGCATAACATTTCCCTCTGGTACAAGTTGCAACTCTGTGCCCTCAACACGGACAACTTGTTCCTCAGCAACAGATGCTTGTGGCTGCTCTACCGCTGTCAGCCCACCTCTCCCTATATCAGTGGGCCCAGGCATTACGAGGACCACCTGCGCCCCTCCCTCTGCCTTCTCCCTTTTCGGGCAAGCATGTCGCTTATGACCAACATCCCCACACTCAAAACACCGTTGACTACCCGTACTAGCATAAGCCATATACAGTCTATTGTCATACTTGACTTTAAACACTAACTCCAAAGTCTGCTCCGGTGAGTCCAAAAACATAAACACCTGTCGCCGAAACGACATAACCTGTTTCAACGCCGGATGTTTGCAACCCAATGGGTCAACCTTAATTGAACTTGCAAACTTCCCAAAGCACAATAACTCGCGCTCCAATAGCTCATTTAGAATAAACGGCGGTACATTTGAAATCGTTACCCTTGTTGATGGAGAAAAAAGCGGCGTAACTTGAATAAACATTCCTTTAAGAAGTACGCCATGCTCAACCATACGATCAACAAGGCGCTCTTCTTTAAGAAATACCACCAACACTTTATTCATCCGTGACGCATAAGCAACATTCTCATATCCTACCTTCTCTCCTACGGCGACCAGAACCTCCTCCACCGTGACAGTAGCTTCAGTAACACACCTAAAGCCGTGCCGAAGTGACAGGGACGGCGTCCCCATTCGGGCCGCCATCCCCACCAAAATCAGCGTAATTTCGACACGAAAAACAATATACTTAATTCTACCACAACAAGAAAATATAAATAATAACCTTAATCATGCTTAGAATAAAAAAAGGATTTCACCAAAAAAAGGAAAACCCAGGATATCTAACTCTACACAACACTCGCACTTAGCACTCACTCAATTCCCAGCATGCAGAGAGAGAGAGAGAGAGAGAGAGAGAGAGAGAGAGAGAGAGAGAGAGAGAGAGAGAGAGAGAGAGAGAGAGAGAGAGAGAGAGAGAGAGAGAGGTAATTTATGAACAGGAAACATTAAAGATTCATGACTAACTTCTCGGGAAGTGTCACAGAGCTGTGCCCAGCGCTAGGCCTATTCATCACCTGCATAGTGAGGAAGGAGAGGGAGGGACACGTTATGTTTAGTCTCCCAGCATTCAGTGCGAGCTTCACGCTTCTCTGTCATTGATAGTGTAGCTAGGTTCAGATGTAGGATCTTAATTTGAGCCAGTTTGCTACAGCAGGAAAATAATCCTGCAGCAACAGGAAATGTGAATTATTATGTGGATTAGAATTCATGGATATTTTTGTAGGGTTGATACATTTTACGTTAGGGCAAATCAAGTCTGGCATTTTTAAGTGGAAATTACAAACTTTAGAAGCCTTTTTAAACCTTGAATACACTACACGTTTGCATTTCCTGCAATTCTCGGCAACAAAAGATTACTCAAATTAAGATCCTACATGTGTATGTGTATCAAACGGAGTGTGTTCATCAATATCCCCAAGGTCATGGCCCGCATGCAGAACATTGATGGGTTTAAAATCCCTATCCCTCCACTGCTCTCTCCATCTCTCAGCCCAGAAAAGAGATAGTGACAGTGTGTTCCATCTTCAGTGTAATATCTGTCATCAGTCTTGGCTGTTTTCCAATGAGCTGCTAAAAATAAAGGTATCTTACTGTATCATAGCAATCAAGCAGCCAAGAGCAGTGCATCATGGGATTGATGCGGTCATACAAAAGCAACTTACTTGAGGTTTTACAGGGCCACCCAAAGGCCAGGAGCTATCTTTGAAATCAAATCACAGAGGACCACCCACCTCTGAACTTGCTCTTTAAACACATAATAGTCAATTTACTCTGGAGCAATTATGTGACGCTCTGGTTAACTGCTTCAGGGATGTTCTCTTGACATTTGAGAGTCACTCTGTGCCTGGAAAACACTGTCCATTACAGGAACACTATGTACTTTATGTACGTTGTTTTGGTCGGGTTGTGTTTTTGAGGGGTTTCATGTTTCATCCAACCTCTGAAGGTTGTCTGGAACAGGAAAGGAAAGTGACTTGGAATGAGTTGCCTGTACAGACGTGGTCAAAAGTTTTGAGAAAGACAAGTATTGGTCTTCACAAAGTTCGCTGCTTCAGTGTTATGAGATATTTTTGTCAGATGTTACTATGGTATACTGGTCCTCTGGTCCTCTGTAGCTCAATTGGTAGAGCATGGCGCTTCTAACGCCAGGGTAGTGGGTTCGATCCCCGGGACCACCCATACGTAAAAATGTATGCATACATGACTGACTGTAAGTCGCTTTGGATAAAAGCGTCTGCTAAATGGCATATTATATTAAGTATAATTACAAGCATTCCATAAGTGTCAAAGGCTTTTATTGACAATTACGTTAAGTTTATGCAAAGAGTCAATATTTGCAGTGTTGACCCTTCTTTTTCAAGACCTCTGCAATCCGCTCTGGCATGCTGTCTATTAACTTCTGGGCCACATCCTTACTGATGGCAGCCTATTCTTGCATAATCAATGCTTGGAGTTTGTCAGAATTTGTGGGGTTTTGTTTGTCCACCCGCCTCTTGAAGATCGACCACAAGTTCTCAATGAGATTAAGGTCTGGGGAGTTTCCTGGCCATGGACCCAAAATGTAGATGTTTTGTTCCCCGAGCCACTTAGTTATCACTTTTGCCTTATGGCAAGGTGCTCCATCATTCTGGAAAAGGCATTGGTCGTCACCAAACTGTTCTTGGATGGTTGGGAGAAGTTGCTCTCGGAGGATGTGTTGGTACCATTCTTTATTCATGGCTGTGTTCTTAGGTAAAAATGTGAGTGAGTCCACTCCCTTGGCTGAGAAGCAACCCCACACATGAATGGTCTCAGGATGCTTTACTGTTGGCATGACACAGGACTGAAAATGACTTTACCCCAGTCCTCAGCAGTCCAATCCCTGTACCTTTTGCAGAATATCAGTCTGTCCCTGATGTTTTTCTGGAGAGAAGTGGCTTCTTTGCTGCCCTTCTTGACACCAGGCCATCCTCCAAAAGTATTTGCCTCACTGTGCGTGCAGATGCACTCACACCTGCCTGCTGCCATTCCTGAGCAAGCTCTGCACTGGTGGTGCCCGATCCCGCAGCTGAATCAACTTTAGGAGACGGTCCTGGCGCTTGCTGGACCTTTTTGGGTGCCCTGATGCCTTCTTCACAACAGTTGAACCTCTCTCCTTGAAGTTATTGATGATCCGATAAATGGTTGATTAGGTGCAATCTTACTAGCAGCAATATCCTTGCCTGTGAAGCCCTTTTTGTGCAAAGCAATGATGACGGCACGTGTTTCCTTGCAGGTAACCATGGTTAACAGAGGAAGAACAATGATTTCAAGCACCACCCTCCTTTTTAAAGCTTCCAGTCTGTTATTCTAACTCAATCAGCATGACAGAGTGATCTCCAGCCTTGTCCTCTTCAACACTCTCACCAGTGTTAACGAGAGAATCACTGACATGATGGCAGCTGGTCCTTTTGTGGCAGGGCTGAAATGCAGTGGAAATGTTTTTGGGGGATTAAGTTCATTTTCATGGCAAAGAGGGACTTTGCAATTAATTGCAATTCATCTGATCACTCTTCATGACATTCTGGAGTATATGCATTCTGGAGGCAGCAGACTTTGTGAAAATTAGTATTTGTGTCATTCTCAAAACTTTTGACCACGACTGTATAAACAATATGACAAGCAGTATTGGCAACTCCAACATTAAATAATAGTAATAGCTGTACAGTAGAACATATGGCTGCAAACTTATCAAAGTTACTAAGTAATTTGTGGTAATTACCCATTATTACACAACATGTAAAAATAAACCCAATAAACCCCCCTGCAACTTAAATTTTGATGCACGGACAACATTCAGGTATTCTTGTTACTTTCCACAATAAAAATTGTCCTCAGAAAATGTGTGTCTTCTTCGGACAACGATAACACTCTGACCTGAGTGGGTGGGTGCAGTGTTCAGATGTGCATTTCCAAGCACTCTGATTGGTTGTGTATGACAGGGCTATGAATGGTGAGGGATAACTAAGGTAGGCTGAACAGCCAAATTAACGGGACTCAAGGGAAACTGAAGAGACTGTCAGGGAAAGTTAGGTAGAGAGGAGGGGAGCAGGATGGCCTTTTTTACAGCCGCCCCAATATATTTAATGGAAATATTAGCATCCACTAAAATACCTTTAATCTAAAGGGCACAGTCCCTGCAGGCCACAGGCGTGCAGAACACGTGGATGTCCCTAAGGGAAGTCGAGGAGTCCATCTCTGGGCTGGTGTAGCACCTTGGAAGGGCTATCTGCTGCAGGTCTGGAAGTTATCTCTCAGACTCTTTCCAGGAGAGGAGTAGATTGTCGGGCAACTGGGTGTTGTCCCAGTCCCAATTATTTTCCCATAGACGCTGAACCAGCATTTTGGCCCTGGCGGTATAGGGGGCGATATACCCCAGGAGGTCATATTGGCTAGCCAGGACCTTGTAAATGGTGCGCATGGTAACTGTTGGACTTCTACGACTGGCGGGACTTCTACGACAGAGTTCAGACTGACAGTGCCAGTGTAGCCCAAGGGACGATTCTTGATCATCCGCTTGGCCCTGTGCGATCCAGAGTTTGGCGCTGCTCGACTTGGCTTCAGAAGGGAGATTACTGATCACCGACGGGACGATACTTGCCCATTGTCACAGGTCGAAGCCTCCCTCGGCTAGTAGCTTACGAAGCTTGTCCACAAGGGACTTGGCATCTTCCTTGTCAGTCAGGCTTTGCAAACAGTTGTCTATGTAGAAGGACTTCTCTATCGACTCTCTTATGTCTTTTCCAGGCTGGCTGTGGTCCAGGATGTTTCTGGAGAGCAGGGACTTGACATGGTGCTGAAGGGGAGGATACGCCACTCATAGACGCTGGGCGGGTTTTCCCGGTTTAGGTATCTCCAGAGGAACCTCATCAGCGGCTGGTCTTCAGGGAGTAGTGTGACTTGGTGGAACATCCCACCAATGTCGCTGCTGATGGCAACAGAGTGCTCTCTGAATCTGAGGAGCACTGCAAGCAGAGATGGGCCCAGAGTGGGTCCTAGGAGCAGGAGCTTGTTAACCTGACTTCGTCAGCCTCTTTTCTGTGACATGAGCAGTGGAAGCACAGCAGGGGCATGTTCTTGATGCGAAGGAGGGGAGTCACATAAAGTTGGACTCCATCCACTTAAACTCTCACTGTTCTGGCCTCCAGCAGGTCTATTAGCTCCTGATCCTGGTGAGATCTGGTGCTGATCTTCTCACTGCGCCATGGTAGTACATCCATCTGCCACAACTTCTCAACCTGACTGAACAGGTCAGCAGACGGGGAAAGCGTAGAGGTGACATAGCATTGCTGCTCGGAGAGGCTGTATTTCAGTCCCTGCACAGGGCCCTGCAGAGTCCAGCCCAGGAGGGTCTTGATGGCAGCTTGGCTTCCTGGTGGGCCAAGCCGGACTGGTTCCACAGGTGTGATCAGGTGGGAGTAGTCCGAGCCAATAAGCAGAACTGGCTGGACCTCGAATATGTGCTGTAGAGGCAGTCCCTTCAGGTGACGATACTTCTGTTGCAGGGCACTGACTGGATGGGTCTGCTCGGACAGGCCTAGCTGTTGCGCGGTGAAGGCAGGGGAGACAGTGAAGGAGATGACCGTCCTGTGAAGGACCTGAAGCTCTTGTCTTATTGTTCAAAGGGTCAAGTCTTCGGGCTGACATTTGAGTCCCAGCTACTGAGCAGCTGTGTGGAGGAGGATGGTGCATTCAGACCCGTCATTCAGAATCGCGTAGGTCTCCATACACCAGTTTCCGTGTCTCAGCAGGACCTTGCTAACTTTCAACAGTTCTTTCCCACTTTCTGGGGGACAGTCTATGAACAGGACCTCATTGATGGTGTTCAGCAGACAGGAGGTCGTAGATGCAGCATTAATCACAGTATTCTCATCTTTCTCTGGAACTGTAACTCTCTCATTGACCTCTTGGAGCACCAGCAGGTGTCACTGATTGCAAGTCTTGCAGCGGAGCTCCTCCTTGGGAGGCATCTTCTCCATGCCAAGGAGAATGGTTGTTGTCCTGCCAGAGGCCTTAGACTCCTTACGGCAATCTCTACTTTTAGCTGACGTCTCTATTCGTGAACTGCTGGCTAACCTGGAGTTGTCTTCCTGCACTTGGATCTCCTACTCCAGCCGATCAGCAAAGTCTAGCAGAGTGGGGATTTAGATCTTGCGTGGATGGATGAACCTCCAAGGGCAGGGCCTCAGGTCATGTGGAAGTTTCCCCAGCAGCCTGGAGATATGGGATCCACTGCTGGTTGAGGGCAGACATGGTGGGGGGTACCTCGAGTTGCTGTAAGAGTCAGCGATGAGCAGGCCCTCTTCCAGCTTAAGGTGGTCACTGAGGATATGGAACTTAAACCGCTCCGTGGCATCCGCTGAGAGGATGTTATCCAGGGCGATCTTCAGCCGTGAGAACACTCTGGGGTTCGGATGAACGAAGTCCGGGATCGTTGGAGTGGGCCCTCTGTAGGTTCGCTCCTGACCTGGGGGACGTGGTAGACGCCGTGTCCTGAGTCTAGTGGGATACCTGTCAGCAGAATAGCTGCGCCACCTCGGGGGATAGTAGTGCTCCCTGGGCTCTCGTGTGGGGACCGATGGCTCTGTCTGGGGTTCCCTGAAACGACATCGGCCTGGGGAGTTGCTCGGCTGTCTTGATGGGTAGTAGCCCTCCTGGTGGTATTGTGTCTCTGTTGCGGGCTCAGGTCGGGAGACTCTAGAGCGGCGTTCGACAGGGGAGTTGCTGGACTCCCTACAGTCATAGTAGCCCTCCTGGCGCTCCCTCAGGGGTGTTGATTCAGATCCAGATTCAGATCAACTTTATTATCCCACCAGTGGGAAATTCATTTGGTCATGTGCTTAAATGATGGTACATAAAACATGAAAACACAAAAACAATACAAAAGAATTAATTGAAAGTGCTATAGCTACACATTTAAAGTGAAAGTGCAATATGCTGTATAATGGAGGGACCAACAGACTATCTATTATACAGCCTAATGGCTGTTGGAATAAAAGAGTCCCCATATATATCTGTTTTTCTTTTCTTTTGAAGTCTTTTCCCCCTTGTCCGGCTGCTGCTGTGACTGAGTTTTGAGTGAAGGGGATGAGTACAGTCATGTAAAATGCTTTCAAGTTTTAGGAGGATGAGTTTTGTGTACAGGTTGGTGGCTGATTCTTGATGTATACCAATTATCCTTCCTGCTGTCTTGATAAAGCGCTGAAGCTTGACTTGGTCTTGCGCTTGCATGTTTCCAAACACGAATATCAGATCAAAGGACAGCACACTCTGCAGGACAGATTTATAGAACATTTATAAGATATGGCGGTTAACATTAAAATGGTTCAGTTTGCGTTAAAAAAAATATATTCTCTGTTGCAATTTCTTTATCTTTGCAAAGGCACAGTCATTGAATTTCAGTTTATTGTCTATTTTGATTCCCAGGTATTTGTGTATGGTCACTCGATCGACTGATTCCCCATTGATCTTCATAGGGGGTAGTGGAGTTTTGTTCTTTCTGAAATCAATTTTCATCTCTTTTGTTTTCTTAACATTTATTTCAAGAAAGTTACCTGCGCACCACTGGACAAATTGTGACGTTTCTCTGTCAAAACCTTGAAGAGAGGCTTGGTCTGGGTGGAGGAAACCCACAACAGCGGTGTCATCTGCATATTTAAAGAATTGTGGACAGAGTCAGAGGCTTGACAATCGTTTGTGTACAGTGTGTATAGTATCGGTGAAAGTATGCAACCTTGAGGGGCTCCCGTATTCACCGTTCTAGATGTAGAAATGGCGGAGTTAAACTTCACTTGTTTCACAAGGAAACTATTAATCCACTTGATCAGTAGAGAGTTGACACCCAAATTCACAAGCTTATCCACCAGTAGGTGGGGTTGGATGGCGTTAAATGCGCTACTGAAGTCAGTTACTACAATTTTCACTAGACTATTTGCTTTTTCTAAAT
Source organism: Coregonus lavaretus (assembly GCF_964263955.1). Lineage (NCBI taxonomy): Eukaryota > Metazoa > Chordata > Actinopteri > Salmoniformes > Salmonidae > Coregonus > Coregonus lavaretus. The sequence goes on from NC_139998.1 coordinate 36,579,858, forward strand.
GTTCATAGATATTGTTCAGCATGACCACTAACCCATCATCAACACCCCTGGAGGCGCGGTAGGCAAATTGGTTTGGATCTAATTGGGATAAATATAACATTTACGTCGAAACATTTCAAGGTTACAGGGCGTACATTGTTATTTTCTTTTGGCCTGTTGTTTTTAGGTACTGGGACAATCAGCGACGTCTTCGATTAATCTGGAATTATCCCACTGTCCAGTGACCGCTGGACAGCTTCTGGAATGGTAATACAGTGGCTTGTGAAGGTATACACCCCCCCTTGGCATTTTTCCAATTTTGTTTGCCTTACAACCTGGAATTAAAATTGATATTTTGGGGGGTTTGTATCATTTGATTTACACAACATGCCTTCCACTTTGAAGATGCAAAATATATTTTTTTGTGAAACAAACAAGAAATAAGACAAAAAAAAAAAAGAAAACTTGAGCGTGCACTAAATATGTGACTTCTGAAGGTAATTGGTTGCACCAGATCTTATTTAGGGGCTTAATAGCAAAGGGGGTGAATACATATGCATGCACCACTTTTCCGTTATTTATTTTGTATAATTTTTTGAAACAAGTAATTTTTTTCATTTCACTTCACCAATTTTGACTATTTTGTATATGTTTATTACATGAAATCCAAATAAAAATCAATTTAAATTACAGGTTGTAATGCAACAAAATAGGAAAACCGACAAGGGGGAAGAATACTTTTTCAAGATACTGTACGAGCTGGTCTGCGCATGCCTGAACTGCCATGCTGCTGATGCCGTCTGGACCATATGATTTTCGTGGGTTGACACGTTGAAAGTATTGTTTGACATCATTCACAGAGATCTGTATATCAACAGCTGGTATGCTGTCTATACGGTCCAAGGCCACTTTCTGCTGCGATGTAAAATCACACATGTCAAACCTACAATAGAAACTGTTCAAATAATTTGCAAAAGCAAGGTCATTTCCGACAGTCATACAATGTCTCTTTGGTTTGTAGCCTGTGATGGTTTGTAGCCCTTGCCAGGCTTTCCTACTGTCCTTTGTCTTTGTATGCTGCCTTGCACTCCTTGATTTTGCTTTTGAGTCACCTCTGAGTATTTTTCCTTTCCTCTTTACTGCCATCTGATAAAAAAAAAAGTTTAGTTTTTTTCTGATTGAGAAGCTCTTTTAATTTGTGAGTTACCCACGGTTTATTATAGGGGAAGATGTTGACTTACTTTTTGGGAATAACGAGATCCTCACAGAAACGGATGTACTCAGAGACGGTGTCTGCTGCCTCTTCCAGATCATCGGCGCTGTACGTCAGGGCCGCCCAGTCAGTGGACTCAAAACAGTTCTGGAGGGCTTCAGTAGCTTCATAGGTGGCCCTGGAGTGGCCCTGGAGTTACGTTGTGCAGGGGAATATGCAGGTTGCCTCAGGGTGTAGCAGCGAACCCAACGTATCGGTGGAGGCGTGGAATGCTCTGACCAGGAGGCGGGGTAGTCTTCCCTAATCGTACAAGGGTCTCGCTGTCCTATTGGATGTGGGACTTGATCTCTAGAAACTTCCTGGGTTATGGTACACTACATGACCGAAAGTATGTGGAAATGTGCTCGTCGAACATCTCATTCCAAAATCATGGGCATTAATATGGAGCTGATTCCCCCGTTGCTGCTATAACAGCCTCCACTCTTCTGGGAAGGCTTTCCACTAAATGCTGGAACATTACTGCGGGGACTTGCTTCCATTCAGCCACAAGAGCATTAGTGAGGTCGGGCACTGATGTTGGGGGATTAGGCCTGGCTCACAGTCGGCATTCCAATTAATCACAAAGGTGTTCGATGGGGTTGAGTTCAGTGCTCTGTGCAGGCCAGTCAAGTTCTTCCACACTGATCTCGACAAACCATTTCTGTATGGACCTCGCTTTGTGCATGGGGGCATTGTCATGCTGAAACAGGATCTTCCCCAAAACTGTTGCCACAAAGTTGGAAGCACAGAATCGTCTAGAATGTAATTGTATGCAGTGAAGATTTCCCTTCACTTGAACTAAGGGGCCTGATCCATGAAAAATAGCCCCAGACCATTATTCCTCCTCCACCAAACTTGACAGTTGGCACTATGCATTGGGGCAGGTAGCGTTATCCTGGCATCCGCCAAACCCAGATTCGTCCTTCGGACTGCCAGATGGTGAAGCATGATTCATCACTCCAGATATCATGTTCCCACTGCTCCAGAGTCCAATAGCGGCGAGCTTTGCACCACTCCAGCCGACGCTTGGTATTGCGCATGGTGATCTTAGGCTTGTGTGTGGCTGCTTGGCCATGGAAACCCATTTCATTAAGCTCCCGACGAACAGTTCTTGTGCTGACGTTGCTTCCAGAGGCAGTTTGGAACTCGGTAGTGAGTGTTGCAACCGAGGAGAGACGATTTTTACGCACAACGCGCTTCAGCACTCGCCGGTCCCGTTCTGTGATCTTGTGTGGCCTACCTCTTCGCGGCTGAGCCATTGTTGCTCCTAGATGTTTCCACTTCATAATAACAGCACTTACAGTTGACCGGGGCAGACATTTTACGAACAGACTTGTTGGAAAGGTGGCATCCTATGACGGTGCCATGTTGAAAGTCACTGAGATCTTCAGTCAGGCCATTCTACTGCCAATGTTTGTCTATGGAAATTGCATGGCTGTGTGCTCGATTTTATACACCTGTCAGCAACGGGTGTGGCTGAAAAAGCCGAATCCACTAATTTGAAGAGGTGTCCACATACCTTTGTATATATACAGTGAGGGAAAAAAGTATTTGATCCCCTGCTGATTTTGTATGTTTGCCCAGTGACAAAGACATGATCAGTCTATCATTTTAATGGTAGGTTTATTTGAACAGTGAGAGACAGAATAACAACAAAAAAATCCAGAAAAATGCATGTCAAAAATGTCATAAATTGATTTGCATTTTAATGAGGGAAATAATTAGTTGACCCCTCTGCAAAACATGACTTAGTACTTGGTGGCAAAACCCTTGTTGGAAATCAGAGGTCAGATGTTTCTTGTAGTTGGCCACCAGGTTTGCACACATCTCACTCCTCTTTGCATATCTTCTCCAAGTCATTAAGGTTTCGAGGCTGACGTTTGGCAACTCGAACCTTCAGCTCCCTCCACATATTTTCTATGGGATTAAGGTCTGGAGACTGGCTAGGCCACTCCAGGACCTTAATGTGCTTCTTCTTGAGCCACTTCTTTGTTGCCTTGGCCGTGTGTTTTTGGGTCATTGTCATGCTGGAATACCCATCCACGACCCATTTTCAAAGCCTTGGCTGATGGAAGGAGGTTCTCACCCAAGATTTGACGGTACATGGCCCCGTCCATTGTCCCTTTGATGCGGTGAAGTTGTCCTGTCCCCTTAGCAGAAAAACACCCCCAAAGCATAATGTTTCCACCTCCATGTTTGACGGTGGGGATGGTGTTCTTGGGGTCATAGGCAGCATTCCTCCTCCTCCAAACACGGCGAGTTGAGTTGATGCCAAAGAGCTCCATTTTGGTCTCATCTGACCACAACACTTTCACCCAGTTCTCCTCTGAATCATTCAGATGTTCATTGGCAAACTTCAGACGGGCCTTTATACAATGGGAAGAACAAGATTTTGATACACTGCCGATTTTGCAGGTTTTCCTACTTACAAAGCATGTAGAGGTCTGTAATTTGCAAATGAATTACTTAAAAATCATACAATGTGATTTTCTAGATTTTTGTTTTAGATTCTGTCTCTCACTGTTGAAGTGTACCTATGATAAAAATCACAGACCTCTACATGCTTTGTAAGTAGGAAAACCTGAAAAATCGGCAGTGTATCTAATACTTGTTCTCCCCAATGTATGTGCTTTCTTGAGCAGGGGGACCTTGCGGGCGCTGCAAGATTTCAGTCCTTCACGGCGTAGTGTGTTACCAATTGTTTTCTTGGTGACTATGGTCCCAGCTGCCTTGAGATCATTGACAAGATCCTCCCGTGTAGTTCTGGGCTGGTTCCTCACCGTTCTCATGATCATTGCAACTCCACGAGGTGAGATCTTGCATGGAGCCCCAGGCCGAGGGAGATTGACAGTTCTTTTGCGTTTCTTCCATTTGCAAATAATCGCACCAACTGTTGTCACCTTCTCACCAAGATGCTTGGCGATGGTCTTGTAGCCCATTCCAGCCTTGTGTAGGTCTACAATCTTGTCCCTGAGATCCTTGGAGAGCTCTTTGGTCTTGGCCATGGTGGAGAGTTTGGAATCTGAATGATTGATTGCTTCTGTGGACAGGTGTCTTTTATACAGGTAACAAGCTGAGATTAGGATAACTCCCTTTAAGAGTGTGCTCCTAATCTCAGCTCGTTACCTGTATAAAAGACACCTGGGAGCCAGAAATCTTTCTGATTGAGATTGTGTCAAATACTTATTTCCCTCATTAAAATGCAAATCAATTTATCACATTTTTGACATGCGTTTAACTGGATTTTTGACCCGATTTTTGACCCAATTTTTTTTTCTGAATTATAGACTGATCATTTCTTTGTCAGTGGGCAAATGTACAAAATCAGCAGGGGATCAAATACTTTTTTCCCTCACTGTAGTGTATGTAGTATATATTTTATATTTTCTCACTGCAACCGCCAACCACAGGAAGACTCAGGAGCCCGGTCTCAATGAGTGTGACCAGCCTGCTGCTGCTTGCTGCCGCTCTAGTAATCATCAAATGGGGGGAGGAGAGGAGATAGGGGGCCCATGTGGGTAACTGGGGGACCCTGCCTTGATTGGGTAACTGATTAATACAAATAATAAAATAAACTGCATAATAAATAAATGTGACTGGTCAGTTGTGTGAGTCGGGGCTGGGCCCAAGCCCATGGGGACCCAAGAGGCAAAAAAAGAACAATACAAATTACATATATATTTTTATTATTATATATTTTTCTCCAACCACAGGAACCCGCTCTCAATGTTCAAAATACACCAGAGAGCATGATTTAGCCACAGGATCAATAGTTTCTAAAAAATAATTGTCGATTAAGTTTTATCACAAAATTAAGGAAACACAAACATAAAGTGTATTAAAATTGTGTTGCGCCACCACGAGCTGCCAGAACAGCATCAATGCGCCTTGGCATAGATTTTACAAGTGGACCTAAACCATGCCAGGTAAATGCACCCCACACCATAACAAATAGGTATCCCTTGTTTACTCAAGTGTTTCCTTTATTTTGGCCGCAGTTTGGGCAGCATGAGTGCCAAATATAGGCTACAGCTTTTTGCATTGTGGCCATCCATACAAGGGTTTTAGAACCTCTTACCCTGGCAATTTGACTGTTAAACTCATGTGTACACAAGCAATGGATGCCAGTCCTGACTTGAATGACTCTGCCATCTACTCCTGAGTGGCGCAGTGGTCTAAGGCACTGCATCGCAGTGCTAACTGTGCCACTAGAGATCCTGGTTCGAATCCAGGCTCTGTCGCAGCCGGCCGCGACCGGGAGACTCATGGGCGGCGCACAATTGGCCCAGGGTAGGGGAGGGAATGGCCGGCAGGGATGTAGCTCAGTTGATAGAGCATGGCGTTTGCAATGCCAGGGTTGTGGGTTTGTTTCCCACGGGGGGCCAGTATATATAAAAAAATATGTATTCACTAACTGTAAGTCGCTCTGGATAAGAGCGTCTGCTAAATGATGTAAATGTAAATCTATGGATTATATTTCTATGGTTGGTTACAGCTGTCAGTTTGCCTTTTGCAGATTTCAAAATACAATCGCAGGAAAAACGTAGAGTTTGGAAAGCAAATGCATACTGCTGAAAAGAGAAGACTAATCTGTCTGTAGAACCAGTATTAATTTTTTCTTAACAACTCCCAATTTGTAGTTAACAGGGCCGCTGTTTTTCAATGTAGCTCATCTTGAGATAGGCTATTGCCACGACGAGCGCGTCGGCCATCACCGTCAGTAGCCTATAGCCCTATTTGCACGGGATTAGTTTTACTGGGGGATAATTATGTGCACGAGCACAAATAACCACATCCGTAATTCAAGTCCCGTCCGAATCTGCCATTTCGGTCATTTTTACTAAGCAGGAGAGTAATAATTCCAGTCAAAGAAAACTGCTGGTTTTCAACTCCAAGGTCCTCTGATAATACTAGTCCTGTGCAAATTGACATCCCTGTGTTTTGAGAGAAATATCTGAGCTTGACAAGTGTTTCTTGTGGTTTTAGCAAGAAAACAATATCTGATTAGATAAATTAATGCTTAAAATGAAGTGCTGCACAAAACCCATATATGAAGGGCCTACATGTACAGTGCATTCGGAAAGTATTCAGACCCCTTTACTTTTTCCACATTTTGTTACGTTACAGCCTTATTCTAAAATTGATTAAAATATTCATTTTTTCCTCAACAATCTACACACAATAGCCCATAATGACAAAGCGAAAACAGGTTTTTAAAAATGTTGGCAAGAAAACCATTTGCTATGAGACTCGAAATTGAGCTCAGGTGCATCCTATTTCCATTGATTTTCCTTGAGATGTTTCTACAACATGATTGGAGTCCACCTGTGGTAAATTAAATTGATTGGACATGATTTGGAAAGGACCACATGCACCTGTCTCTATAATGTTCCACAGTTGACAGTGCATGTCAGAGCAAAAACCAAGCCATGAGGACGAAGGAATTGTCCGTAGAGCTCCGAGACAGGATTGTTTCGGTTCACCATTCAACAGGACAACAGAAGAATGTGAGAAACTCCCCAAATACAGGTGTTTCAAGCTTGTAGCGTCATACCCAAGAAGACTTGAGGCTGTAATTGCTGCCAGCCGTGCTGCCCTGTTCTGAGCCAATTGCAATTTTCCTAAGTCCCTCTTTGTGGCACCTGACCACACGACTGAACAGTAGTCAAGGTGCGATAAAACAAGGGCCTGTAGAACCTACCTTCTTGATAGTGCTGTTAAGAATGCAGAGCAGCGCTTTATTATAGGCAGACTTCTCCCCATCCAAGCTACTGTTGTATCAATATGTTTTGACCATGACAGTTTACAATCCAGGGTTACTCCAAGCAATTTAGTCTCCTCAACTTGCTCAATTTCCACATTATTCATTACAAGATTTAGTTGAGGTTTAGGGTTTAGTACATGATTTGTCCCAAATACAATACTTTTAGTTTTTGAAATATTTAGTACTAACTTATTCCTTGCCACCCATTCTGAAACTACAGTGCCTTACAAAGGTTTTCATCCCACTTGGCGTGTTTCCTATTTTCTTGCATTACAACCTGTAATTTAAATGGATTTTTATTTGGATTTCATGCAATGTACATACACAAAATAGGCCAAATTGGTGAAGTGAAATGAAAAAAATAACTTGTTTAAAAAAATTCTAAAAAATAAAACACGGAAAAGTGGTGCGTGCATATGAATTCAACCACTTTGCTATGAAGCCCCTAAATCACATCTGGTGCAACCAATTACCTTCAGAAGTCACATAATTAGTTAAATAAAGTCCACCTGTGTGCAATCTAAGTGTCACATGATCTGTCACATGATCTCAGTATATATACACCTGTTCTGAAAGGTCCCAGAGTCTGCAACACCACTAGGCAAGGAGCACCATGTAGACCAAGGAGATCTCCAAACAGGTCAGGGACAAAGTTGTGGAGAAGTACAGATCAGGGTTGGGTTATAAAAAAATATCTGAAACTTTGAACATCCCACGGAGCACCATCAAATCCATTAATAAAACATGGAAAGAATATGGCACCACAACAAACCTGCCAAGAGAGGGCCGCCAACCAAAACTCACGGACCAGGCAAGGAGGGCATTAATCAGAGAGGCAACAAAGAGACCAAAGATAACCCTGAAGGAGCTGCAAAGCTCCACAGCGGAGATTGGAGTATCTGTCCATAGGACCACTTTTAGCCGTACACTCCACAGAGCTGGGCTTTATGGAAGAGTGGCCAGAGAAAAGCCATCTCTTTAAGAAAAAAATAAGCAAACATGTTTGGTGTTCGCCAAAAGGCATTTGGGAGACTCCCCAAACATATGGAAGAAGGTACTCTGGTCAGATGAGACTAAAATTGAGCTTTTTGGCCATCAAGGAAAATGCTATGTCTAGCGCAAACCCAACACCTCTCATCACCCCGAGAACACCATCCCCACAGTGAAGCATGGTGGTGGCAGCATCATGCTGTGGGGATGTTTTTCATCGGCAGGGACTGGGAAACTGGTCAGAATTGAAGGAATGATGGATGGCGCTAAATACATGGAAATTATTGAGGGAAACCTGTTTCAGTCTTCCAGAGATATGAGACTGGGATGGAGGTTCACCTTCCAGCAGGACAATGACCCTAAGCATACTGCTAAAGCAACACTTGAGTGGTTTAAGGGGAAACATTTAAATGTCTTGGAATGGCCTAGTCAAAGCCCAGACCTCAATCCAATTGAGAATATGTGGTATGACTTAAAGATTGCTGTACACCAGCGGAACCCATCCAACTTGAAGGAGCTGGAGCAGTTTTGCCTTGAAGAATGGGCAAAACTTCCAGTGGCTAGATGTGCAAGCTTATAGAGACATACCTCAAGAGACTTGCAGCTGTAATTGCTGCAAAAGGTGGCTCTACAAAGTATTGACTTTGGGGGGGGGGTGAATAGTTATGCACGCTCAGGTTTTCTGTTTGTTTGTCTTTTTTCTTGTTTGTTTTACAATAAAACATATTTTGCATCTTCAAAGTGGTAGGCATGTTGGGTAAATCAAATGATACAAACCCCCCAAAAATCCATTTCAATTCCAGGTTGTAAGGCAACAAAATAGGAAAAATGCCAAGGGGGTGAATATTTTCGCAAGCCACTATAACAGCAGCTCTTTGTTAAGTGTTGCTGACATTTCAGTCGCTTTGGTAGCTAACGTGTATATTGTTGAGTCCTCCACTTGTATAGAATCTTTACTCAAAGCCAGTGGCATGTCATTAGTAAAGATTGATTGATTGATTCTACCTGGATTTTGTTGGATACGCTTCCATTTGTCACATTGTATAATGATATTTCTCTACCCAACATAAGGTACGTCATGAAAAACGACGGGTACGAAGCCCAAAACAAACACGTATATACACTACCAGTCAAAAGTTTTAGAACACCTTCTCATTAAATTTGTAGAATAATAGTAAATGAAATTGTATTGGCCACATGCACCAAATACAACAGGTGCAGATATTACAGTGAAATGCTTACTTACAGCCCTTAACCAACAGTGCATTTATTTTTTAATCAAAAAGTAAAATAAAACAACAACAAAAAAGTGTTAAGAGAAAAAAAGAGCAGAAGTAAATTAAAATGACAGTAGGGAGGCTATATATACAGGGGGGTACCGGTTTAGAGTCAATGTGAGGGGGCACCGGCTAGTTGAGGTAGTTGAAGTAATATGTACATGTGGGTAGAGTTAAAGTGACTATGCATAAATAATTAACAGAGTAGCAGCAGCGTAAAAAGATGTGGTGGGGGGGCAGTGGAAATAGTCCAGGTAGCCATGATTAGCTGTTCAGGAGTATTATGGCTTGGGGGTAGAAGCTGTTGAGAAGTCTTTTGTACCTAGACTTGGCACTCCGGTACCGCTTGCCGTGCGGTAGCAGAGAGAACAGTCTATGACTAGGGTGGCTTGAGTCTTTGACAATTTTGAGGGCCTTCCTCTGACACCGCCTGGTATAGAGGTCCTGGATGGCAGGAAGCTTGGCCCCAGTGATGTACTGGGCCGTACGCACTACCCTCTGTAGTGCCTTGCGGTCGGAGGCCGAGCAGTTGCCATACTAGGCGGTGATGCAACCAGTTAGGATGCTCTCGATGGTGCAGCTGTAGAATTTTTTGAGGATCTGAGGACCCATGCCAAATCTTTTCAGTCTCCTGAGGGGGAATAGGCTTTGTCGTGCCCTCTTCACGACTGTCTTGGTGTGTTTAGACCATGATAGTTCGTTGGTGATGTGGACACCAAGGAACTTGAAGCTCTCAACCTGTTCCACTACAGCCCCGTCAATGAGAATGGGGGCGTGCTCAGTCCTCTTTTTTTTCCGGTAGTCCACAATCATCTCCTTTGTCTTGGTCACGTTGAGGGAGAGGTTGTTATCCTGGCACCACACGGCCAGGTCTCTGACCTCCTCCCTATAGGCTGTTTCATCGTTGTCGATGATCAGGCCTACCACTGTTGTGTCGTCGGCAAACTTAATGATGGTGTTGGAGTCGTGCCTGGCCATGCAGTCATGGGTGAACAGGGAGTACAGGAGGGGACTGAGCACGCACCCCTGAGGGGCCCCCGTGTTGAGGGTCAGTGTGGCAGATGTGTTGTTACCTACCCTTACCACCTGGGGGCGGCCCATCAGGAAGTCCAGGATCCAGTTGCAGAGGGAGGTGTTTAGTCCCAGGATCCTTAGCTTAGTAATGAGCTTTGAGGGCACTATGGTGTTGAATGCTGAGCTGTAGTCAATGAATAGCATTCTCACGTAGGTGTTCCTCTTGTCCAGGTGGGAAAGGGCAGTGTGGAGTGCAATAGAGATTGCATCATCTGTGGATCTATTGGGGAGGTATGCAAATTGGAGTGGGTCTAGGGTTTCTGGGATAATGGTGTTGATGTGAGCCATGACCAGCCTTTCAAAGCACTTCATGGCTACAGACATCAGTGCTACGGGTCGGTAGTCATTTAGTCAGGTTATCTTAGTGTCCTTGGGCACGGGGACTATGGTTGTCTGCTTGAAACATGTTGGTATTACAGACTCAGTCAGGGACATGTTGAAAATGTCAGTGAATACACTTGCCAGTTGGTCAGCACATGCTCTGAGTACACATCCTGGTAATCCGTCTGGCCCTGTGGCCTTGTGAATGTTGACCTGCTTAAAAGTCTTACTCACATTGGCTACGGAGAGCGTGATCACATAGTCATCCGGAACAGCTGGTGCTCTCATGCATGCTTCAGTGTTGCTTGCCTCGAAGCGAGCATAGAAGTGGTTTAGCTCGTCTAGAAGTCTTGTGTCACTGGGCAGCTTGCGGCTGTGCTTCCCTTTGTAGTCTGTAATAGTTTTCAAGCCCTGCCACATCCGACAAGTGTCAGAGCCGATGTAGTACGATTCAATCTTAGTCCTGTATTGACTCTTTGCCTGTTTGATGGTTCGTCGGAGGGCATAGCAGGATTTCTTATAAGCGTCCGGGTTAGAGTCCCGCTCCTTGAAAGCGGCAGCTCTATCCTTTAGCTCAGTGCGGATGTTGCCTGTAATCCATGGCTTCTGGTTGGGGTACGTACGGTCACTGTGGGGACGACATCATCGATGCACTTATTGATGAAGCCAGTGACTGATGTGGTGTACTCCTCAATGTTATCTGAAGAATCCCGGAACATGTTCCAGTCTGTGCTAGCAAAACAGTCCTGTAGCTTAGCATCTGCGTCATCTGACCACTTTTTTATTAACCGAGTCACTGGTGCTTCCTGCTTTAGTTTTTGCTTATAAGCAGGAATCAGGAGGATAGAGTTATGGTCAGATTTGCCAAATAGAGGGCGAGGGAGAGCTTTGTATGCGTCTCTGTGTGTGGAGTAAAGGTGGTCTAGAGTTTTTTTTTTCCTCTGGTAGATACTCTACCTCAGGCGAGCAAAACCTCGAGACTTCCTTAGCAGTTGATTTTGTGCACCAGATGTTGTTTACAAATATACACAGACCGCCACCCCTTGTCTTACAGGAGTCAGCCGTTCTATCCTGCCGATGTAGCGTATAGCCCGCTAGCTGTATGTTGGCCATGTCGTCGTTCAGCCACGACTCGGTGAAACATAAGAGATTACAGTTTTTAATGTCCCGTTGGTAGGATAACCGTAATCTTAGGTCATCCAATTTATTCTCAAATGATTGAACATTGGCTAATAAGATTGATGGAAGAGGCAGTTTACTCGCTCGCCGTCGGATCCTTACAAGGCACCCCGACCTACGTCCAAGATATCTCTGTCTCTTTCTCATGTGAATGACGGGGATTTGGGCCTTGTCGGGTGTCTGTAGGATATCCTTCGCGTCCGACTTGTTGAGTAATCGCTGTCCTGATATCCAGAAGCTCTTTTTGGTTATAAGAGATGATGGCAGAAACATTATGTACAGAATAAATTACAAATAACGCGGAAAAACACACATAATAGTACAGTTGGTTAGAGGGCTGTAAAACGGTAGCCATCTTCTCCGGCGCCATTCTATTAGAGTGAAGACATCAAAACTATGAAATAACACATATGGAATCATGTAGTAACCAAAAAAGTGTTAAACAAATGAAAATATATTTTATATTTGAGATTCTTCAAATAGCCACCCTTTGCCTTGATGACAGTTTTGCACACTCTTGGCATTCTCTCAACCAGCTTCACATGGAATGCTTTTCCAACAGTCTTGAAGGAGTTCCCACATATGCTGAGCGCTTGTTGGCTGGTTTTCCTTCACTCTGCGGTCCGACTCATCCCAAACTAACTCAATTTGGTTGAGGTCGGGGGATTGTGGAGGCCAGGTCATCTGATGCAGCACTCCACCACGCTCCTTCTTGGTAAAATAGCCCTTACACAGCCTAGAGGTGTGTTGGGTCATTGTCCTGTTGAAAAACAAATGATAGTCCCACTAAGCCCAAACCAGATGGGATGGCGAATCGCTGCAGAATGCTGTGGTAGCCATGCTGGTTAAGTGTGCCTTGAATTCTAAATAAATTACAGACAGTGTCACCAGCAAAGCACCCCCACACCATCACACCTCCTCCTCCGTGCTTTATGGTGGGAAATACATATGCAGAGATCATCCGTTCACCTACTCTGCGTCTCACAAAGACACGGCAGTTGGAACCAAAAATCTAAGATTTGGACTCATCAGATTAAAGAACATATTTCCACCGGTCTAATGTCCCTTGCTCATGTTTCTTTGCCCAAGCAGGTCTCTTCTTATTATTGATGTCCTTTAATAGTGTTTTCTTTGCAGCAATTCGAACCATGAAGGCCTGATTCTCACAGTCTCCTCTGAACAGTTGATGTTGAGATGTGTCTGTTACTTGAACTCTGTGAAGCATTTATTTGGGCTGCAATCTGAGGTGCAGTTAATTGCTGATTTCTAAGGATGGTAACTCTAATGAATTTATCCTCTGCAGCAGAGGTAACTCTGGGTCTTCCTTTCCTGTGGCGGTCCTCATGAAAGCCAGTTTCATCATAGCGCTTGATGGTTTTTGCGACTGCACTTGAAGAAACTTTCAAAGTTCTTGAAATGTTCAGGATCTACTGACCTTCATGTCTTAAAGTAATGATGGACTGTCGTTTCTCTTTGCTTATTTGAGCTGTTCTTGCCATAATATGGACTTGGTCTTTTACCAAATAGGGCTATCTTCTATATACCAACCCTACCTTGTCACAAAACAACTGATTGGCTCAAACACATCAAGAAGGAAATACATTTATGTTAATTTAAATGCATTCCAGATGACTAACTCATGAAGCTGGTTGAGACAATGCCAAGAGTGTGCAAAGCTGTCATCAAGGCAAAGGGTGGCTACTTTGAAGAATCTCAAATATAAAATATATATTTGTTTAACACTTCTTTGGTTACTACATGACTCCATATGTGTTATTTCATAGTTTTGATGTCTTCAGTATTATTCTAGAATGTAGAAAATATTAAAAATAAAGAAAAACCCTTGAATGAGTAGGTGTGTCCAAACTTTTGACTGGTAGTGTGTGTGTGTATATATATATATACACTGCTCAAAAAAATAAAGGGAACACTTAAACAACACATCCTAGATCTGAATGTATGAAATAATCTTATTAAATACTTTTTTCTTTACATAGTTGAATGTGCTGACAACAAAATCACACAAAAATTATCAATGGAAATCAAATTTATCAACCCATGGAGGTCTGGATTTGGAGTCACCCTCAAAATTAAAAAGTGGAAAACCACACTACAGGCTGTTCCAACTTTGATGTAATGTCCTTAAAACAAGTCAAAATGAGGCTCAGTAGTGTGTGTGGCCTCCACGTGCCTGTGTGACCTCCCTACAATGCCTGGGCATGCTCCTGATGAGGTGGCGGATGGTCTCCTGAGGGATCTCCTCCCAGACCTGGACTAAAGCATCCGCCAACTCCTGGAAAGTCTGTGGTGCAACGTGACGTTGGTGGATGGAGCGAGACATGATGTCCCAGATGTACTCAATTGGATTCAGGTCCGGGGAACGGGCGGGCCAGTCCATAGCATCAATGCCTTCCTCTTGCAGGAACTGCTGACACACTCCAGCCACATGAGGTCTAGCATTGTCTTGCATTAGGAGGAACCCAGGGCCAACCGCACCAGCATATGGTCTCACAAGGGGTCTGAGGATCTCATCTCGGTACCTAATGGCAGTCAGGCTACCTCTGGCGAGCACATGGAGGGCTGTGCGGCCCCCCAAAGAAATGCCACCCCACACCATGACTGACCCACCGCCAAACCGGTCATGCTGGAGGATGTTGCAGGCAGCAGAACGTTCTCCACGGCGTCTCCAGACTCTGTCACGTCTATCACATGTGCTCACTGTGAACCTGCTTTCATCTGTGAAGAGCACAGGGCGCCAGTGGCGAATTTGCCAATCTTGGTGTTCTCTGGCAAATGCCAAACGTCCTGCACGGTGTTGGGCTGTAAGCACAACCCCCACCTGTGGACGTCGGGCCCTCATACTGCCCTCATGGAGTCTGTTTCTGACCTTTTGAGCTGACACATGCACATTTGTGGCCTGCTGGAGGTCATTTTGCAGGGCTCTGGCAGTGCTCCTCCTACTCCTCCTTGCACAAAGGCGGAGGTAGCGGTCCTGCTGCTGGGTTGTTGCCCTCCTACGGCCTCCTCCACGTCTCCTGATGTACTGGCCTGTCTCCTGGTAGCGCCTACATGCTCTGGACACTACGCTGACAGACACAGCAAACCTTCTTGCCACAGCTCGCATTGATGTGCCATCCTGGATGAGCTGCACTACCTGAGCCACTTGTGTGGGTTGTAGACTCCGTCTCATTCTACCACTAGAGTGAAAGCACCGCCAGCATTCAAAAGTGACCAAAACATCAGCCAGGAAGCATAGGAACTGAGAAGTGGTCTGTGGTCACCAACTGCAATACCAGTCCTTTATTGGGGGTGTCTTGCTAATTGCCTATAATTTCCACCTGCTGTCTATTCCATTTGCACAACAGCATATTACATTTATTGTCAATCAGTGTTGCTTCCTAAGTGGACAGTTTGATTTCACAGAAGTGTGATTGACTTGGAGTTACATTGTGTTGTTTAAGTGTTCCCTTTATTTTTTTGAGCAGTGTATATATATACAGTATAAATGAATTTGTCCCAATACTTTTGTTCAAAACTATGTACAAATAGCGCTGTAATTGCTAGCTCCATGCTCTACCAACTGAGCCACACAGGACCACATACATAAATGTAATACATATAAACAATATAATATGTTGTTTTAATGTCACCCCTCCATCTGTGTGTTTTAAGGAGATCCTTGGCCTTGGACAGATCCAGCCCTACAGATCAAAGAGAGCCCTGTTCGCCCCCCGCATGCATGTCAGTGAGAACATGGAGCCGCCATTCCCGAAAGTCATTGGCACGGTAAGCCTCACCCGTCCATCCCACCTCGGACACCTACCGATACACTAATACACGTACTGTGGACTGTTTACCACCATATTTAGTGTTATTCACAGTCAAACAATGTGGATATCCATATTCCAGTGAAAACATGCCTCTACACTGTGAATAACATGAATAATCAGCATTTAAACAGCATAAACAATTATCCCTAACAAATAACACTGTGTGTGTTTTAATTTGATATTTTAGTTCTATATTTCTTTCTCAAAACTACCCAATCCTTTTTGGATGACATTTAAAACAAATAGATGACTAGATGAATAGAACGAAAAACTTGTGTGTGCATACTTGATTTTTTTTAAAATAAAAAAGCTAGATCCTTGATGTCCTTCTCTGGGTATGTTGATAAAAAAACTAAATTTAGTCAGTACCACTCAAGTGCTTTGCTTGATTTTTTGGAATACATTGGTGGCTAGGTCATTTGATCAGAGTTGTTTGAAATTAATGTGTGTAAAAGTAATTAAGCTTAGATGAGATAGAGGGAGGGCCCATTTTACTGCTGTTCCATTTAGGAGCTCAGACTTACAGGTTCAAGCCTACAGACCATCTGTAAAAACAGGAATAGACGTAATAGTTTATGTGGAACAGGTATTGGACTTTTACAGAGGTTATACCTTCCACAATTTAGTCCTCACAGCCTCATTTGCACAAGGAACACTAAGACATGAACCAATGTATTTTCAGGACATTGAGTGTGTGTGTTTTTTTGTCAGACTAAATAATCAACCACTTCTCAGAACACCCAGAGAGAGTCTGAAAATGAAACCTTAAAAGAGAGACATCACAAAGCTGAGCCCTGCACATGATGGATAATTGCACACTGGAGAGCTCTTCTGAAGCCATGGTCTCTCTATTTCCCCTCTGTCCTGTGGTATCTGGGGAGCTTTGGGGGCCCTGAGGGGTCCGTGGAGAATTCATAGTGTAGCCTCCCTCCCCCCTATGGCTCTCAGTGGTGGGTAAGCACCAATGTAAAGAGTCATGCCCCCAATGTGAGAGACACAGAGAGAGTGAGGGAGATCTACAGTCAGCAGATTAGTTTGGCTTACAGGTGTTACGGACAAACTGTGCAATTTGTTGAAAAGAAAACATACTGCTTGGAATTGTTTTCTTTAGGCACTTACACAACCACTGATTACATACTGTAGATACAGACACCATATCCTTCCTTTTCTGTCCGTACAAGATTCATTTCAGTGTTACGAGGATCATGTAATATACTGTATGTCATGCATCAATGATGTGCCTCCACTGATGGCAGAACGAGACGAGGGTTGACATGCTCCGTAATGGTTTGGAGTAGTTATCGCTCCATAGAGAGAGATTGTTAGAATCCTATAAAGAAGCTCAGTAAGACTGTTCTGGGAATTATCCCCCTACCAACCCTTTCTCTCTCTCTCTCTCTCTCTCTCTCTCTCTCTCTCTCTCGATCTCTCTCTCTCTCTCTCTCGATCGATCTCGATCTCTTTCTCTGCGCTCTCCTTTCCCTATAGTTATACTATTTTATCTGACGTCACCTATACATCGGAGAGCAGGCAACATTTATTTTCAAAATGGATACAGCTTTCCTCCTTATGCTCTTCACCACCATCATGGCAGCCATTGATTTATCATGTGTTGCCCCTATGAGGGAAAGCCTGGTAAAGGGAATGGCTTTGATATGGTGTCTATCCTATGTTCTCCCCCTGGCGTTCCAGGACTACTGCAGCTATTTCATATCAGGAGAACCTGAATAGCATATTTTCATAGTATTGTTCCCGTGATGTGCAAGGAACAATACTTTTGAACGGTAGTGTTTACAGCAACAACTCCCCCATAAGCATTTCTGTCTCTTCTATAGATGTTATATCCTTGTATTGCTACTGCTGTATCTTCAAATGAATTATCTAAGTGAGTCTCAGAAATGGCTAATATATTAATGTTATCTGATGTTAGCAAGTTATTGATTTCATGAACCTTATTTCTAAGGTTGACCCTTTCCAGGGTAGCTTATCAGAGATAGACATAATTTGGAAAAGGGCAAACAAAGCAAGAGAAAACAATATACATTCAGCAGTCCATTAATCAACTGGTGTGTGTGCTGCGGGGTTGAAGCTACGAACCCATAGGCTTGGCTCTCTCATCCCTTCCAGGCTTCTGGGAGGGAGGGTGGATAATGAGCCTGTCATAGCGGATGTAAGCAATGTCTCCACGCGCTCTGGCAGCTTTC
Source organism: Coregonus lavaretus (assembly GCF_964263955.1). Taxonomy (NCBI): domain Eukaryota; kingdom Metazoa; phylum Chordata; class Actinopteri; order Salmoniformes; family Salmonidae; genus Coregonus; species Coregonus lavaretus. The sequence goes on from NC_139998.1 coordinate 36,597,728, forward strand.
ATGGCTGGGATAAGTTCTTTCCTCTTCTGGCGCACAGCTTCAGGAAAGTCCTCATTGCGGAAGATATACGTTCCCCTCAAGTTCTTGGCTCTTTCCAGAACAGCTACCTTGTCCTTGAACCTCAGGAACTTGACCACTATCGGCCTGGGCCTGTCACCTGGGCCGGTAGTGGGTTTTCCAGTCCTGTGGGCGAGCTCCACCTCAAACTTCCTGTGGTCCATCTTCAATTTCTGAGATATCAGTTCCCTCACTTTATCCTCAGACTCCGTCCAGGTCTCATGTGGAGATACTGCATTTCTGTCCACAACCATGTTATTCCGCTTTGATTGTCCCTTGTCCCTTTATCCATCATTGTTATCATGGATTCACACAGAACTGATGTCCTCTCTCAATGACATACAGATTGCTGTCATCTTGCCGTTCTCCTGTTTCAACTAATCGAGCTGACCCTGGGAGAACTGCAAGTTGTTCTTGAGGTCCTTGACCTCTCTGGTCAGGTCGTCCATTTTTTGTTAGTTGAATCCACCAGTATTTGGACAAAACACTTGAAGTTATTTCCTTGTTGCTGTAACAACTGCTTGTAGAACAATTTTTGTTTGTTTAAAAGATCCTTCACCTATGATAGAGACACCGCAGTGTCACATCTGCTCCTGCAATGCCCTCTACTGCTCATCCTGTGTCTCCTTGACCTGCCACCACTCCCCCAGTACTCTCTCCCTCTCCCTCTCTCTCTCTCTCTCTCTCTCTCTCTCACAACCAGTTCCAAGTCCAAGTTCTCCTCCGCTCTGGGAGCCGTTTGTTCCGACTCCGACTCACGCTATCCGCATCGACAACCATCTCCGGGAGCGTCGGAGGGAGAGGGTAGGTAGGGTTGCATGTCCCATAACATCTGCTTCAGTGCCTTGTCCTCCTTCTCCGACTGCATCCCTTCCCCAGGCTCATCCAGATCCTGAACCCATGCAGCTCGGCCGGGCCCGCCTCTCTCCAGAGGAGAGGCAGCGACGAATCAGGGCGCTAGGAGCTGCCTATACTGTGGCCAGGTTGGCCACTTTGTCTCCACTTGTTCCCTGCATCCAGCAACAGAGGGGGGCTCGGCAGTAGTGGGGGACATACTGTTGAGATAAATTGCCTGCCCATCTTCCCCCAGACCCCTGCTTGAAGGCAACCTTGTGTGGCAGAGCCAGGCTTTTCCTCTGTCTGCTCTAATCGATTTGGGCGCCGACGAGAGCTTCCTGGACCGAGGTGTCATTACCCAGTTGGGCCTGGACACTGTCCCATTCGATTCACCCCTCGATTCCAACGCTCTCAATGGACAGCTCCTCACCCGTGTCTGTGAGAGAACCGTCCCGGTCATCCTGCATATCTCTGGAAATCAGTTTCCACATAATCGACTGTCTATACTCTCCCCTGGTTCTTGGCCATCCATGGTTAAAGCTACACAACCCACAGATTGACTGGACCGCCGGAAAGGTAACTACTTGGAGTTCATTTTGTCACTAATTGTTTACATTCTGCCCTTCCCCCTGCCTTGTCTGTGCCCCAGTTCATTCCAGAACCTCCAGACCTGTCATCAGTTCCTCCCGAGTATCATGATCTAGCTCCTGTGTTCAGCAAGCACCACGCCCTGTCGCTGCCGCCTTATCGGCCGTACGACTGCGCCATTGACCTCCAGCCTGGAGCTCCTCTCCCCAGTAGCCGGTTGTTTAACCTCTCTCGTCCCGAGCAAGAGGCTATGGAGAGGTACATCCAGGATTCTCTGGCTGCAGGACTTATCAAGCCATCTTCCTTCCCGGTGGGTGCAGGGTTTTTCTTTGTGAAGAAGAAGGATGGGTCACTGAGGCCGTGCATAGACTTCCGTGGGCTGAATAATATCACTGTTAAGAACAAGTACCCCTTGCCACTCATCAGCTCTGCATTTGCCCCCTCCATGGTGCCACAATGTTTACCAAACTCGACCTCCGGATGCCTACCACCTTGTCCGCATAAGAGAGGGGGACAAGTGGAAGACTGCGTTCAACACACCACTTGGTCACTTTGAGTATTTGGTCATGACTTTTGGCCTTGGTCATGCCTTTTGGCCTTACTTACTGCTGTTTTCCAGAACCTAGTCAATGACATGCTGAGGGATGTGATTGGACGCTTAGTTTTTGTCTATTTAGATGACATCCAGATTTTTTCCAAGGACCCTGAGTCTCACCAGCAACACGTTCGCCAAGTTATTCAACGGCTGTTGGAGAATAAGCTTTTTGTTAAACCTGAAAAATGTGAGTTCCATGCTACCACAGTGTCTTTCCTGGGTTATATTATTGCACAGGGACAGTTACGTATGGACCCCCCCAAGGTCATGGCAGTAACAGAGTGGCCTGCACCCTCCAACCTGAAGCAGCTACAGCGTTTCCTGGGGTTTGCAAATTTTTACAGACGTTTCATCCGCCACTACAGCCGTCTCCCAGCACCTCTCACCACTCTCACCTCCACCTCCACTCCGTTCCACTGGACTCCTGCGACACAGGCAGCATTCCTGGAACTCAATCGTCGCTTCACCTCCACTCCGGTCCTTACTCAGCCCGACCCAGAACTCCAGTTCATCGTGGAGGTGGATGCCTCTGACACCGGGATAGGTGCTGTTCTGTCTCAACGTTCCCCCTCTGATCAGAAGGTCCACCCATGTGCATTATTTTCCTGTTAGCTCTCACCTGCAGAGAGGAATTTTGACATAGGAAACCGGGAACTCCTGGCAGTTAAGCTGGCTCTGGAGGAATGGTGTCACTGGCTGGAGGGCTCTGTAACCCCCTTCATCATGTGGACTGACCATAAAACCTGTCCTACATCTAGACCGCCAAACGTCTGAACTCCCGGTAAGCCAGGTCGGCCTTGTTCTTCGTAGATTCAATTTCACATTCACTTATCGCCCCGGTTAGAAGAATACCAAGACTGATTCCCTCTCTCGCCAGTTCACCACCGTACCTGGAGGAAGGCACGGGCTGCCCTTCTTCATGCCTCCGACAGGACCCAGTCCCAAGCCAACCGTCGCCGGGCCTCAGCTCCAGTCTACACCCCGGGTCAAAAGGTATGGCTCTCATCGAAGGACCTGCCATTGAAGGTGGCATCAAAGAAACTTTGCCCCCAATTCATTGGTCCCTTTGAAATTGACCGTGACATTAACCCCTCTGCGGTGTGCCTGAAACTCAGGAGTAGTACACAGCGTTGTACGAGATCTTCAGTTTCTTGGCAATTTCTCGCATGGAATAGCCTTCATTTTTCAGAACAAGAATAGACTGACGAGTTTCAGAAGAAAGTTCTTTGTATCTGGCAATTTTGATCCTGTAATCGAACCCACAATTGCTGATGCACCAGACACTCAACAAGTCTCAAGAAGGCCAGTTTTATTGTTTCTTTAATCAGCACAACAGTTTCAGCTGTGCTAACATAATTGCAAAAGGGTTTTCTAATGATCAATTAGTCTTTTAAAATGATGAACTTGGATTAGCAAACACAACGTGCCATTGGAACACAGGACTGATGGTTGCTGATAATGGGCCTCTGTATGCCTATGTAGATATTCCATTAAAAACCAGCTGTTTCCAGCTACAATAGCCATTTACAACATTAACAATGTCTACACTGTATTTCTGATCAATTTGATGTTATTTTAATGGACAAAAAATTTGCTTTTCTTTAGAAAACAAGGACATTTCTAAGTGACTCCAAACTTTTGAACGGTAGTGCATATTCAGAGCCATATCCCTGTAATGCTGAGAATATCTCATGTCAAGTGTTATTGAATTGTTGTGGTTGCCAGTTCACTTGGCACATCTAAAGCCTTTTCTTTTGGGGTGTTGCTATAGGCCACCAAGTGCTAACAGTCAGTATCTAAATAATATGTGTGAAATGCTTGATAGTGTATCAAATAAAATAAAATAAAATCAAATGTTATTTGCCACATGCGCCGAATACAACAGGTGTAGACATTACAGTGAAATGCTTACTTACAAGCCCTTAACCAACGATGCAGTTGTTTAAGAAAAAAAAATAGTGTAATTAAAGAGCATAATTAAAGAGCAGCAGTAAAATAAAATAATAGGAGGGAGGCTATAAACAGGGGGTACCGGTACAGAGTCAATGTGCGGGGGCACCGGTTAGTCGAGGTAATTGAGGTAATATGTACATGTGGGTAGAGTTAAAGTAACTATGCATAAATAATAAACAGAGTAGCAGCAGCGTAAAAGAGGGGGATGGGGTAGGGGGGGGGGGGGGGGGCAATGTAAATAGTCCGGGTAGCCATGATTAGCTGTTCAGGAGTCTTATGGCTTGGGGGTAGAAGCTGTTAAGAAGCCTTTTGTAACTAGACTTGACGCTCCGGTACCGCTTGCCATGCGGTAGCAGTGAGAACAGTCTATGACTAGGGTGGCTGGAGTCTTTGACAATTTTTAGGGCCTTCCTCTGACACCGCCTGGTATAGAGGTCCTGGATGGCAGGAAGCTTGGCCCCAGTGATGTACTGGGCCGTACGCACTACCCTCTGTAGTGCCTTGCGGTCGGAGGCCAAGCAGTTGCCGTACCAGGCGGTGATGCAACCAGTCAGAATGCTATTGATGGTGCAGCTGTATAACTTTATGAGGATCTGAGGACCCATGCCAAATATTTTCAGTCTCCTGAGGGGGAATAGGCTTTGTCGTGCCCTCTTCATGACTGTCTTGGTGTGTTTGGACCATGATAGTTTGTTGGTGATGTGGACACCAAGGAACTTGAAGCTCTCAACCTGTTCCACTACAGCCCTGTTGATGAGAATGGGGGCGTGCTCAGTCCTCTTTTTTTTCCTGTAGTCCACAATCATCTCCTTTGTCTTGATCACGTTGAGTGAGAGGTTGTTATCCTGGCACCACACGGCCAGGTCTCTGACATCCTCCCTATAGGCTGTCTCATCTTTGTCGGTGATCAGGCCTACCACTGTTGTGTCATCGGCAAACTTAATGATGGTGTTGGAGTTGTGCCTGGCCATGCAGTCACGGGTGAACAATGAGTACAGGAGGGGACTGAGCACGCACCCCTGAGGGGCCCCCGTGTTGAGGATCAGCGTGGCAGACGTGTTGTTACCTACCCTTACCACCTGGGGGCGGCCCGTCAGGAAGTCCAGGATCCAGTTGCAGAGGGAGGTGTTTAGTCCCAGGGTCCTTAGCTTAGTGATGAGCTTTGAGGGCACTATGGTGTTGAACTGAGCTGTAGTCAATGAATAGCATTCTCACGTAGGTGTTCCTCTTGTCCAGGTGGGAAAGGGCAGTGTGGAGTGCAATAGAGATTGCATCATCTGTTGATCTGTTGGGGCAGTATGCAAATTGGGGTGGGTCTAGGGTTTCTGGGATAAGGGTGTTGATGTGAGCCATGACCAGCCTAGACAGAGAGGTCTACTTTCTTGGGGACCTGAATATTGACTGGTTTTCATCAAGCTGTCCACTCAAGAGGAAGCTTCTCACTGTAACCAGCGCCTGTAATCTGGTTCAGGTTATTAATCAACCTACCAGGGTGTTTACAAACACTACAGGATCAAGATCATCCACATGTATCCACTGTAACCAGTGCCTGTAATCTGGTTCAGGTTATTAATCAACCTACCAGGGTGTTTACAAACACTACAGGATCAAGATCATCCACATGGGCCTCCTGAGTGGTGCAATGGTCTAAGGCACTGCATCGCAGTGCTAGCTGTGCCACTAGAGATCCTGGTTCGAATCCAGGCTCTGTCATAGCCGGCCGCGACCGGGAGACCCATGGGGCGGCGCACAATTGGCCAAGCGTCGTCCAGTACAGGGGAGGGAATGGCTGGCAGGGATGTAGCTCATTTGGTAGAGCATGGCGTTTGCAACGCCAGGGTTGTGGGTTCGTTTCCCACGGGAGGCCAGTATGAAAAAAAAAAAAAGAATGTATGCACTCACTAACTGTAAGTCGCTCTGGATAAGAGCGTCTGCTAAATGACTAAAATGTAAATGTAAAATATGTATCGATCACATTTTTACTAATAATGTAGATGTCACGTCTCCTCCCGTTGCTCCCCTCCGGCGCTCTCATTCGCCGGTCTACTGAGCCACCGGTCTGAGTGCACCACCTTGGCAACACAGGAATGGTAACCCAACGCACCCTAATCATCTCCAGCGTACCTGCACCTCATCATCTCACTACCACTAATATATAGCCCCTAGACTGTTCAGTCATTGTTCTTTGTAATTGTTAGCGTCGTGTCGTTTTCTCGCTCTTTGTTATTCTCTTTCTCATTGTTAAGTAAGCCTTTACCTTGTTGATTCCTGCGTCTGCGTCCTGCCTCTTCGTATCCTTAGTACTCATCACAGAATTACACACATCTCTAGAAAATGGATGCATCAGGTAATCCTCCTGGAGTTTCCCAGCGCCTCGACCAACACCAGCAGCAGCTTGCCCAGTTGAACGCCGCCATGCAGGAAGTGCTCCAAACTCTGCATAATCTGCCCAGCGCTCCGGTTCCACCTCAGGGAGCGGCGAGTGCACCCAGTCCACCTGTTCCCGTGCTATCACCAACTTCTGAGGGACCCCTCGCCCTACCAGAGCGCAATGACGGTAAAACTACTAAATGTAGCGGCTTCCTGCTACAGGTTTCACTTTATCTGGCGTGTCAGCCTGAGGCATATCCATCTGACCAAGCCAGGATAGCGCTGGTGATTTCGCTACTTAAAGGAAAGGCGCTGGATTGGGCCACGGCAGCCTGGGAAGGAGGTGAGGCCGCAGCGCTCCCCTACTCCACCTTCCTCGCTCGGTTCAGGGCGGTGTTTGATCATCCCACAGAGGGAAAGGACGGGGATGAGCGTCTCCTCCAGCTACAACAGGGAGAGGGGCCCGCGTTCGAGTACGTTCGGAACTTTCGCAAGGTGGTGGCGTCTTCCCGGCTGGAATGAGCGTGCTCTGAGCACGGCCTTCAGGAGAGGCTTACGGGAGGACATCAAGATGGAACGACGAGATGGACCTTGATACCCTCATCACCACATCCATCCATCTTGAGGACATGTTGAGAGACAGACGGCGTTCCCAACACCTCCCGGAGCCTCGACGCTCACCCTATCTGAGCTATGGAAGACGCCCTGCCACTGACTGTTAGAACTGTTAAGGCTCCATGGATTGCTGAGGAATTGAAAAACTGTATGGTTGAAAGAGATAGGGCAAAAGGAGTGGCTAATAAGTCTGGCTGCACATTGAGAAATTATGTGACTAAACTCAACAAAAATAAGAAGAAATTGTATTATAAAGCCAAGATCAATGATATATAGAATAATTGGGAAAAACTTTGGAGTACTTTAAATGAAATTATGGGAAGAAAGAAAAATTCAACTCCATCTTTCAACGAATTAAATGGCTTATTCATCACAAAACCATTTGATGTTGCCAATTATTTTAATGATTACTTCATTGGCAAAGTGGGCAGACTTAGGCAGGAAATGCCAACAACGAAAGACCCCTCCTGTACTCCTTGTTCACTCATGACTGCATGGCCAGGCACGACTCCAACACCATCATTAAGTTTGCCGATGACACAACAGTGGTAGGCCTGATCACCGACAATGACGAGACAGCCTATAGGGAGGAGGTCAGAGACCTGGCCGTGTGGTGCCAGGACAACAACCTCTCCCTCAACGTGATCAGGAGATGATTGTGGACTACAGGAAAAAGAAGAGGACCAAGCACACCCACATTCTCATCGACAGGGCTGTAGTGGAGCAGGTTGAGAGCTTCAAGTTCCTTGGTGTCCACATCGCCAACAAACAAACATGGTCCAAGCACACCAAGACAGTTGTGAAGAGGGCACGACAAAACCTATTCCCCATAAGGAGACTGAAAAGGTTTGGCATGGGTCCTCAAAAGGTTCTACAGCTGCACCATCGAGAGCGCCCTGACTGGTTGCATCACTGCCTGGTATGGCAACTGCTCTAGTCATAGACTGTTCTTTCTGCTACCACACGGCAAGCGGTACAGGAGCGCCAAGTCTAGGTCCAAGAGGCTTCTAAACAGATTCTACCCCCAAGCCATAAGACTCCTGAACATCTAATCAAATGGCTTTCTAGACTATTTGCGCTGCTGCTACTCTCTGTTTATTATCCATGCATAGTCACTTGAATAACTCTACCTACATGCACATATTACCTCAATTACCTCGACTAACCGGTGCCCCTGCACATTGACTCGGTACTGGTACCCCCTGTATATAGCCTCGCTATTGTTATTTTTACTGCTGCTCTTTAATTATTTGTTACGTTTATTTAATATTATTTAATATTTTTAGTTGTGAATTTTTTTACTTTTTTAAAATGTATTTAATTATTTGTATATAAATTATATATATATATATATATATATATATACACTACCATTCAATTTTTTGTCCATTAAAATAACATCAAATTGATCAGAAATACTGTGTAGACATTGTTAATGTTGTAAATGGCTATTGTAGCTGGAAACGGCTGATTTTTTAGGGAATATCTACATAGGCTTACAGAAGCCCATTATCAGCAACCTTCAGTCCTGTGTTCCAATGGCACGTTGTGTTTGCTAATCCATGTTTATCATTTTAAAAGGCTAATTGATCATTAGAAAACCCTTTTGCAATTATGTTAGCACAGCTGAAAACTGTTGTGCTGATAAAGAAGCAATAAAACTGGCCATCTTGAAACCAGTTGAGTATCTGGAGCATCAGCAATTGTGGGTTTGATTACAGGATCAAAATGGCCAGAAACAAATAACTTTTTTCTGAAATTCGTCAGTCTATTCTTGTTCTGAGAAATGAAGGCTATTCCATGCGAGAAATTGCCAAGAAACTGAAGATCTCGTACAATGCTGTGTACTACTCTCTTCACAGAACAGCACAAACTGGCTCTAACCAGAATAGAAAGAGGAGTGGAAGGCCCTGGTGCACAACTGAGCAAGAGGACAAATACGTTAAAGTGTCTAGTTTGATAAACAGACGCCTCACAGGTGCTCAACTGGCAGCTTCATTAAATAGTACCCGCAAAACACCAGTCTCAGCGTCAACAGTGAAGAGGCGACTCCGGGATGCTGACCTTCTAGGCAGAGTTGCAAAGAAAAAGCCATATCTCAGACTGGCCAATAAAAATAAAAGAGTAAGATGGGCAAAAGAACACAGACACTGGACTTCTTCTTTGCAGCTCTGCCTAGGTCAGCATCCCGGAGTTGCCTCTTCACTTTTGACGTTGAGACTGGTGTTTTTTTATATATATATATTTTTTTGCTATTCTTGCTTAAAACTGCATTGTTGGTTAAGGGCTTGTAAGTAAGCATTTCACTGTATTCGGCGCATGTGACAAATAACACTTTGATTTGATTTGATTAGTCCGGGATTGTTTGTAGACCCTGCCACATACGTCTTGTGTCTGAGCCGGTGAATTGCGACTCCACTTTGTCTCTATACTGATGTTTTGCCTGTTTAATTGCCTTGCGGAGTGAATAGCTACACTGTTTGTATACTGCCATATTCCCAGTCACCTTGCTATGGTTAAATGTGGTGGTTCGCACTTTCAGTTTTGCACGAATGCTGCCATTTATCCATGGTTTCTGGTTAGGGTAGGTTTTAATAGTTACAGTGGGCACAACATCTCCTATACACTTCCTGATAAACTCAGTCACCGTTTCAGTGTATTCGTCAAAATGATTTTTGCAAGCTACCCGGAACATATCTCAGTCCGCGTGATCAAAACAATCTTGAAGCGTGGATTCCGATTGGTCAGACCAGCGTTGAATAGTCCTTTGCACGGGTACGTCCTGTTTGAGTTTCTGCCTATATTAAGGGAGGAGCAAAATAGAGTCGTGGTCAGATTTGCCGAAAGAAGGGTGGGGGAGGGTCTTATAAGCATCCCGGAAGTTTGAATAGCAATGGTCGAGAATTTTAGCAGCCCGAGTACAACAGTCATAATGTTGATAGAACTTCGGCAGCCTAGTTCTCAAATTTGCTTTGTTAAAATCCCCAGCTACAATAAAGGCAGCCTCAGGATATGTGGTTTCCAGTTTGCATAAAGTCCAGTGAAGTTCTTTGAGGGCCGTCTTGAGGGGGGATATACACGGGCGTGACTATAACCGAAGAACATTTTCTTGGGAGATAATACTGTCGGCATTTGATTGTGAGGCATTCTAGGTCAGGTGAACAAAAGGACTTGAGTTCCTGTATGTTACTACAATTAATCATGAAATACATACCTCTGCCCTTCTGCTTCCCGGAGAGATATTTATTTCTGTCTGCGCAATGAACTTCGACAGAATATCCCGAGAGAGCCATGTTTCCATGAATCAAAGTATGTTACAGGCCCTGATGTCTCTCTGGAAAGAATTCCTTGCCCTGAGCTCGTTGACTTTGTTATCCAAAGACTGAACATTAGCGAGTAATATACTTGGAAGCGGTCGGTGGTGTGCGCGCCTCCTAAGTCGAGCCAGCAGGCCGCTCCGAGTGCCTCTCCTCCGCCGGCGATGTTTTGGGTAAGCTGCTGGAATCAGTTCAATTGCCCTGGGGAGAGCAAACAAAGGATCTGCTTCAGGAAAATCCTATTCCTGGTCATAGTGCTGGTAGTTCTGGTAAGTTACCGCCGCTCTGATATCCAATAGTTTTTCCCAGCTGTACGTAATGATACAAAACACTTTCTGAGCTAATAATGTAAAAAATAATACATAAAAAAAACAAATTACCGCAAAGATTCCTAAGAGCTAGTCACGAGGCCGCCATCTTCGTCGGCGCCAGGTACAAATAACACACAATGTATGCAAGTCCTGCAGGCTCTAGTTTTGTTTTATCTTGATTATTGTCCAGTCGTGTGGTCGAGTGCTGCAAGGAAAGACCTAGTTATGCTGCAGCTGGTCTGGAACAGAGCGGCACGTCTTCCTCTTCATTGTAATCAGAGGGCTGATATAAATACTATGCATGCCAGTCTCTCTTGGTTAAGAGTTTAGGAGAGACTGACTGCATCACTTCTTCTTTTTAAAAGGAACATGAATGTGTTGAAAATCCCAAATTGTTTGCATAGTCAACTTACACATAGCTCTGACACACACACACACACACACTTACCCCACCAGACATGCCACCAGGGGTCTTTTCACAGTCCCAAATCCAGAACAAATTCAAGAAAGCATACAGTATTATATAGAGACATTATTGCATGGAACTCCATTCCATCTCATATTGCTCAAGTGAACAGCAAACCTGGTTTCAAAAAGTAGATAAAGCAACACCTCACGGCACAACGCCTCTCCCCTATTTGACCTAGATAGTTTGTGTGTATGTATTGATATGTAGGCTACGTGTGCCTTTTGTAAAAATGAAATAATTCATGTACTTCTGTCCTTGAGCTGTTGTCTATTAATGTTCTGTATTATGTCATATTTAATGTTTTGTGTGGACCCCAGAAAGAGTAGCTGCTGCTTTTGCAACAGCTAATGGGGATCCTAATAAAATACAAAAATACCAAATATTAATACCAGTATCCTGCTCTAACACAGCAAAATAATAGAGGAACACCTCGTTGATTCTGAATACGGCACCTCCGACGCTCTCTTCCTTTCTCACATCTTTCACTTTCTCTCCAGGAGAGTAATTAGCTACCATTTATTAGAACTCTTCCAGAGCAAAGCAGGAAGTGGTCGTCCAAGCGTTTTGCTCAGTGCACCGGCTTGGTGCCAGGGGCCTTGTTCATTTAGTCTAATTGATTGTGTTAATTGTGTTAGGATGACTGTGAGGGGAGGAATCCCACCCTTCCTTCCCTTCTGTTTTTCTACATGTTAATCATCACTATTATGGTGAAAAGAGCCAATGTTAGGCTAAACTGTCTCACACAGCCTCTTACAATCAATTTAGATTAGATGAGCTTGAAGGAGGGGAAAAGCAATAAAGAACAGATTTCCCTGGCTTGTAAGACATTGGCCTTGTGGTGGCTTATGGCAGATGCAATATACAGTGGGGAAAAAAAGTATTTAGTCAGCCACCAATTGTGCAAGTTCTCCCACTTAAAAAGATGAGAGAGGCCTGTAATTTTCATCATAGGTACACGTCAACTATGACAGACAAAATGAGAAAAATCCAGAAAATCACATTGTAGGATTTTTAATGAATTTATTTGCAAATTATGGTGGAAAATAAGTATTTGGTCAATAACAAAAGTTTCTCAATACTTTGTTATAAACCCTTTGTTGGCAATGACACAGGTCAAACGTTTTCTGTAAGTCTTCACAAGGTTTTCACACACTGTTGCTGGTATTTTGGCCCATTCCTCCATGCAGATCTCCTCTAGAGCAGTGATATTTTGGGGCTGTCGCTGGGCAACACAGACTTTCAACTCCCTCCAAAGATTTTCTATGGGGTTGAGATCTGGAGACTGGCTAGGCCACTCCAGGTCCCCCCGTGTGGTTCTGGGATTTTTGCTCACCGTTCTTGTGATCATTTTGACCCCACGGGGTGAGATCTTGCGTGGAGCCCCAGATCAAGGGAGATTATCAGTGGTCTTGTATGTCTTCCATTTCCTAATAATTGCTCCCACAGTTGATTTCTTCAAACCAAGCTGCTTACCTATTGCAGATTCAGTCTTCCCAGCCTGGTGCAGGTCTACAATTTTGTTTCTGGTGTCCTTTGACAGCTCTTTGGTCTTGGCCATAGTGGAGTTTGGAGTGTGACTGTTTGAGGTTGTGGACAGGTGTCTTTTATACTGATAACAAGTTCAAACAGGTGCCATTAATACAGGTAACGAGTGGAGGACAGAGGAGCCTCTTAAAGAAGAAGTTACAGGTCTGTGAGAGCCAGAAATCTTGCTTGTTTGTAGGTGACCAAATACTTATTTTCCACCATAATTTGCAAATAAATTCATTAAAAATCCTACAATGTGATTTTCTGGAGAAAAAAAAGCTCAATTTGTCTGTCATAGTTGATGTGTACCTATGATGAAAATTACAGGCCTCTCTCATCTTTTTAAGTGGGAGAACTTGCACAATTGGTGGCTGACTAAATACTTTTCTTCCCCACTGTATATGAGTACTCACCTTGCACTTCGCAGCATAACAAAGGTGTTATCGGTCTGACCACTCTTACTGCTATCAACTTCATATTATTCCTATTTAGAGCTATTTTATGATGTTCATCTTTTGTTTCCTAGATAACTCTATAAATGGTCACATTGAAACGTTGAGTTCACAGTAATGCATTCAGAGAAACATCTCAATCAGGACTGTATGTGGATTTGTGATATTGAGAAAACAGAATGAGTGAAATAGCGAAAGACAGAAGGAACTGGAAGAAAAGGAAGAAAGCTGGCCAGGATGGTGAGGAATGATAGAAATGTACAAATTAAAGGCTCCAGTTTTGTTTCATATGCATGGAACTCTTCTCTTGTGAATACTCTGATGGTTACCGTGCAGGGAGAGCAGTAGGACTTTCACTACCAGAGGCTACAATATATGCTGTTGGAGGTCAGTGCAGAACACAGCTTAATTCAGACTGAGTGGATCAGCCTGTCTCTTCATGGAAATAATTTAACTTCACTTTAGTTACTGAAGCTTACGGTACCGTTAACCTTCTTTGAGCAAAATAGTTAATACAATCTTTAGTCACATTTTCATCTTAGCCTGAAAGTTCCTCACCTTGGCTGATTTCCTTTAACGAGGACTTAACAGCCAATCAGAGGCACTAATTGTCCCATTGTTTCCCCATTGATGTGAGCGGATGGACGTTGTGCAACGAGGACGAGCCAGGCTCATCACCACCTCAAAGGCCAGGTGGGACCAGGAGGCCCAGGGACCAGGGGCCCCTCCAGATACTTCCTGCTAATTACCAGCAGAGTGAGCAGACATTCAGGCTGATCCCAGCCTCTGATTGCTATTATCATCTGCTGCTTTGACTTTGTTAGAACATCTGAAGCACCGCAGAAGATCTCTCCTCTCTTCTCCACCTGCCTGCCAGTGATGACCCTATAAAGCAAACAGAGAGACACTCCTTCTGAATATGTTCCAGAGCTGTGAAGAGCTCCTTGGGGACATCTTGATGCAATCTGTTTGCTCACTGTAGAGACTGCATCTCCACTCTTCCCAGACATGGAAAGACACTCTGAGACTGGGAGTGTGTGAGTGCTCTCTACGTCTCGGTCTGTGTTTCCTAATTTGCCTTGTTTGCCCCAAGTTGTTGCTAACTTTCAGGATACTGAAACTTCACCCTGCCCAAAATTCTAAGTGGCAGAATTTCAACTAAAGTCAGTGAAGTGTCTTACAGTGCTGGTGGACTGAGCCATTAAGCATTAGCATACTTTAGATCTCACAGGCAGGTGTACAGTCAAGCCTTCATATGGGTTTGAACTGGCGTGATGCACGACATTGCACTTGAAAATAATTAGCATTCATCCAACCAGCGCTTATCAGGAGACTACTGCAAAGTGCTCTGGTGGTGTAGAGCTCCCTCCTCCTCCTCTTCTCTTGTTGTGTTGTGATGGAGAGAGATGTAGAGAGGATCCACACCCCCTGTCATCAGCTGGCTACAGCAAGAGCCCTCCACTCTTTCATGTTGGCTGCCATGGGAATGAGAGGTGATAGAAATATGTGAGCTTCTCCAACTAGAGCTCCCACACAGGGATTGTCAAGACTATGGAGAGGGCCATGTGTGTGTGTGGGGGTGCGGGTGTGTGTGTGTGTGCACGCCTTCCCCACTGCCTATATAGCTACTTCATTAAGATGCTGCATTAGCAAACTCTGACTACATATTGGGTCCTTCTTCATGTGACCCAGTTTACCACTCACTCTGCAGGTGTTCTCTGCCTACCTAATAACTGTTTTAAAACATTTATATCTATTGCAGTTGCTAGCTGTGTGTGCTCAGTGTAGCTACTGTGAATGAGAAAAAAGGGTAAACTTGGTATTCAACAAGAGAAGCACTCCCTTAGCAACATCTTACAGGACTCTTCTAAGGCCATTACAGAGCCTATCTAGAGAACGGTAGCGTCCCACACGAGGGAACAGGAGGCGGAGTAGGAAGAGGAGGAGGAGGAGGAGGAGGAGGAGGAGGAGGAGGAGGAGGAAGATAGGGGTACTACATAATGTATGAAGGCCGAATGAGGAGTACGTTGTAGTGTGCTGTAATTTCCTCTCCCACAGACTCCAGTGGCTTGGGACTGTTGAGAGTCTGACGTTTTGCTAGTTCAAACGAGATGCGCAGAGGGAGAGAACGAGAACAGAGAGAGTAGTGGGGGCCAGTGGACCTGCAATGTACCCAGCCTCAGAGAGAGAGAGAGAGAGAGAGAGAGAGAGAGAGAGAGAGAGAGAGAGAGAGAGAGAGAGAGAGAGAGAGAGAGAGAGAGAGAGAGAGAGAGAGAGAGAGAGAGAGAGAGAGAGAGAGAGAGAGAGAGAGAGAGAGAGAGAGAGAGAGAGAGAGAGAGAGAGAGAGAGAGAGAGAGAGAGAGAGAGAGAGAGAGAGAGAGAGAGAGAGAGAGAGAGAGAGAGAGAGAGAGAGAGAGAGAGAGAGAGAGAGAGAGAGAGAGAGAGAGAGAGAGAGAGAGAGAGAGAGAGAGAGAGAGAGAGAGAGAGAGAGAGAGAGAGAGAGAGAGAGAGAGAGAGAGAGAGAGAGAGAGAGAGAGAGAGAGAGAGAGAGAGAGAGAGAGAGAGAGAGAGAGAGAGAGAGAGAGAGAGGAATGCTGGCCTCATACCAGATGTACTTTCAAGTGAGAGTAGAAAGGCTGATTTTAGCCCAGTCCCCAGGAACACTTGAAGCACTCTCTCATTAGACGTGACCTTCTAGCTCCCTGAGTGTGAAGGCACAGGGGAGGGGCCATTTACCCCCACTGTGGAGCATCACTCCTTCTGCGTCCGTAGTGGTGGTGGAGATGGCACACACTTCTCCAAAAAGACTTATAGACACTTAGGCCTAAAGTTCATGACAAAAATGGCCAACATCAATGATTCACAGCCCAATTAGATATACGGCTTAGGTTAGCCGCTGGACTGGGCCGCAGCGTGGTGGAGTGCTGAAAGAAGGTGTTGGTACGGATCAGAGACTGTTTGATGAAATGGACATTGCCCCTGAAAGAAGGCAGCTTGCTTAAATGTCCTAAATAATGGTAACCTTCGGCTTTGAGAACAACACACATTTAAGACTTCCTTTATCCATCACCCCCCAGACTAACTCCAGGAGCAGTCCTGTGATTGAAAACTGATCTATTGTTTGTATTTCTGAAACCTGTAGAAGTCAGCAGAACCATTTATCCCCTGTCTTCTCCACTGGGAAGTGCTGAACAAAGCTGCAGATTTGTTGCAGGGATTAAACTGGCCATGTTGGATTTCCTCTTAGAGCTGTAAGGCTCTGGACTTCAATGGCTCTAAAGAGCAAACCCCACCAGCGGATTAGCACAATGTCTATACGGGAACAACAGATTACCTTGAAATGCTGCCTTTCTTCCTTGTATACAAATAGACACAAGACTACACTTGTGCCTATACATACATGTGCTGTATGTGTTTTCTTTGTGTGCCATGTGACTTGAGTAGCAACTAAATTAGACTCTCATCATGGACTACATGCACTCCCAAAATGATAACTCTGTCCTCAAAACACATTAATGCAGGTTCTTTTTGAGAGTGCACACAGACCATTGTGAGAGTCTAATGTAGCTGGTACTGAATGGTTGTGCAGTACCTCAGATTGGCTATTCTGCAGCTGTGTGTGAATACTTCCATTTAATTATCTGTGAGTAGAACCAAGGATGATAGTGTTCAACAGTCCTCAAATGCATACATGCTGTCTTGCTCATGTGATTATAAAATATCTACATACTGTATGTTATATTGTACAGCGTCTATGGGCTAAAGGACATCAAGGATATTTTATTATCTGTGATTGAAATTAACTAACTACCCATTGTTTTCCTTATTGTTTGAAGGACACAGTATACATGCATTTTAG
Source organism: Coregonus lavaretus (assembly GCF_964263955.1). Taxonomy (NCBI): domain Eukaryota; kingdom Metazoa; phylum Chordata; class Actinopteri; order Salmoniformes; family Salmonidae; genus Coregonus; species Coregonus lavaretus. The sequence goes on from NC_139998.1 coordinate 36,614,678, forward strand.
AATAATATACAAGTGCTGTAACTGCCAAAATAAAGGAGACCCCTTGAAGTATCAAAAAATATATATAAAAAAATGATTTGCTAAAAATGTTAATTTGGCCTTACTGCTGTTAGCCCATACAAATGCATTGAATAACAGATTCACTACATGGAACAACAGATAGTCACAAAAAAAATCTAAAGGCAGTTTGTTTTGAAGTGTATGTCCTAAATCTGAGAGATATAAGATTATTCAAATTTGTTTGTTTTTTACATGTATTTGACCCCTTATTTTTGGAACTACTGTAAACTGCCTCCAAATATACTTCCATTCATTTTTTTAACTGGTACCAGGGGACCTTCAGACGAGTCTTGTGAGGCCTGTGGGTACATGTTCATGAGGGTCTCACCTTTCCACAGAGGGGTCATGTTAGTGTGTAGCCCAAACTCTTCAGACACTACAGACGATGTTGTAAGAAGACCGATTTTCAGGATGTGTTATGGTCTGACAAACACCACTCTTGCTCTGTCACCTTTTACCGCAGATGCGGAAATTCGACCTCAGCGGATGCGGTGGATTGAGATGCATCCACTGCAAAAAACTGATATCTCTAGCTTAAACTGACGGATTTTCAAGGGAATGTTTTTATTATGCTAATTCGATTTATGCGGGGTCGTGGAAATTCACTCTAGGGGGTTTTAATAGGGCATTGGGCCACCACGCGCCTGAACAGCTTCAATGCACCTTGGCATAGATTCTACAAGTGTCTGGAACTCTGTTGGAGGGATGCGACACCATTCTTCCACAAGAAATTCCATAATTTGGTGTTTTGTTGATGGTGGTGGAAAACGCTGTCTCAGGCGCCTCTTCGGGATCTCCTATAAGTGGCATATGGCTGACATCATTTTCATGCTCATCAAACCATTCGGTGACCACTCGTGCCCTGTGGATGGGGGCATTGTCATCCTATGGGGGCATAGCTATGGTAGCCAAAATAATGGACTGCCCAGCATTTCTATACATAACCCTAAGCATGATGATATGTTAATTGCATAATTAACTCAAGACCCACACCTTTGTGGAAGCACCTGCTTTCAATATACTTTGTATCCCTCATTTACTCAAGTGTTTCCATTATTTTGTTAGTTACATGTATATCTTCATATAGTATAGAGCCAACTCCTTTGGTGTTTGGCATCACAACAATGATAGGAGTTGGTTATACAGCACACACAGATCTGGGACCAGTCTGTAAGCACTGGTTTTACATGTCAAACCAGTCTGTGTTTGACATGTGCAGCCTTGTATGATCATGTGAGTGTGCAGTGCAGTGTGAATCTAACATGCTCTGATCTCTTTTGCCTCTAACCTGCCTTCTCCTGCTGGGACCTGTGGATGTTGATGCCTTTGCTAGCTTATTGTGAGTACACATCTGATTAGACATCTGGCCAAACCATATTCTCATCTCAATCTATCTGCTCATACACGCACTTCACTCAAATCAATCATGTTTTGATGTCAATGGGACGTTTGCTTGGAAGATTTTGCCTTATTTGAATACATATGTAATGAATACACAATCCATATTGTTGGAGAAATACAGTCAGTTATCATTTAGCATTGACAGTTTGCTAATTACTACTTGTTGTACTTTATTGTGTGTGACTCCAGGTGATGTCATCAGGCATGGAGGATGACCACATCTTCCATATGACTGGGTTGGGTGCAGATCAGGACCCCAAGGGGGTGTTCACCATCAACAGGCTGACTGGAGAGGTGTCCGTTAGCCAAGAGCTGGACAGAGAGGCCATCAATTCCTACACGGTGAGTACCCTGCCCTACCACACACAGCAGAAAGAAGAAAGAAACACCACCATTTTGATTCCATCAGCTGATGCTTATCCGTTTATGTACAACAAAAATGGACGAAACATAAAATGAGATATTCACAGTAGAGGTGTTTAGGTTTCAGCTGCAGACTTTGATGCCATATCTAGACTGCATATTTCTGGCAGAATCTGTCTGAGAGAAAATTGTATCAAATTCTCTCATGGGTGACTTGACTCTATCAGTCAGAAGTTAGAGCTTTGTGACAAAAGAGTCATAAAGAGACTGTGAGAATCTAGTTTAGCCTAGTGCCTCTGGGGTTAGCATTGCCTTGGGAAAGAGTGAGGAGCGGAGGGAGCCAGCAGGCCCAGGTGGGTTCAAATCAGACACAGCCAAGCACATCACTTGACATTTACATCTCCCTCCTCAGCTCTCCCCAGCTACACACTCAGACATGCACGCACACACAAAAGCGTGCCCACACAGACACACACACAAGCATGCATGCACGCACACATAAACACACACACAGATTTCCAATCTCAGTCCCCACTGGCAATCATGCACGCATCAAAGGCTGCCATTTCACTTCAGTTACATTTCGATTAAGGAGTGTGACTGCATCCACCTGCGTAAGTTTGTGTAAGGGGCTGTTTGCCTGTTTAGTTGTCTGTGTTTGATGTTTATCATGTATCAGTGGTTTAAAGAATTGTGTGTGGGTGTTGACTTTTACATTGAAAGGTGATGTTCATGGTTGTTACTAGTTGCTTACATACATTACCAGTATGAAAATGTATGCACTCACTAACTGTAAGTCACTCTGGATAAGAGCGTCTGCTAAATGACTAAAATGTAAAATGTATGACCTGTTGCCGTTATAGGCTTGGTGCTGGGATGGCTGTTGTACTGTTAGTCACATTAGATCCAGAAAAAACATAGCTACAAGGATGGCATGCAATTACGCTGTCTCTCCCCCTTGGTCTGCTATACTAATTTCCTGTCCATATGTATTCAGAATTTGGAAATGAGTCATGGTGGACTGACTCCCAGGACTTTTCTCGAACATACACACACACAGGCAGGAACATACACACACACACACAGACACACACAAACACACCCACACAAAGTGGCTTCAGCAATGGAGCACTCTTCACCTAATTCCGTGGTACCTGGGCAAAATAACTGCATTTCCAGCTAATCCCGGCAACAGCATCACATCAGGAATAATTACATGGCTGCTAATTCAGCCCACAGGCTGACACACACACACACACACACACACACACACAGGCCAGAGGTCTCTGTGTGAGGTTAGACTCACTGGACTATGTCCTCTTGCCAATCATTCGTCTATACAGGCTGTAACCACAGGCTGTTTACCAGAGTCCACAACAGCATTCTGTCCCCCCCCCCCCCCCCTCTCTCTCTGTCTCTCGCTCTCTCTATCTCTCTCTCTCTCTCTCTCTCTCTCTCTCTCTCTCTCTCTCCCTCTCTGTCTCTCTGTCTCTCTCTCCCCCTCTCTTTCTCTTTCTCTCTGTCAATCTCTCTTTCTCTCTGTCAATCTCTCTCGTTATCTCTGTCTCTCTCTCTGTCTCTCTCTCTCTGTGTCTCTCTCTGTGTGTCTCTCTCTTTCTCTTTCTATCTCTCTCTCTTTCGCTCTCTCGTTCTCTCAATTCAATTCAATTTAAGGGGCTTTATTGGCATGGGAAACATATGTTTACATTGCCAAAGCAAGTAAAATAGATGATTAAAAGAAAGTGAATTAAACAATTAAAACAATTTACCGTAAACATTACACTCACAAAAGTTCAAAAATAATAAAGACATTTCAAGTGTCATATGTCTATATACGGTGTCGTAATGATATGCAAATAGTTAAAGTACAAAAAGGAAAATAAATAAACATAAATATAAGTTGTATTTACAATGGTGTTTGTTCTTCACTGGTTGCCCTTATCTTGTGGCAACAGGTCATAAATCTTGCTGCTGTGATTGCAAACTGTGGTATTTCCCCCAATAGATATGGGAGTTTATCCAAATTGGATTTGTTTTCAAATTCTTTGTGGGTCTGTGTAATCTGAGGGAAATATGTGTCTCTAATATGGTCATACATTTGGCAGGAAGTTAGGAAGTGCAGCTCAGTTTCTACCTCATTGTTTGGGCAGTGTGCACATGTCTGTCTTCTTTAGAGAGCCAGGTCTGCCTACAGCGGCCTTTCTCAATAGCAAGGCTATGCTCACTGAGTCTGTATGTAGTCAAAGATTTTCTTAATTGTGGGTGAGTCACAGTAGTCAGGTATTCTGCCACTGTGTACTCTCTGTTTAGGGCCATTCTAGTTTGCTCTGTTGTTTTGTAAATTCTTTCCAATGTGTCAAGTAGTTATCTTTTTGTTTTCTCATGATTTGGTGGGTTCTAATTGTGTTGCGGTCCTGGGGCTCTGTGGGGTCTCTCTCTCTCTCTCTCTCTCTCTCTCTCTCTCTCTCTCTCTCTCTCTCTCTCTCTCTCTCTCTCTCTCTCTCTCTCTCTCTCTCTCTCTCTCTCTCTCTCTCTCTCTCTCTCTCTCTCTCTCTCTCTCTCTCTCTCTCTCTCTCTCTCTCTCTCTCTCTCTCTCTCTCTCTCTCTCTCTCTCTGCATGCTGGGAGTGTTTGGTGCATGCTGGGAATTGTTTGAGTGAGTGCTAAGTGCGAGTGTTGTGTAGAGTTAGATATCCTGGGTTTTCCTTTTCTTGGTGATATCCTTTTTTTTCTTCTTCTATGCATGATTAAGGTTATTGTTTCTATTTTATTGTTGTGGTAGAATTAAGTATATTGTTTTTCGTGTCGAAATTACGCTGATTTTGGTGGGGATGGCGGCCCGAATGGGGATGCCGTCCCTGTCACTTCGGCACGGCTTTAGGTGTGTTACTGAAGCTACTGTCACGGTGGAGGAGGTTCTGGTTGCCGTAGGAGAGAAGGTAGGATATGAGAATGTTGCTTATGCGTCACGGATGAATAAAGCGGTGGTGGTATTTCTTAAAGAAGAGCGCCTTGTTGATCGTATGGTTGAGCATGGCGTACTTCTTAAAGGAATGTTTATTCAAGTTACGCCGCTTTTTTCTCCGTCAACAAGGGTAACGATTTCAAATGTACCGCCATTTATTCCAAATGAGCTATTGGAGCGCGAGTTATTGCGCTTTGGGAAGTTTGCAAGTTCAATTAAGGTTGACCCATTGGGTTGCAAACACCCGGCGTTGAAACAGGTTATGTCGTTTCGGCGACAGGTGTTTATGTTTTTGGACTCACCGGTACAGACTTTGGAGTTATCGTTTAAAGTCAAGTATGACAATAGACTGTATATGGCTTATGCTAGTACGGGTAGTCAACGGTGTTTTGAGTGTGGGGATGTTGGTCATAAGCGACATGCTTGCCCGAAAAGGGAGAAGGCAGAGGGAGGGGCGCAGGTGGTCCTCATAAAGCCTGGGCCCACTGATGTAGGGAGAGGTGGGCTGACAGCGGTAGAGCAGCCACAAGCATCTGTTGCTGAGGAACAAGTTGTCCGTGTTGAGGGCACAGAGTTGCAACTTGTACCAGAGGGAAATGTTATGCAGCAGAAACATATTGTTGTAGAAGGTAAGGATGGATCTGAAGGGCCATTTCCTCAGACTGGTGAGGAGGTGCCCAGTACGAGTGCTGTGGTACAGGAGGGGGTTCATGTGGAGCTAATCTCCCAAGTAGTGGAGGAGATGCCCACTACAAGTAATGGGTTACAGGAGAGGGTTCATGTGGAGCTAATATCCCAGGTAGTGGAGGAGATGCCCACTATGAGTGCTGGGGTACAGGGGGGGGGGGGGTTCATGTGAAGCTAGGTTCCCAGGTAGTGGAGGAGATGCCCACTACGAGTAATGGGGTTCAGGTGGGGCTAGTCTCCCAGGTAGTGGAGGAGATGCCCACTACGAGTAATGGGGTTCAGGTGGGGCTAGTCTCCCAGGTAGTGGAGGAGATGCCTGGTACGAGTGATGGGGTGCAAGTGGGGAGTGTTGAAAGGGATGTGGTAGAGGGGAGTCAGTGGTCTGTGGCCTCAGTTGAGGAGGATCAGGAGAAGGATATGGATATCGCTCTTGATATGATATCAGCTGGTGAGGACTCAATTTACGATCTAGAGGAGGTAAATGGGTTTCTTGATCAGACTTTTGGGAAATCTGTCAAATTGGCAGATTATTTTGATGTTGATAAATTTGTGAGGTCAGCTGTGATGTTACAGAAGACAGTGGGGTTAGACCAGTTGAGTGAGAAGAAGCGGTTTCGCTTGAGGAAATGTGTTACTGCTGTTGCAGCAGCAAAAGGTGGTGGGAAACGTGGTTAAGAGAACATTTAAATAATGATGATGATTATGCCTCATAGGGTGTTCTATTCTCTTTGTCTGGTTTCTCTGTGGTATCTTCTGCTTTTCCTTTTCATTTGACTGGGGTATGTGGTGGGAGGGGCAGCATATACTCAGTCATGGTACTAATTTCAGTGCTGGGGTGGCAATCTTGTTTTCTTCAGGCTTAGGGGTGACTGTGGTATCTACAACAGAGATTGTTAAGGGTCGGGTTTAATTGGTCAAGGTGGATGTTATGGGGTTTTTGTTTGTTTTTTTGAATGTTTATGCTCCTAATGAGGGTACAGAGCGTATTGTTGGTTTTGATAAAATAAAGGAAACCTTAAGACAGTGTGACCAAGAGGGGTGTATGGTTTTAGGGGGGGACTGGAACTGTACAGTGGATTTTACAATTGATCGCACCGCTGAAGAACCTCACCTGCGGTCAGCAATTTGTCTGTCTGGTCTATTAACTGAGTTTGAGCTTTCTGATGTGTGGAGAGTAAGGAATGCAAAAGTTAGGCAGTACACTTGGCTAAAAGTTAATGAAGGTCATGTCAGTGCAGCAAGGTTAGACAGGTTGTATGTATCTGAACAATACTGTAGTAGGGTTGGAAGGTGTGACATTACTCCTGTGGGTTTCTCTGATCACCATATTGTCACTGTTGATATTCACTTGTCCTGTCCACGAAGGTCATCATCTTATTGGTATTTTAATGTTAAATTGTTACATGATGTCATGTTTTGTGAAAGGTTTTTGTTGTTTTGGGAAAAATGGAGGGTTACAAAAGGGAATTTTGAGTCTTTGAGACAATGGTGGGAGGTTGGGAAGGCCCAAATACGATTATTTTGTCAACAGTATACTGCTCTGTCTCGAATTGAAGTTAAAGAGACTATCAGGGCCCTTGAACAGGACATCAAATCTATTGAATTGAAGTTGCTCACTCAGAATGACCCCGGACTAGTCATGAACTTACAGGACAAGAAACATGAACTGAGGTCGTTTCTTCATGAAAGAGTGAAGGGTGCCTTGATTAGGTCTCGTTTCGCTTCCCTCAAGGATATGGATGCTCCTAGTGCTTTTTTTAAAACCTAGGACAGTCGACATTGCAACGTAAACAGATGGTCTGCCTTCGTCTCCCTGATGGGAAGGTGACCACGGATGACAGTGAAATGCGTCAACATGCCGTGGATTTCTATTCTGCCCTCTATAAGGCGGAGGATTGTGACTCTCTGTGTACTGAACAGTTGTTACACGGTCTTCCTCAATTGGGACCCGAGCAAAGAGTCGCATTGGACTCTGACATTACACTGCAAGAGCTGTCCACAGCAGTTATGCAGCTCTCAACAGGCCGAGCCCCTGGCATTGATGGTTTACCATCTGAGTTTTATAAGCACTTTTGGGGGTCTATTGGGGAGGATTTTTATGAAGTGGTGTGTGAATCTTTTCATGAGGGCTCTCTTCCTGTATCTTGTCAACGTGCGGTACTTTCACTGTTGCCAAAAAAGGGGGATTTGGCTCTCATAAAAAATTGGAGACCTGTTGCTTTGCTGTGTGCAGAATATAAAATTGTTTCTAAATGTCTCTCAAACAGGTTGAAAGAGTATCTGGGATTGTTGGTCCACAAGGACCAGTCCTACTGCGTACCTGATCGCTCTATTGTTGACAACTTGTTTCTAATAAGAGATGTTTTAGACATTTGTAAACTGTCTGATGTAAATGTGGGTTTACTTTCTTTGGATCAGGAGAAGGCTTTTGATCGTGTGGACCACCAGTACTTGTTTAAAATAATGAAAGCCTTTGGGGTCGGGGATGTTTTTTTGTCGTGGATGAATTTACTGTATGCTGGGGCCTCGTGTATGGTGAAGGTGGGGGGTGGTTTGAGTTGCCCCATCCCTGTCCAAAGGGGCATCATGCAGGGATGCCCAATTTCAGGGCAGTTATATAGTCTGGCGATTGAACCAATGCTTTGTTTTTTAAGAGCGAGGCTTACTGGTTTCTCTGTGCCAGGGGTTATGAAGGGTCCCACGATAGCACTGTCTGCGTATGCAGATGACGTGACAGTTTTTATTACAGGGGGTGAGGATGTTAAGGTTCTCTCAAACGCTTTAAAGGTGTATGAGGGGGCCTCCTCAGCTAGAGTCAATTGGGGAAAGAGTGAAGCGCTGTGGGCAGGCCAGCTTCAGATGGGGTCCGCTCCACGGTTACCAGGGGGGCTTCAGTGGGGCAGAGATGGGATGAAGACTTTGGGGGTTTTTCTAGGCTCCGAAGTCTTTCAGAAAAAGAACTGGGAGGGTGTAGTGGAGAAAGTGTGTGCCAGACTGTCAAGATGGAAATGGGTGCTGCCCCAGCTGTCTTATAGGGGAAGGGTACTGGTAGCTAATAATCTTGCTGCCTCTACCCTGTGGCACAGACTAATGATTTTGCAGCCACCAAAGGGTCTGATACAAGAGCTTCAGAGGACCCTTGTCAATTTCTTCTGGTCTGGACAACATTGGATTAAAGCTTCAGCCCTGTACCTGCCACTGTGCGAGGGTGTGCAAGGCCTGGTGGACATTTCTTCCAGGATCATGGCTTTCCGGCTTCAAGCAGCCCAGAGACTGTTGTACAGTGATGGTTCTAGCTGGGTTGACACAGCCTACACATTGATGAGGAGAGCGGGCTGTTTGGGCTTAGACAAGCACCTTTTCCTCTTAAAGCTGGAGGGGGGTGAGTTGCCTGGCCTGACTCCATTTTATGAGTCTGTTATGCATGCTTGGAGAGTTCTGGTCAAGTCCCGTAAGGCCTGCACGCCACCAGGGATGTGGCTTCTTGAAGATCCTCTTTTTCACAACACTGCCATCCAGTCCCGTGTTCTGGGTTCAGCTAGCCTACGTTCATGCCTGTTAGGCGTGGGGTGTACTAAGCTGGGTCATCTGATGCGGAACCGGAATAGGTCGTTGGAGGAGCTGGGAGAAAGAGCGGGGATCCGATCGTCTCGCCTACTGAGGAAGGTCGTCGCTGAGGTCTGTGACTCCTAGCCAGTACTTCATCTGCAGTATGTGACTGACACTTCCAATTTTGATCGGTGGAAGAAGGGTCTGGATTATGTGTTCCCTGAACTGATTGTTAGTGCTGCGGCGGGGGCATTCGAGGAGGACGTGGGGATGCTGCTTTCCTTCGATACCCCGGAGCTGGGGGAGTTCAAGGAGGTGGGAAAGAAGGCCATGTACAGAATATGTGTAAAGGTGTCCCATGCCTCTTCCCTGGAAGGGGTGAAATCGACGAGGTGGGCGGGTGTGCTTGGTCCAGGTGCCTCCCCAAAAGGCTGTTGGCGATCATTATACAAACTGCCTATTGATAAGAGGACAGCTGACCTCCAATGGAGGATAATACATGGAGCCATAGCCACCAACATGCATCTGGTACACCTGGATCCTACTGTTGGGGAGGAGTGTCCATTCTGTGCTGAGCCTGAAACTCTGGCACATCTGTTTTTACAGTGTCCCAGGTTGGTCGGGATGATTGACCTGATCACTAATTGGTTCTCAACGTTGGGAGAGGTTTTCTCTTCTCCACTGTATATATTTGGGCCAAAGTACAGGTTTAGCCAAAAAGGTGTAGTTGTGTTGCTTAATTTTGTGTTAGGGGGCAGCAAAATTAGCAATATGGAAGACCCGAAAGAACAGTATTCGGGGACAGGGGTCTGTGGATGTGGTGGGAATGCTGGAGGGAATGTTGGCAGCGAGAATAAGGGTTGAGTTTGCCTATTATAAACTTGTCAACAATATTGATATTTTTATGAGTATATGGGGTATTCAGAGGCTGTTGTGTTTAGTAACTGTGGAGGAGGAATTGGAGTTGTGTTTTTAATTGATGTGTAACTACGGTTTTGTATGAGTATTTATTGTGTGGTGGGCTCCCAGACCCAATAAATATGATTTAAAACTCAAAACTCTCTCTCTCTCTCTCTCTCTCTCTCTCTCTCTCTCTCTGTCTCTGTCTCTGTCTCTGTCTCTGTCTCTGTCTCTGTCTCTGTCTCTGTCTCTGTCTCTCTCTCTCTCTCTCAATTCAATTCAATTTCAATTCAATTTTCAATTCAATTTAATGTCTTTATTGGCATGGGAAATGTATTTCAACATTGCCAAAGCAAGTGAAGTAGATAGTAAACACAAGTGACATAAACAATAAAAATGTAGAGTAAACATTACGCTCAGAAGTTCCAAAAGAATAAAGACATTTCAAATGTCATAGCATGTATATACAGTTTAGCCAAATACATTGAAACTTAGTTTTTCACAATTCCTGACATTTAATCCTAGTAAAAATTCCCTGTCTTAGGTCAGTTAGGATCACCACTTTATTTTAAGAATGTGAAATGTCAGAATAAGAGTATAGAGAATTATTTATTTCAGCTTTAATTTCTTTCATCTCATTGCCAGTGGGTCAGAAGTTTACATACACTCAATTAGTATTTGGTAGCATTGCCTTTTAAATTGTTTAACTTGGGTCAAACGTTTCAGGTAGCCTTCCACAAGCTTCCCACAGTAAATTGGGTGAATTTTGGCAAATTCCTCCTGACAGAGCTGGTGTAACTGAGTCAGGTTTGTAGACCTCCTTGCTCGCACACGCTTTTTCAGTTCTGCCCACAGATTTGCTATAGGATTGAGGTCAGGGCTTTGTGATGGCCACTTCAATACCTTGACTTTGTTGTCCTTAAGCCATTTTGCCACAACTTTGGAAGCATGCTTGGGGTCATTTTCCATTTGGAAGACCCATTTGCGACCAAGCTTTAACTTCCTGACTGATGTCTTGAGATGTTGCTTCAATATATCCACATAAATTTCCTTCCACATGATGCCATCTATTTTGTGAAGTGCACCAGTCCCTCCTGCAGCAAAGCACCCCCACAGCATGATGCTGCCACCCCCGTGCTTCACGTTTGGGAGGTTGGTCTTCGGCCTGCAAGCCTTCCCCTTTTTCCTCCAAACATAACAATGGTCATTATGGCCAAACAGTTCTATTTTTGTTTCATCAGACCAGAGGACATTTCTCCAAAAAGTATGATCTTTGTCCCCATGTGCAGTTGCAAACCGTAGTCTGGCTTTTTATGGTGGTTTTGGAGCAGTGGCTTCTTCCTTGCTGAGCGGCCTTTCAGGTTATGTTGATATAGGACTCGTTTTACTGTGGATATAGATACTTTTGTACCTGTTTCCTCCAGCATCTTCACAAGGTCCTTTGCTGTTGTTCTAGGATTGATTTGCACCAAACTACGTTCATCTCTGGGATACAGAGCGCGTCTCCTTCCTTAGCGGTATGACGGCTGCGTGGTCCCATGGTGTTTATACTTGCGTACTATTGTTTGTACAGATGAACGTGGTACCTTCAGGCGTTTGGAAATTGCTCCCAAGGATGAACCAGACTTGTGGAGGTCTACCATTTTTTTTCTGAGGTCTTGGCTGATTTGTTTTGATTTTCCCATGATGTCAAGCAAAGAGGTACTGAGTTTGAAGGTAGGCCTTGAAATACATCCATAGGTACACCTCCAGTTGACTCAAATTATGTCAATTAGCCTATCAGAAGCTTCTAAAGCCATGACATCATTTTTACTTGTGTCATGCACAAAGTAGATGTCCTAACCGACTTGCCAAAATTATAGTTTGTTAAAAATAAATTTGTGGAGTGGTTGTGGAGGAAGCCAGCACCGCTCCTCTGGGCCGTACCCCTCCCAGTCGATGAGATACTGAAGACGCCCTGCCCGACGCCTCGAATCCAGGACTTCACGAACAGAGTATGCCGGACCTCTCTCGATGTCCACAGGAGGAGGCGGGGCGTCACTAGGTCCAGCCTCAGTGAGGGGACCATGACCACTGGCCTGAGGAGAGACACATGAAAAGTCAGGTTAATGCGGTAATCAGCAGGGAGTTGCAAACGGTATGTTACCTCATTAACCCTCCCCAGGACTTTAAACAGCCCCATAAACCACAGACTCAGCTTCCGGCAGGGCAAGCGGAGGGCAGGTTCCGGGTGGAGAGCCAGACCTGGTCGCCTGGAGAGAAAACAGGTGCCTCACTGCGGTGGCGGTCGGCCTGTTCCTTGTGCCAACACACCGCCCGCTGGAGACGAGTGTGCACAGCGTTCCAGATCTCCTCAGCGCGCCGAAACCACTAGTCCACCGCAGGGGCCTCGGTCTGGCTCGGATGCCAAGGAGCCAGGGCCGGCTGCCAGGGCCGGACATCCCTAGTCAAGGTGGGCCACCAGTACTTCTCAGTCAGGCAGGCGATGGTACGGCCTATCCCAGGATGACCCGACACAGGCGCTGTGTGCTCTCAGGAAAGGAGGCGGTCCCGCACACCCGTGGGCACGTAGGTGCGGTTCTCCGGGCACTGTGCAGGTGCGGGTTCCATACGCAGGGCCTGCCGTATGTTGGCGTCCATGTTCCACACCACTGGTGTGATGATACAGAATGGAGGGATGACGGGGGTCTCCTCTTCCTGCCTCTCCTCTGCCTTGGTTTGGAGCAGGGGAATTCCCTGGCTTGTCACCTCCTTGCCTATTAGTGGATAGAGGGCAGGTCGAGGAGAAATGACCCCTTTCATAGGAGCAGAGGCCCAGATTCCTCCTTCTCCTACGCTCTGCCTCGGGCAAACGTGCAGAGTACACCTCCATCGGAACTGGCCATGGAGCAGGTGTAGCCATGGGCTCCGGATTCCACGAAGGTCTTCGTCTGGACAGCAGGAGATTCCCCAACCGGATCGCCGAGCCGGTCGAGTGACAGGTTGTCAGCACGGCAGGCTAACTCCATCTGTACCTCCTCCTGCAGTCCGCTGCAGAACACGTCGGCTCTGGTCACCTCGTTCCAGCCGGCAAGAGCACAATACACGGTACTCATGAGACCAACGGACATGGGACAATAATCGACAAGGACAATGGGGAACAGAGGGCACATAAGTATGGAAAATAAGTATTTGGTCACCTACAAACAAGCAAGATTTCTGGCTCTCACAGACCTGTAACTTCTTCTTTAAGAGGCTCCTCTGTCCTCCACTCGTTACCTGTATTAATGGCACCTGTTTGAACTTGTTATCAGTATAAAAGACACCTGTCCACAACATCAAACAGTCACACTCCAAACTCCACTATGGCCAAGACCAAAGAGCTGTCAAAGGACACCAGAAACAAAATTGTAGACCTGCACCAGGCTGGGAAGACTGAATCTGCAATAGGTAAGCAGCTTGGTTTGAAGAAATCAACTGTGGGAGCAATTATTAGGAAATGGAAAACATACAAGACCACTGATAATCTCCCTCGATCTGGGGCTCCACGCAAGATCTCACCCCGTGGGGTCAAAATGATCACAAGAACGGTGAGCAAAAATCCCAGAACCACACGGGGGGACCTAGTGAATGACCTGCAGAGAGCTGGGACCAAAGTAACAAAGCCTACCATCAGTAACACACTACGCCGCCAGGGACTGAAATCCTGCAGTGCCAGACGTGTCCCCCTGCTTAAGCCAGTACATGTCCAGGCCCGTCTGAAGTTTGCTAGAGTGCATTTGGATGATCCAGAAGAGGATTGGGAGAATGTCATATGGTCAGATGAAACCAAAATATAACTTTTTGGTAAAAACTCAACTCGTCGTGTTTGGAGGACAAAGAATGCTGAGTTGCATCCAAAGAACACCATACCTACTGTGAAGCATGGGGGTGGAAACATCATGCTTTGGGGCTGTTTTTCTGCAAAGGGACCAGGACGACTGATCCGTGTAAAGGAAAGAATGAATGGGGCCATGTACCGTGAGATTTTGAGTGAAAACCTCCTTCCATCAGCAAGGGCATTGAAGATGAAACGTGGCTGGGTCTTTCAGCATGACAATGATCCCAAACACACCGCCCGGGCAACGAAGGAGTAGCTTCGTAAGAAGCATTTCAAGGTCCTGGAGTGGCCTAGCCAGTCTCCAGATCTCAACCCTATAGAAAATCTTTGGAGGGAGTTGAAAGTCTGTGTTGCCCAGCGACAGCCCCAAAACATCACTGCTCTAGAGGAGATCTGCATGGAGGAATGGGCCAAAATACCAGCAACAGTGTGTGAAAACCTTGTGAAGACTTACAGAAAACGTTTGACCTGTGTCATTGCCAACAAAGGGTATATAACAAAGTATTGAGAAACTTTTGTTATTGACCAAATACTTATTTTCCACCATAATTTGCAAATAAATTCATTAAAAATCCTACAATGTGATTTTCAGGATTTTTTTTCTTCTCATTTTGTCTGTCATAGTTGACGTGTACCTATGATGAAAATTACAGGCCTCTCTCATCTTTTTAAGTGGGAGAACTTGCACAATTGGTGGCTGACTAAATACTTTTTTCCCCACTGTATATACACATACTAATTAGGGGGAATGGGAACCAGGTGTGCGTAATGATTCATGTCAGTGACGCCTAGAAAGCCGGTGACGTAGACCTCCGGAACTTGTGAACAGAATGAACAGCAGTACCGGGGGGATCTGTGACAGCCATCTGTAAATACGAATACAATTATTAAATTGCGAGCCTAGTTGGTTTAGCCACAGAAAAAGACAGCAACCTTCCCGCTAGCCATGATTGGCTGAGATAATGAGTGGGCTGGACATGCCGAGAGATGAGTTCGGATTGGTCTGCCATGTAGCACGCTTCTGTCTATAACATGAGCTGGTCAGTATGTGTAGGTAATCCTTTCTAACACGGCTTTTTTGAAAGATATCACGTAGTAGAACTGCATACGTTTTGCTCTCCACTTTCTGGAGGACCGAGTTTTGAAATCAGTGGAATTAGAGTATGATGGCGTTTGATTGCAGAAATGCAGATGGAGTCGAAAAGAGAACACACACAAGGCTGTTGTATAAACACCTGTCTCCGGATTACATCTGCAAACTAAGGGCAACCATGGCATCCACAACAGAGAGGGAGAAGCATCCATCGATGTATATGGGTAAGATTTAGATATTACACGTTTCTAATTTTGTCAGAAAGTCGTTTTCATTTCAAGTTAAAGTGTACTGTTAGCTAGCTAGCTAATGTTAGCTGGCTGATTCGCTAGCTAACGTTACGTGTATGATCTGTGTAGTTACAGTGGGGAGAACAAGTATTTGATACACTGCCGATTTTGCAGGTTTTCCTACTTACAAAGCATGTAGAGGTCTGTAATTTGTATCATAGGTACACTTCAACTGTGAGAGATGGAATCTAAAACAAAAATCCAGAAAATCACATTGTATGATTTTTAAGTAATTAATTTGCATTTTATTGCATGACATAAGTATTTGATCACCTACCAACCAGTAAGAATTCCGGCTCTCACAGACCTGTTAGTTTTTCTTTAAAAGAAGCCCTCCTGTTCTCCACTCATTACCTGTATTAACTGCACCTGTTGAACTCGTTACCTGTATAAAAGACACCTGTCCACACATTCAATCAAACAGACTCCAACCTCTCCACAATGGCCAAGACCAGAGAGCTGTGTAAGGACATCAGGGATAAAATTGTAGACCTGCACAAGGCTGGGATGGGCTACAGGACAATAGGCAAGCAGCTTGGTGAGAAGGCAACAACTGTTGGCGCAATTATTAGAAAATAGAAGAAGTTCAAGATGACGGTCAATCACCCTCGGTCTGGGGCTCCATGCAAGATCTCACCTTGTGGGGCATCAATGATCATGAGGAAGGTGAGGGATCAGCCCAGAACTACACGGCAGGACCTGGTCAATGACCTGAAGAGAGCTGGGACCACAGTCTCAAAGAAAACCATTAGTAACATACTACGCCGTCATGGATTCAAATCCTGCAGCGCACGCAAGGTCCCCCTGCTCAAGCCAGCGCATGTCCAGGCCCGTCTGAAGTTTGCCAATGACCATCTGGATGATCCAGAGGAGGAATGGGAGAAGGTCATGTGGTCTGATGAGACAAAAATAGAGCTTTTTGGTCTAAACTCCACTCGCTGTGTTTGGAGGAAGAAGAAGGATGAGTACAACCCCAAGAACACCATCCCAACCATGAAGCATGGAGGTGGAAACATCATTCTTTGAGGATGCTTTTCTGCAAAGGGGACAGGACGACTGCACCGTATTGAGGGGAATATGGATGGGGCCATGTATCGCGAGATCTTGGCCAACAACCTCCTTCCCTCAGTAAGAGCATTGAAGATGGGTCGTGGCTGGGTCTTCCAGCATGACAACGATCCGAAACACACAGCCAGGGCAACTAAGGAGTGGCTCCGTAAGAAGCATCTCAAGGTCCTGGAGTGGCCTAGCCAGTCTCCAGACCTGAACCCAATAGAAAATCTTTGGAGGGAGCTGAAAGTCTGTATTGCCCAGCGACAGCCCCGAAACCTGAAGGATCTGGAGAAAATCTGTATGGAGGAGTGGGCCAAAATCCCTGCTCCAGTGTGTGCAAACCTGGTCAAGACCTACAGGAAACGTATGATCTCTGTAATTGCAAACAAAGGTTTCTGTACCAAATATTAAGTTCTGCTTTCTGATGTATCAAATACTTACGTCATGCAATAAAATGCAAATTATTTTCTTAAAAATCATACAATGTCATTTTCTGGATTTTTGTTTTACATTCCGTCTCTCACAGTTGAAGTGTACCTGTGATAAAAATTACAGACCTCTACATGCTTTGTAAGTAGGAAAACCTGCAAAATCGGCAGTGTATCAAATACTTGTTCTCCCCACTGTATATTATTCGTATCTCATAGCCATTTGCATTCCTAGTTATAGCCTAATGTTAGCTAGCTAATATTGAACCTGGTTGGTTAGCTACCTGCAGATTCATGCAGGGTAGTAACGTTATGAGTTGGGATTATAGTTAATTGTTTAGCTATCTAGCTACATGTCGAAAAAATGACTCCACTATGCAAGTAACAATTTCAATAGAATGGTCATGATGTCACTGCGACAACTGTCGATAGACATAGCTGGTAAATTCGCTCTGGCTATCTACTCCGATGTCAGAGCACTCTCGTCTGAGTGTGCCAGAGCGCAGAATAACTGACCAATTTACGAACGCTCAACACCCGTTGAATATGGCCGGTGTCAATAAACGTTGGCAAAAAAGCGTTGCAGTCACCAATGCTCTGGATAACATAAAAACAGCCTAACCAGCTCTGCTAGGGCGAGTAAAATGGTCAGAGTGAGCTGTTCTCTCATTTGTGTCTGGAAGTAGCTAGCAAGCTAGCCAACGTTAGCCAGTTAGCGTGGGTGCTTGACTGCTGTTGTTAGGTCAGAACGCTCAAATCAACCCTACTCCTCGGCCAGAGTGTCCAGTGTGCTCTCTGAGTGCTCCGAGAGTGAAACGCTCTGAATTTACGAACGGATAATCTGACAACGCTCTGAGTTTACGAACGCCCAGAGCGCACTCTGAGCACACTCTGGCACTCCAGATTAGATTTAAGAACACACCCGTAGTATAAACCAGCCTTTAGTCTTGAAATCTTTTTTTTTTTAGTACATATGTGACCAACCGCCTCGATTCGGTCTAATGTAGCAAAGTTTGAAATGGTGTTTTTTGCTTTGGATAAAAGTAGAAACTCAGAGCTAGAACATGGTATATCATACACTGCAGTTGAGGAACAATGGGAAAGTAATTCTGCTTTGAAAGTTGATAAACTTGTAAACCGACTTTTGAGAAAATGGCCCTTGAATGTTTTGGTATACCTACTGGAGAGATCTTCTTTATCTACACCCATTCAACATCGTTCACAACCTCTTAAGCCCCACCCATCTCTTTAAGGATTCAAATGTGAGGCCATGTGCTAAACAGAGTGAGTAGTTTAGTAAACAACCAAACATTTCAAGACTAAAAGAGGTAAAAGTAGTAGCCAACAATACTCCAGGTAACAATACACTACAGTGCATTTGGAATGTATTCAGACCCCTTCACTTGTTCCACATTTTATTACGTTACAGCCTTATTCTAAAATTGATTAAATAAAAATGTTCCTCATCAATTTACACACAATACCACTGTAATACCCTTGCTAAAACCAAGTATAGAGTTTATTTGTTATAATTAATTGGTATTAGATTTAAAAGGTGATCGAATAGCTCCTGATTTGTAATGTCGTTAATGCATTTCTTTTGAAGCAATGTTTCAAAAATGTACAAGTGAATAGGTTGGTTTACTTTTAAGTTTAAGTTTCCCACATATCTTGTTAAAGTTTTGACCAATGAGGAAGCTTGTTAAGTTGTGGCCAATGGGAGAGTGGACTGGTTGCTGGGAAAAGAAAAGAGAGGGAAAAGGTTGAAAGAAGGGAGAGGAGAGACGTTAGTGGGGTTGGTGAAGGAAAAATGACTAAAGGAAACAATAAAGAGAGAACAAAACCATACCTACAGAGTTTTGAAGGGAAATCCTGATTTTATTTCTATAAGAGAGTGTTATTATTTCGTTAAGAAAGACCTAGTGGAGACTGAAGCTGCCGTCGCATTGTGGAGACATTCGACATCCTAGAGGTTAGCCTAGCATCATGCGAGACTTGGCGAGAATTGCTTGTGACGATCAACGAGTTCGGGTTTCCACGGGATGTCTGTTGCTGCTATGGAGTACTGGCTGCATTGATAGCTATGTTCGCTGTGGATCTTGTGAGGACACCTGCACGGAACTGCTATACTTTGCTGAGGCATTATCTACAAGTAGTGAGTAACTACAAATGTGGGGTGGACTTCGGGACTTTATGTATATCGTAATTTTTTTTAGCTCCAACACGTGCCCAGGGTTTAAGCAAACTTGCAAATAATTTGGACATGGGTTGTGAAAAATCATTGGGTTTTATTATTTTTATTTATTTTGATGTGATACATTGAAAATGTGATAATATAGATCTTGAACCTTATGTCTGTTGTATTGGTGGAGTCATTTACTGTTTCAGTTTCATTTAATGCATGGGAAAGCATATCCTTATAATAATAACAAAGTCTATAATCATTTTATCTGAAGTTAATACCCTATTTGTCATTCACCCTAGGAAGTTTACAATAGGGATTCTTATTGGAGATGTCCTTCTCACCTAATATCCCATGCTGTTCAGATATTCTAAGTAAGGTAATATCGTGAGAGTCAAATTCGAGCCTGGTGAGAGGGTTACATTTTTGGGGGCTCGTCCGGGATCTTTGTTATTGTTGATGGAATATTTTTGACTCCCCATTTAACAATTTTGAATTGAAATGTTGGATTTTCTTCTGACATTGCTGTATAGGCAAAAACCTACAACATGGATGTTGAAGAGATTGTTACCTGGTGTAGAGAGAAACAGCTAGCTACTAATCGTGCAGTTGTCCTTAGCAGTGTTACAGATGATGTGTCTGATGAGGTTCTACTGGAAAGCTGACTTGTGTTAAGGCTTTTGGTCAAATTAGACTGCGTGGTCGTTGTTCTTATTCAGCTGGTATAAAGCAGTATGTTTTGGTAGAGATATTAAACAACCTTAACGAAATAGCTGTGCCAAGTGTTGTTGGGATACCTGGAGAGTTGGGTCCCTGGCCTGTACATGTAGTTTCACAAGTCACATCTCCTGTTGAAAGAGAGGGTGAAGATTTTCAGGCGAAGCTGTCATCCTTTCTGAGATATGAAGGGAAGACTGTGGCTGATGTTAAAGGCCTGGTAAGTCCCTCTGGTGCTGACCTCAACGCTGAACTGGTTACTGCCATAAGTTCACTGGTAGAGAAATGCAACAATGTGCCATCTGAGACTCAGAGTTACCGTAAGCTACGTATGTTCTCAGGTGTGAAGTCCACTCCTAGTGGAGAGGAAGAGTAGGACGCATGGGCTGAGCAAACCACCCATTTTCTAGAGGAACGGCAGTGCACCGACAATGTGAAAAAACAGATAATAACAGAAAGTCTTAAAGGGCCTGCTGCTGACATTGTGAGGTTCTTCAAGACCGGAAACCCCCATGCTACAGCGATCGAATACATGAAGGCTCTAGAAACCGCATTTGGTACCACCGAAAGTGCACCTGATCTCATGGTAAGGTTCAGAAACACATTCCAGAGTGAAGGAGAGAAGCTTTCAGCTTACCTGTTGAGACTTGACAAATTGCTGCACACTGTATATCGAAAAGGAGGCATTGAGCTGTCAGAGATGAATCGCACAGGCATTGGCCAAGTAGTGAGAGGTGCATCCCTCACATGACATGGTTGCGCTTCATATTCGCATGACCTATAAGCTGCGTGATCCACCAACCTTTACTGAGCTGCTGCAGGAAGTAAGGGAGGAGGAGGACATGAATCAAGACAGGAACACAACGAAGAGTGTTGTGAAGTCATCAGCTGTTGCTCCTGTTGCTACAGTTTGCAAAGAATGTAATACTGATATAGAAGTGCTGAGAAAAGAGCTAAAAGGTTTGAAAATTGAAATGACACGTCTCAAGTCTGCTAACATCACAGCAGCTCACTCTGACACACAAAGGTCAGATGTTGCATTTAAAAGCAAAATGAAAAGGGTAAATCCATCACAAGAACAGACACAGGCCGACAGAAACCCTGGAGTGTTCTGTTATAGATGTGGAGAAGATGGCCATTACAAGAGAAACTATGAAGGTGAAGAGAACTTGAGGAAAGTCAATACACGCCTGATCAAACAAAAATGGTCTATGGGAAACTACAGAGGGACCCAGTAAAGGAGCGGCCTGATGTCCCGGTGAAGATACGTTCCACAAAGTGACACAAGTATGAAGACATGAAAGACATGCTACCTACAGGTTTAGTTGGCCCAAGTTCTGTCGTTTCTGTACATATTGAAGGTGTCTATGCTAAGGCTTTACTAGATAGTGGTTCTCAGATTACTCTACTTTACAGATCCTTTTATGACAAGTACCTGACACATTTGCCATTGATTCCTATAGGAAACTTAGAGATATGAGGCCTTAGCTCTGAGCAGTATCCATATGATGGCTATTTGTCGCTCAAGCTTGAGTTCTCGGGATCGGTTGTGAGCGTAGCAGAGACCATTGAAGCACTTGTGTTGGTATGTCCAGATCCGGCCATGAAAGGTGACGTGTCTATTCTGGTCGGTACAAATACAGCTGAAGTAAAGAGACTTATGACTGCTTGCAGAGAAAAGGAAGGTGAAGGTTTCCTTAGCACACTACAAGTTCATCCTGCTATCAAGGAGGCATATGAGAGGATGAGAGAAAGCTCAACTGATGATGACGAGAAGAGAGGAACGGTCTGGTTCGCACAGACAAAACCGGTCACCCTGCCACCTGATAGGCAGGCGAGAGTTACTGGAATTCCAAAGTTTCCTGGGATACCTTCTACTCAAACCCTTCTGGTAGAGTGTCCTGAAGAACCCCGGTTTCCTGAAGAACTACTAGTGAGGCCTGAAATCCAGACGGTTGCAGTTGTGTCGTCTAGAATAATCACCCTTACTGTCAGGAATGTCTCGACATTGGAGATCACCCTGAAACGAGGTATGCCTATTGCTCATCTGTTTCCTGTAGATGTTGCTCCTGGTGTTCCATTGAAAAGTAAGCAGGATTCATCTGAGAAGTTGACGTCTTCTTCATTCAACTTTGGAGATTCTCCAGTGCCTGAGGGATGGAAGAAGAGGTTATGTGAAAAGATGATGGAACGGAAAGAAGTGTTCTCAGCACATGAGTTTGATGTGGGTTGTTCAAAGAGTAGTCACCACACCATCAGAGTTACTGAAGACAAACCATTTAGGGAGAGATCTCGCCACTTGGCTCCAGCTGATGTTGAAGATGTAAGGAAGCATCTAAATACCTTGAAAAGTTCTGGGATCATATCTGAGCCGAGAAGCCCCTATGCATCTCCTATTGTGGTGGAGAGGAAAAAGAATGGCACCATACGCATGTGTGTTGATTACAGGACCCTCAACAAGTGCACTGTTCCCAACCAGTACACAGTCCCACGTGTGGAGGATGCTCTGACATGTTTGAGTGGGAGCAAATGGTTCAGTGTGTTAGATCTCAGAAGCGGATACTATCAAATCCCAATGGGTGACACAGATAAAGAGAAGACTGCATTTATCTGTCCAGTTGGATTTTACCAATTTGAGAGGATGCCACAGGGTGTGTCCGGAGCACCTGCAACATTTCAACGTGTTATGGAACAGACAGTTGGAGACATGAATCTACTCTAAGTTCTTGTTTACCTCGACAACTTAATCGTGTTTGGAAGGACGCTGGAAGAACACGAGCAGAGGTTGCTCAAGGTGTTGGACCGCTTGAAAAGTGAAGGCCTAAAACTGTCACTTGACAAGTGTCAGTTTTGCCGCACATCTGTCAACTATGTTGGACATACAGTGGGGAAAAAAGGATTTAGTCAGCCACCAATTGTGCAAGTTCTCCCACTTAAAAATATGAGAGAGGCCTGTAATTTTCATCATAGGTACACGTCAACTATGACAGACAAAATTAGATTTTTTCTCTCCAGAAAATCACATTGTAGGATTTTTTATGAATTTATTTGCAAATTATAGTGGAAAATAAGCATTTGGTCAGTAACAAAAGTTTCTCAATACTTTGTTATATACCCTTTGTTGGCAATGACACAGGTCAAACGTTTTCTGTAAGTCTTCACAAGGTTTTCACACACTGTTGCTGGTATTTTGGCCCATTCCTCCATGCAGATCTCCTCTAGAGCAGTGATGTTTTGGGGCTATCGCTGGGCAACACGGACTTTCAACTCCCTCCAAAGATTTTCTATGGGGTTGAGATCTGGAGACTGGCTAGGCCACTCCAGGACCTTGAAATGCTTCTTACGAAGCCACTCCTTCGTTGCCCGGGCGGTGTGTTTGGGATCATTGTCATGCTGAAAGACCCAGCCACGTTTCATCTTCAATGCCCTTGCTGATGGAAGGAGGTTTTCACTCAAAATCTAACGATACATGGCCTGGTCCCTTTGCAGAAAAACAGCCCCAAAGCATGATGTTTCCACCCCCATGCTTCACAGTAGGTATGGTGTTCTTTGGATGCAACTCAGCATTCTTTGTCCTCCAAACACGACGAGTTGAGTTTTTACCAAAAAGTTATATTTTGGTTTCATCTGACCATATGACATTCTCCCAATCCTCTTCTGGATCATCCAAATGCACTCTAGCAAACTTCAGACAGGCCTGGACATGTACTGGCTTAAGCAGGGGGACACATCTGTCACTGCAGGATTTGAGTCCCTGGCGGCGTAGTGTGTTACTGATGGTAGGCTTTGTTACTTTGGTCCCAGCTCTCTGCATGTCATTCACTAGGTCCCCCCGTGTGGTTCTGGGATTTTTGCTCACCGTTCTTGTGATCATTTTGACCCCACGGGGTGAGATCTTGCGTGGAGCCCCAGATCGAGGGAGATTATCAGTGTCTTCCATTTCCTAATAATTGCTCCCACAGTTGATTTCTTCAAACCAAACTGCTTACCTATTGCATATTCAGTCTTCCCAGCCTGGTGCAGGTCTACAATTTTGTTTCCGGTGTCCTTTGACAGCTCTTTGGTCTTGGCCATAGTGGAGTTTGGAGTGTGACTGTTTGATGTTGTGGACAGGTGTCTTTTATACTGATAACAAGTTCAAACAGGTGCCATTAATACAGGTAACGAGTGGAGGACAGAGGAGCCTCTTAAAGAAGAAGTTACAGGTCTGTAAGAGCCAGAAATCTTGCTTGTTTGTAGGTGACCAAATACTTATTTTCCACCATAATTTGCAAATAAATTCATTAAAAATCCTACAATGTGATTTTCTGGAGAAAAAAAATCTCAATTTGTCTGTCATAGTTGACGTGTACCTATGATGAAAATTACAGGCCTCTCTCATCTTTTTAAGTGGGAGAACTTGCACAATTGGTGGCTGACTAAATACTTTTTTTCCCCACTGTATCATATCCCAGAATGGAGTGGCCACAGACCCATCAAAGATTGAAGCTGTCACCACATGGCCAAGGCCTGAAACTGTGACTGCTCTGCGTTCTTTCCTAGGATTCTGTGGATATTACAGGAGATTTGTGAAAGACTACTCTAAAGTGAATTACCCCCTGAATCAGCTCTTATGTGGATATCTTCCTGCAGGCAAGAATGGGAGAAAGTCCAAGGAAGAGGTGAAAGCCTACATCAACTCCTCAGAACCATTTGGATCAAGGTGGAATGAGAAGTGTGAATTGGCATTCGAGACATTAAAGGAAAGCCTCACAAAAGCTCCTGTGTTGGCTTTTGATGATCCTCAGTTGCCATACGTTCTACATGTAGATGCTAGCCGCGAAGGGTTAGGTGGAGTACTGTACCAAGATCAAGGTGAGGGTCTGCGTGCTGTGGCATTTGTGAGTCGAAGCCTGACCGCTTCTGAACGTAACTACCCAGCTCACAAGTTAGAGTTTATTGCGTTAAAGTGGGCCGTGGTTGATAAACTTCATGATTACCTGTATGGGGTCAAGTTCGAGGTTAGAACAGACAACAACCCATTGACATATGTCCTCACGTCCGCAAAACTGGATGCCACTGGTCATCGTTGGCTGGCTGCGTTGTCTACCTATGACTTTAGTCTCAAGTACAGGCCCGGCAGGCAGAACATAGATGCCGATGCTTTATCTCGCCGCCCTCATCAGCAATATGCAGTGGAACAAGATTGGAGAGACATTCCTGCATCCGGTGTTAGAGCCATGTGCCAGATGTCTAATGTTGTTAGAATAACTCCTGGATCATCTCATAGTAGACTGATTGATCAGTTGGGAGCCTCTATGCATGCTGTGCCTCAAGCATACTGTAACCTGAGCATGCTGATGTCTAACATACCCAGATTGAGCACTATCGAACTTTCTGCATCGCAACAAGAAGACTCTTGCTTAGGAGAGATGTGGGTTGCTCTTAATAAACATGATATCACCAGGGTGACCAAGACCAAACATCCACTCATCTCTTTGCTTCTGAGAGAGTGGGAGAAGCTAAAGATGGAAGATGGAGTTATGTACAGGATCACACATCCGCCAAACAAGACTCGTCGTGCTCAGTTTATTCTTCCAGAGAAGTTCAGAACTATGGTTCTCATGTCACTGCATGATGACTCAGGTCATTTAGGATTTGACAAGACATATGGACTTGTCAGAGACCGGTTCTACTGGCCACGCATGAAAATGGAAGTAGAAGAGTACTGTAAGTCCTGTGCTCGCTGTGTACAGAGACACTTCCAAAGATAGTTGCTCCGCTTGGTCATATGCAAAGTGATGGACCTATGGACCTTGTATGTATGGATTTCCTGTCCATTGAGCCTGACTCCAGTAACACAGTGAATGTTCTGGTCATTATGGATCATTACACGAGATACGCTCAAGCTTTTCCTACGAAGGATCAGAAAGCATCCACGGTCGCCAAGGTATTGTGGGTGAGGTACTTCATCCATAGTGATCAAGGTAGAGATTTTGAGAGTCGACTCATCCATGAGCTACTGAATATGCTTGGGATGGAGAAGTCAAGGACAACACCATATCATCCTCAGGGAGATCCGCAACCCGAGAGATTCAACCGAACCTTGTTGAACATGCTTGGAACTCTTGATCCTACATGAAAGAACAAATGGAGTCAGTATGTTGGGCATCTAGTGCACTCATATAACTGTAGTCGGAATGAAGCGACTGGCTATTCGCCATATTTTTTTATGTTTGGACGTGAAGCTAGATTGCCTGTTGATATTTGTTTTGGAGTCTCGAGTGATAGCTCTTCAGAGAGAACTTACCTCAAGTATGTATCTGATATGAAGAAACAGTTACAAGCTACTTACAAACTTGCTGAGAGCACTGCTGGAAAGCAAAACCAAGAAAACAAACAGCGATATGATAAGAAGATTCGCTACACGCAACTTATGCCTGGAGACAGAGTCCTCATACGGAATCTAGGACTGAAAGGAAAACATAAGCTGGCATATCGCTGGGCCTCTACGCCATATGTGGTGGAAAGTCAGATGTCAAACTTACCTGTGTTTCGTTTGAAGCCTGAAATTGGAGCTGGACCCATTAAGATTTTTCAGCGGAATCACCTGCTACCACTGGGGCAGAAAGTGCGCATAGAACCTGTGGTTAACATAGAACCAACACCTGGTAGAAGAACCCTGCAAAGAAGGAGGAAGAGAAAGGGAAATGAAAAGTTGCCTGGAAACTGTACTCGTTGGAATGATGAGAAAGTTGAAGAGGTTGAGAATCCAGAAGATGAGAATGATTTTGACTCAGAAGATGAGGACATCGGAGTATGGTATGAAGTGTCAAATACAAACTGTATAAGCCGAGAAGTGGAAGAGATGTCGGAACCATTTAGCTTGGACTTAGACATAGTCTGGAATCAAATGACAGGGGAACCTGAAAGAGCAGACCAAGTTCTGGAAGTAAAAGAGTCCAGTCAAGAAGCTGAAGTTGCAACTGGAGTTGAAGCAGATGATAATGAGGCATCTAACTCAGTTGAAGAGATTCCAGAAGAGGAACGAGAAGTTCAGGGAGAAGTGGAAACTTCTGAGGAAATGGAAGGACCGGGGATAAGAAGATCTCAGAGAGTAAAGAAAGCTCCTGTATTGCTTACCTATGATAAACCTGGAGTTCCAAGTATAGCCCCAGTTGTCAGATATTGTTCCACACTGTACAAGTGGATCGGATAAGGAAACACAAATGTATCTCCTTTTCAATTATCTAAAAAGTTTTGTCTCAGCTGTAGGTTGTAGTTAAGAGTTGACACGTTTACTTGTTATTACATTTCACTTATGTTTAGTCATGAGGACATGCCAATTTTGGTGGGGAGAGAGTGTAATACCCTTGCTAAAACCAAGTATAGAGTTTATTTGTTATAATTTAAAAGGTGATTGAATAGCTCCTGATTTGTAATGTTGTTAATGTATTTATTTTGAAGCAATGTTTCAAAAATGTACAAGTGAATAGGTTGGTTTACTTTTAAGTTTAAGTTTCCCACATATCTTGTTAAGTTGTGGCCAATGGGAGAGTGGACTGGTTGCTGGGAAAAGAAAAGAGAGGGAAAGGTTGAAAGAAGGGAGAGGAGAGATGTTAGTGGGGTTGGTGAAGGAAAAATGACTAAAGGAAACGATAAAGAGAGAACAAAACCATACCTACATACAGAGTTTTGAAGGGAAATCCTGATTGTATTTCTATAAGAGAGCGTTATTATTTTGTTAAGAAAGACCTAGTGGAGACTGAAGCTGCCATCGCATTGTGGAGACATCCTAGAGGTTAGCCTAGCATCGTGCGAGACTTGGAGAGAATTGCTTGTGACGATCAACGAGTTCGGGTTTCCACGGGATGTCTGTTGCTGCTACGGAGTACTGGCTGCATTGATAGCTGTGTTCGCTGTGGATCTTGTGAGGACACCTGCACGGAACTGCTATACTTTGCTGAGGCATTATCTACAAGTAGTGAGTAACTACAAATGTTGGGTGGACTTCGGGACTTTATGTATATCGTAATTTTTTTTTGCTCCAACACGTGCCCAGGGTTTATGCAAGCTTGCAAATAATTTGGACATGGGTTGTGAAAAATCATTGGGGTTTATTATTTTTATTTATTTTGATGTGATACATTGAAAATGTGATAATATAGATCTTGAACCTTATGTCTGTTGTATTGGTGGAGTCATTTACTGTTTCAGTTTCATTTAATGCATGGGAAAGCATATCCTTATAATAATAACAAAGTCTATAATCATTTTATCTGAAGTTAATACCCTATTTGTCATTCACCCTAGGAAGTTTACAATAGGGATTCTTATTGGAGATGTCCTTCTCACCTAATATCCCATGCTGTTCAGATATTCTAAGTAAGGTAATATCGTGAGAGTCAAATTCGAGCCTGGTGAGAGGGTTACACCACCTCATAATGACAAAAAACAGAAATACCTTATTTAAATAAGTATTCAGACCTTTTGTTATGAGACTCGAAATTGAGCTCAGGTGCATCCTGTTCCCATTGACCATCCTTGAGATGTTTCTACAGCTTGATTGGAGTCCACCTGTGGTAAATTCAATTAATTGGACATGATTTGGAAAAGCACACACCTGTCTATATAAGGTCTCACAGTTGACAGTGCATGTCAGAGCAAAAACCAAGCCATGAGGTTGAAGAAATTGTCAGTAGAGCTCCGAGACAGGATTGTGTCGAGGCACAAACCTGGGGAAGGGTACCAAAAAATGTCTGCAGCATTGAAGGTCCCCAAGAACACAGTGGCCTCCATCATTCTTCAATGGAAGAAGTTTGGAACCACCAAGACTCTTCCTAGAGCTGGCCGCCCGGTCAAACTGAGCAATCGGGGGAGAAGGGCCATGGTCAGGGAAGTGACCAAGAACCCCATGGCAGTTCCTCTGTGGAGATGGGACAACCTTCCAGAAGGACAACCATCTCGGCAGCACTCCACCAATCAGGCCTTTATGGTAGAGTGGCCAGACGGAAGCCACTCCTCAGCAAAAGGCACATGACAGCCAGCTTGCAGTTTGCCAAAAGGCACCTAAAGTACTCTCAGACCATGATAACAAGATTCTCTGGTCTGATGAAACCAAGATTGAACTCTTTGGTCTGAATGCTAAGTGTCACATCTGGAGGAAACCTGGCACCATCCCTACGGTGAAGCATGGTGGTATTAGCATCATGCTGTGGGGATGTTTTTCAGACGCAGGGACTGGGAGACTAGTCAGGATTGAGGGAAAGATTAACGGAGCAAAGTACAGACAACCTGCTCCAGAATGCTCAGGACCTCAGACTGGGGCTGAAGGTTCACCTTCCAACAGGACAACGACCCTAAGCACACAACCAAGACAACGCAGGAGTGTCATCGGGACAAGTCTCTGAATGTCCTTGAGTGGCCCATCCAGAACCCAGACTTGAACCCGATCGAACATCTCTGGAGAGACCTGAAAATAGCTGTGCAGCGACGCTCCCCATCCAACCTGACAGAGTTTGAGAGGATCTGCAGAGAAGAATGGGAGAAACTCCCAAAATACAGGTGTGCCCAATAAGACTTGATGCTGTAATCGCTGCCAAAGGTTCTTTAACAAATTACTGAGTAAAGGGTTTGAATACTTATGTAAATATGATATTTCAGTTTTTTGTAATTCGTAAATTTACAAACATTAATAAAAACCTGTTTTTGCTTTGTCATTATGAGGTATTTTTTGTAGATTGATGAAACAATTTATTATATTTTAAAATAAGGCTGTAACGTAACAAAATGTGGAAAAAGTGAAGGGGTCTGAACACTTTCCAAATGCAGTGTATGTCTAGTCCTTGGCCTATATCCTAATCTGACTTTGGTGCAGGTCATG
This sequence comes from Coregonus lavaretus, assembly GCF_964263955.1. NCBI lineage: Eukaryota > Metazoa > Chordata > Actinopteri > Salmoniformes > Salmonidae > Coregonus > Coregonus lavaretus. The sequence continues at coordinate 36,644,086 of NC_139998.1, forward strand.
TTGTTCTTCACATTATGTCTCTGGTAAACACACACTATATCAAATAAAATCTAAGTTTATTTGTCACTTGCACAGGATACAGAAGGTGTAAATGGTACCGTGAATTGGTTACATGCATAGTAGCAATATCAAAAACAGAAAGTGTCCAGATAAAAATATTTTAAGTGGATGGGTCACTATTGTTTTAGACATGTACACATGTTCATAAAATACAATAGATGGCCGTAATCACCCTCAGACACACCAGGCTTACTTGGTGGGTGATGTAATCATCTGGCAAAGTGGAGTCTTTTGTTTAGACATGTAGCTAGCTAGCTAGCTAAACAATGACCCGGCATAATCCCAACTCATATTACTAACAATATAAACATTGTCATAGCTGTAGTATGAATCTGAAGGTAGCTAAAGCTAACAACTAGGTTCAATGTTAGCTAACTAACATTAAGCTACAACTAGCAATGCAAATGGATTTCTTATTCGAATAATATTACTACTGCACACAGACCATACATGTAACATTAACTAGGGAACCTAACAGTTCGCTTCAACTTGCAATGAAAACGACTTTCAGTGAGGGAAAAAAGTATTTGATCCCCTGCTGATTTTGCCCACTGACAAAGAAATGATAATTTTAATGGTAGGTTTATTTGAACAGTGAGAGACAGTATAACAACAATCAAATCCAGAAAAACGCATGTCAAAAATGTTATAAATTGATTTGCATTTTAATGAGGGAAATAAGTATTTGACCCACTCTCAATCAGAAAGATTTCTGGCTCTCTTAAAGGGAGTGCTCCTAATCTCAGCTTGTTACCTGTATAAAAGACACCTGTCCACAGAAGCAATCAATCAATCAGATTCCAAACTCTCCACCATGACCAAGACCAAAGTGCTCTCCAAGGATGTCAGGGACAAGATTGTAGACCTACACAAGGCTGGAATGGGCTACAAGACCATCGCCAAGCAGCTTGGTGAGAAGGTGACAACAGTTGGTGCAATTATTCGCAAATGGAAGAAACACAAAATAACTGTCAATCTCCCTCGGCCTGGGGCTCCATGCAATATCTCACCTCGTGGAGTTGCAATGATCATGAGAACGGTGAGGAATCAGCCCAGAACTACACGGGAGGATCTTGTCAATGATCTCAAGGCAGCTGGGACCATAGTCATCAAGAAAACAATTGGTAACACACTACGCCGTGAAGGACTGAAATCCTGCAGCGCCCACAAGGTCCCCCTGCTCAAGAAAGCACATATACAGGCCCGTCTGAAGTTTGCCAATGAACATCTGAATGATTCAGAGGAGAACTGGGTGAAAGTGTTGTGGTCAGATGAGACCAAAATCGAGCTCTTTGGCATCAACTCAACTCGCCGTGTTTGGAGGAGGAGGAATGCTGTCTATGACCCCAAGAACGCCATCCCCACCGTCAAACATGGAGGTGGAAACATTATGCTTTGGGGGTGTTTTTCTGCTGAGAGGACATTTCTGACATGCGTTTTTCTGATTTTTGTTGTTGTTATTCTGTCTCTCACTGTTCAAATAAACCTACCATTAGAATTATAGACTGATCATGTCTTTGTCAGTGGGCAAACATACAAAATCAGCAGGGGGTCAAATACTTTTTTCCCTCACTGTATTATCTGAAAATGTAGCTAGACTCTTACCCATATACCTGGATGAACGCTACACGGCAGACTGGAACCATTTAACTCTGTTTTGTTTATAGCTACATCTTGTTTGGCCAGCGTTGTGTCAAATCACTCCGGTTTACACTGACCGTGGCGTGTGCAGAAAGTAGCCCATCACTTTTTCCAACTGATCTGTCAATAGCGCCTGCTAAAACTAAAACTTTTTTAGTTCTCGATGGCTAACATTATATATTTCAAATATGGCGCGGTAGAAAGGACTATCAACACATACTGAGCAGCTCACGTTATAGACAGAAGCATGCTACATGGCAGACCAATCCAAACTCATGTCCAGCCCATCCATTATCTCAACCAATCATGGCTAGCGGGAAGGTTCCAATTTTTTTCTGTGGCTAAACCAACTAGGCTCGTAATTTAACCATTTTATTTGTATTTACGGATATAATAATTGTTTGTTATTAAGGCACATGAAAGTTCACATGTTCCAGAAGGCATTTCTGCCAAAAAATGCTTTTTGATAAAAAATGTATGTTAACGTTCAAATGCCTCTCCTGTGAAGTAGTGATGTGAGACATACACCTAGTTTCCTGAAACAAGTCACATATTGCCAAATGTAGATTAAGTGATACATTTACAATATTAACATAATTAACATAATTAAAATAATAATAATCAAGATTGTAAATGGGAAAATCAGTAACAACAAGAATCAAGAGTAGAAATAACCATACAATGGACAATAAGAATGGCATAGAGGACATGTGCAGGTTGGTTGGTCTGTCAGACACTGTCCCTCACTTTATGTCAGGCAGCAATGTAGTGCGCTGCCAACCCACAGATCTCTGTGTCTTCCCCAAACAGGACGGGTAGCCTATTCTCATGATAGGTCTTTAAAACCTTGAATAAGGGTTTCACATTTGAGTAAATTACACTCTCTAATGGTTTTATATTTTTGACATTTTGTCAGGAAATGCAGCTCTGTCTTGGGTTCTGCTGTGGTGCAGTGGTTGCACAGCCTTTCCTCTACAGGGAGCCAGGTTTTCCTATGTCTACCCTTCTCAATGGCAAGGCTATGCTCACTGAGCTGCACTTTGTCAAGGTTTTTCTAAGGTTTTTATCAGTAAACATGGTCAAAAAGTTTGCCATGGTGTACTGTCTGTTTAGGGCCAGATAGCACTGTATTTTGCTTTGTGCTTGTGCTTGTGTTTCCCAATAGGTAATGTAGTTTTGTTTTGACTGTGTTGTAATTTGGTTTATTCTGATTGATTGGATGTTCTGGTCCCGAAGCTTCAGTGTGTTAGTAGAACAGGTTTGTGAACTCAGCCCCAGGACCAGCTGGATGAGGGGACTCTTCTCTTTGCTCAGCTCTTGGCATTGCAGGGCTTGGTAATGATATTAGAGGGGGTCACTGTATTTTAGATGTTTCCAAAACTTAATAGCCATTTTTTTAGTTTTTATTATTAGTGGATATTGGCCTAATTCTGCCCTGCATGCATTGTTTGTTGTTTTCCTCTGGACATGTAGGATAATATTACAGAACTCTGGATGCAGGGTTTAAATGGGGTGTTTGTCCCAATGGGGGAAATCTTGTTTTGCACGTGGACCCCACACCTCGCTGCCATAAAGTGCAATTGGTTCATTGACACATTCAATTAGTTTTAGCCACATTTTAATAGGTATTTCAATTTGAATTTGTTTTTCAATGGCGTAGAATGCCCTGCAAGCTTTTTCTCTAAGTGCATTCACTGCCTCATTTAGGTGTCCAGTTGAGCTTTTTTTACCGAAGTAATTGTAGTGTGTGCAGTACTCTATATATTTTGTACCAATTGAGAACTTTGGTCTAATTCCCTGAGATCTGGATCTTCTCTGAAAAATCTTTATTTTTGTATTTTAGGGGTTTACTACCAGGTCCCAGGTCTGGCAGTACTGCTCTAGCAGGTCCAGGCTCTGCTGTAGGCCATGTGCTGTGGGTGACAGCAGGCACAGGTCATCTGCGAAGAGCAGGCATTTAACCTCTGAATTATGGAGACTAACACCAGGGGCTGAGGATTTTTCTAGAATAGTGGCCAATTCGTTGATTTAAAAAATTGAAGAGCACGGGGCTCAGATTGCAACCCTGCTAAATAATTATGTTAAATAATTATGTTATTGTCTTCCCAATTTTGCCAATTTAGTCTCTGTCTCTCTCTCTGTCTCTGTCTCTGTTTCTGTCTGTCTCTGTTTTTGTCTCTGTTTCGGTCTCTCTCTCTCTCTCTCTCTCTCTGTTAATGTCTCTCTTTCTCTCTGACTGTCTCTGTATCTCTGTGTCTCTCTCTCTCTATTTCTCTCTCTCGCTCTCTGAGGAGGGAGTCTCTAATAGGATGTTGTTATTTTCTCATCACACACACACACACACACAACTATGTCTTACTATACTTGTGAGGACTTTTTGGGGACCAACAATTGACTCCCATTCAAAAATATATTTTCCCTAAACCTAACCCTAACCTTAACCCTAAACATAACGCTAACTCCTAAACCTAACCCCTAACCTTTAATTCTAACCCTACCCTAATTCTAACCCTAACCCTAAACCTAACCCCTATGCCTAAAATAGTATTTTACAAGTGAGGACCGGCACGTCTCAGAATTCCTGTTTTACTATTCTTGTGATGACTTTTGGTACTCACAAGTATAGTAGAACGTGTACACAAACACACACATACACAAGCCAGAGGTATTTGTGTGATGTTGGACTCACTGGACTATGTAGAGGTTGAATGATTGGAATGAGGACACAGGCTGTAATCACAGGCTGTTTACCAGAGTCCACAACAGCATTCTCTCTCTCTCTCTCTCTCTCTCTCTCTCTCTCTCTCTCTCTCTCTCTCTCTCTCTCTCTCCTCTCTCTCTCTCTCTCTTCTCTCTCTCTCTCTCTCTCTCTCTCTCCTCTCTCTCCTCTCTCTCTCATCTCTCTCTCTCTCCTCTCTCTCTCTCTCTCTCTCTCTCTCTCTCTCTCTCTCCTCTCTCTCTCCTCTCTCTCTCCTCTCTCTCTCCTCTCTCTCTCTCTCTCTCTCTCTCTCTCTCTCTCTCCTCTCTCTCTCTCACTCACTCACTCACTCACTCACTCACTCACTCACTCACTCACTCACTCACTCACTCACTCACTCACTCCACTCACTCACTCACTCACTCACTCACTCACTCACTCTCTCTCTCTGTTCTTCACTGGTTGCCTTTTCTTGTGCACAGGTCACAAATCTTTCTGCTGTGATGGCACACTGTGGTATTTCACCTAATAGATATGGGAGTTTATCAAAATTTGATTTGTTTTCAAATTATTTGTGGGTCTGTGTAATCTGAGAGAAGCACAGCTCAGTTTCCACCTCATTTTTCGGGCAGTGTACGCATAGCCTGCCTTCTCTTGAGAGCCAGGTTTGCCTACGGCGGCCTCTCTCCATAGCAAGGCTATGCTCACTGAGTCTGTACATACTCTACCAGTCAAAGGTCTGGACACACCTACTCATTCAAAGGTTTTTCTTTTTTATATTGTAGAATAATAGTGAGGACATCAAAACTATGAAATAACACATATGGAATCATGTAGTAACCAAAAATCTAAATATACACTGCTCAAAAAAATAAAGGGAACACTTTGTAACTCCAAGTCAATCACACTTCTGTGAAATCAAACTGTCCACTTAGGAAGCAACAAAAATGTCACATGCTGTTGTGCAAATGGAATAGACAACAGGTGGAAATGATAGGCAATTAGCAAGACACCCCCAATAAAGGACTGGTTTTGCAGGTGGTGACCACAGACCACTTCTCAGTTCATATGCTTCCTGGCTGATGTTTTGGTCACTTTTGAATGCTGGCGGTGCTTTCACTCTAGTGGTAGCATGAGACGGAGTCTACAACCCACAAGTGGCTCAGGTAGTGCAGCTCATCCAGGATGGCACATCAATGCGAGCTGTGACAAGAAGGTTTGCTGTGTCTGTCAGCGTAGTGTCCAGAGCATGGAGGCGCTACTGGGAGACAGGCCAGTACATCAGGAGACGTGGAGGAGGCCATAGGAGGGCAACAACCCAGCAGCAGTACTGCTACCTCCGCCTTTGTGCAAGGAGGAGCAGGAGGAGCACTGCCAGAGCCCTGCAAAATGACCTCCAGCAGGCCACAAATGTGCATGTGTCTGCTCAAACGGTCAGAAACAGACTCCATGAGGGTGGTATGAGGGCCCGACGTCCACAGGTGGGGGTTGTGCTTACAGCCCAACGCCGTGCAGGATGTTTGGCATTTGCCAGAGAACACCAAGATTGGCAAATTCGCCACTGGCGCCCTGTGCTCTTCACAGATGAAAGCAGGTTCACACTGAGCACATGTGACAGACGTGACAGAGTCTGGAGACGCCGTGGAGAACGTTCTGCTGCCTGCAACATCCTCCAGCATGACCGGTTTGGCGGTGGGTCAGTCATGGTGTGGGGTGGCATTTCTTTGGGGGGCCGCACAGCCCTCCATGTGCTCGCCAGAGGTAGCCTGACTGCCATTAGGTACCGAGATGAGATCCTCAGACCCCTTGTGAGACCATATGCTGGTGCGGTTGGCCCTGGGTTCCTCCTAATGCAAGACAATGCTAGACCTCATGTGGCTGGAGTGTGTCAGCAGTTCCTGCAAGAGGAAGGCATTGATGCTATGGACCGCCCGTTCCCCAGACCTGAATCCAATTGAGCACATCTGGGACATCATGTCTCGCTCCATCCACCAATGCCACGTTGCACCACAGACTGTCCAGGAGTTGGCGGATGCTTTAGTCCAGGTCTGGGAGGAGATCCCTCAGGAGACCATCCGTCACCTCATCAGGAGCATGCCCAGGCGTTGTAGGGAGGGCATACTGGCACGTGGAGGCCACACACACTACTGAGCCTCATTTTGACTTGTTTTAAGGACATTACATCAAAGTTGGATCAGCCTGTAGTGTGGTTTTCCACTTTAATTTTGAGTGTGACTCCAAATCCAGACCTCCATGGGTTGATAAATTTGATTTCCATTGATAATTTTTGTGTGATTTTGTTGTCAGCACATTCAACTATGTAAAGAAAAAAGTATTTAATAAGATTATTTCATTCATTCAGATCTAGGATGTGTTATTTTAGTGTTCCCTTTATTTTTTTGAGCAATGTATTATATATTTTAGAATCTTCAAATAGCCACCCTTTGCCTTGATGATAGCTTTGCACACTCTTGGCATTCTCTCAACCAGCTTCATGAGGTAGTCACCTTGAATGCATTTCAATTAAAAGTTATTTTGTGGAATTTATTTCCTTCTTAATGCGTTTCAGCCAAACAGTTGTGTTGTGACAAGGTAGAGGGGTATACAAAAGATGGCCCTTTTTGGTAAAAGACCAAGTCCATATTATGGCAAGAGCAGCTCAAATAAGCAAAGAGAAACGACAGTCCATCATTACTTTAAGACATGAAGGTCAGTCAATACGGAACATTTCAAGAACTTTGAAAGTTTCTTCAAGTGCAGTCGCAAAAAACATCAAGCGCTATGATGAAACTTGCTCTCATGAGGACCGCCACAGGAATGGAAGACCCAGAGTTACCTCTGCTACAGAGGATAAGTTCATTAGAGTTGCCAGCCTCAGAAATTGCAGCCAAAATAAATGCTTCACATAGTTCAGGTAACAGACACATCTCAACATCAACTGTTCAGAGGAGACTGTGTGAATCAGGCCTTCATGGTGAAATTGCTTAAAAGAAACCACTACTAAAGGACACCAATAATAAGAAGAGACCTGCTTGGGCCAAGAAACACGAGCAAAGGACATTAGACCGGCGGACATTTTTGGTTCCAACCACCGTGTCTTTGCGAGACGCGGTGTGGGTGAACGGATGATCTCCGCATGTGTAGTTCCCACCGTAAAGCATGGAGGAGGAGGTGTTATGGTGTGGGGGTGCTTTTTTGGTGACACTGTCTGTGATTTATTTAGAATTCAAGGCACACTTAACCAGCATGGCTACCACAGCATTCTGCAGCGATACGACATCCCATCTGGTTTGGGCTTAGTGGGACTATCATTTGTTTTTCAACAGGACAATGACCCAACACACCTCTAGGCTGTGTAAGGGCTATTTTACCAAGAAGGAGAGTGATGGAGTGCTGCATCAGATGACCTGGCCTCCACAATCCCCCGACCTCAACCCAATTGAGATGGTTAGGGATGAGTCGGAATGCAGAGTGAAGGAAAAGCACCCAACAAGTGCTAAGCATATGTGGGAACTCCTTCAAGACTGTTGGAAAAGCATTCCAGTTGAAGCTGGTTGAGAGAATGTCAAGAGTGTGTTAAGCTGTCATCAAGCAAAGGGTGGCTATTTGAATAATCTCAAATATAAAATATATTTTCATTTGTTTAACACTTTTTTTGGTTACTACATGATTCCATATGTGTTATTTCTTAGTTTTGATGTCTTCACTATTATTCTACAATGTCAAAAATTGTCAAAAATAAAGAAAAACCCTTGAATGAGTAGGTGTGTCAAAACCTTTGACTGGTACTATAGTCAAAGCTTTCCTTAATTTTGTGTCAGTCACAGTGGTCAGGTATTCTGCAACTGTGTACTCTCTCTTTAGGGCCAAATAGCATTCCAGTTGTCTCAGTTTTTTGGTTAATTCTTTCCGATGTGTCAAGTAATTAATTTTTTTATTTCTCATTGTGTTGCTGTCCTTGGGCTATGTGGGGTCTGTTTGTGTTTGTGAACAGAACCCCATGATCAGCTTGCTGAGGGGACTCTTCTCTAGGTTAATCTCTCTGTATGTGATGGCTTAGTTATGGAAGGTTTGGGATTTGCTTCCTTTTAGGTGGTTGTAAAAGTTAACGGCTCTTTTCTGGAATTTGATCATTAGCGGGTATCGTCCTAATTCTGCTCTGCAAGCATTATTTGTTGTTTTACGTCATACACAGAGGATGCTCTCTCTCTCTCTCTTTTTCTCTCTCTCTCTCTTTTTCTCTCTCATGCGATGCAATGAATCACTAATTAAGCAGGGTATTCATAGAGTTCTGTAGACAGTTCTCCTGTAAAGGCTCTATTATCACTTGGCTGGACTAACACTGCAGTCTGTCCCCATGCCCATGTCATGCTTGGTTAATCCCCCCCAGAGTGAGTCTGGCTCTGGGTAGATGACAGATGACAATGTATTCCCTTCCTGCTGCTGGTCGAGATCTGGAGCTCCCAAATGCATTTAAGTGGTCCCAGTGGTGTGAAGTAAAATCCTTTTCGAAACAATATGTCAATGTTTTTTAGAGCCCAATTCAGACAGTCCCATTTTTACCACATCTCCTGTGCACATGGCGGCAAGTTAAGGAGTGGGAGTAGACGTGGGCCGATATGGGTGGACATCTATTTGAATAAATCCATTGAATATACACCATCACAAATAAATCCATTATTAATTTATTTTAGGCAGGTCCTAAGAAACATTTGAAAATATATATTTTCAAAATAATAGAATGGCATATTTTGAGTTTATGTTACTGGTCTGCAATGTTCCCTCTAATCTTTTTCGGCACTGAGCAAATTTCAGGTCTGCTGAGCACAAACTTGAACATTGTGAAAATTCTGTGCAACTTCCAGCGTGCGTTTGCTGTGAACACTGTGGCTGTACCCGCTTTAAGTTTTAACAGTGGCCATGTAGGCTACTGTGGCTTTTTGATAATAATGTAGGCCTACCAGAGTGGCCTACCATAAAAAACTATGGAGAAAATGCCTCCCATAACATTTTAACATGGAAATAGCTTTTCTATCATTAAGCCTACAGTAGCAGCCAATGTGTGGTGTTCAATGTAGGCCTACATTCCATGAGACTTTTGAAAAAAACATGCAGGGCTTGACATTAACCTGTTTATCCACAGGAGGTGACTGAAAATGTTGTTGTGTTGTTTGATGCAAGAAACCACTATACAAAATAAAATGTATAATTATTACCATACCATTATTACAGAGAATCAGACAAATTATGCTACCCTCTGCCTATTGGCAACTTAGCATATTCAAGCCTGGCTCAAAATACAACACTGCCCCTTTTAGACAAAAATAAGCTCTTTACCTGACTCGCTTTTCAAAGATGTCTAGAAATGTACACATTTTGTGCTTTTGCAGGAAGCAATCACTCCCCTATTGCTGACTACAAATTGTCTATAACTGGGCTAATAACTCACTAACTAGCAAAGGATATGAACAAAATGTGCACACGTGGCTACATGCAGCTCTCGCTTTGATCTCATAACAAGCACATCTACTGACGACCGCTCATGCTGTAAACACATTCCAGTTCAAAGTAAATGGCACAGGTCCATATATGGCAATGGTCTATTTGCATATAGGCCTACTGCAGCTCTGATTGTTTATGCCGCACCGGTCTGTGTAGAGTACGGGCTGAGTCGTGCATGTCAATGCAATAGAATCCTACTCTGATGTGTCCTGCCTACAACAAAATCTCTTGCATAGTTTGTTTTGTTTTGGTATGTTGCATTAAAAGTGGCTAATATTGCATTGATTCAATCACAATTGCCACAGTAAAGGGAAACGTTGATAGTGTTAACAGGGAAAACTCTAGAACAGTGGTCACCAACCTTTTCTGAATCAAGATCACTTTCTGAGTCAAAATGCAAGCCAAGATCTAGTGCTCAGATTATAATTTTTTTACATGACTTAAAAAACGTAAGCTTATGCAACGTTAACCAATTAAAAACAGTACTGTAGCAATTAGGTTTGTGCGTTAAGCTATAGGCCCAATACATTATCACCGCATATTGTCTTTGCTTGATTTGCCCATTGTTGTTCGGGCCATTTAAAAATAAATTTGATGTAGGCTATTTGATCACACCGGTAATAGATCCATTGCTGTATTACTTGTGAGGCACAGCTGAGTGAGCATACATTTAAATAATGTGCTATTTATTTTTATTTTACTGGGCTGATGGTGCCTGCATCTGATGGTCAGTCTCAGTGGAGGGAAAGCGCAGCAGACTGAGGGTGCGCCTCTTAACATCCCTCTGCTCTCCCTTTCCTCCACTGACACTGACCAAAAAGGGACACCGTCTTCCAGCCGATGGCGAAACTCGAGCCGCACTGCCTCATGCACAAATTCATGTTGTTAATCCTATGAACAGAGAAAGTTAAATATTCCTAATAATAACAACAACGCAAACCTATAGATAGACTTTCCCACTCATTCATTACTGCTTCAGTGCTTGTTGTAGCTCTGAGTGGAAATAGGAAGAATGTGCATTGTATGGCTTATAAAAGTGTTGAATACAAAGTGTTCTTAAACATGAAGTAACATCTTAAACATGAAGTCACTCATAAAAACAGCAGCTCCTTTCTGTATTCGTTGACAGTCTCTCTCTATCAATCAATCAATCAATTTTATTTTATATAGCCCTTCTTACATCAGCTAATATCTCGAAGTGCTGTACAGAAACCCAGCCTAAAACCCCAAACAGCTAGTAATGCAGGTGTAGAAGCACGGTGGCTAGGAAAAACTCCCTAGAAAGGCGAAAACCTAGGAAGAAACCTAGAGAGGAACCAGGCTATGAGGGGTGGCCAGTCCTCTTCTGGCTGTGCCGGGTGGAGATTATAACAGAACCATGCCAAGATGTTCAAAAATTTTCATAAGTGACAAGCATGGTCAAATAATAATCAGGAATATATCTCAGTTGGCTTTTCATAGCCGATCATTAAGAGTTGAAAACAGCAGGTCTGGGACAGGTAGGGGTTCCATAACCGCAGGCAGAACAGTTGAAACTGGAATAGCAGCAAGGCCAGGCGGACTGGGGACAGCAAGGAGTCACCACGGCCGGTAGTCCCGACGTATGGTCCTAGGGCTCAGGTCTCTCAGTTGGCTTTTCATAGCCGATCATTAAGAGTTGAAAACAGCAGGTCTGGGACAGGTAGGGGTTTCGTAGCCGCAGGCAGAACAGTTGAAACTGGAATAGCAGCAAGGCCAGGCGGACTGGGGACAGCAAGGTGTCATCATGCCCGGTAGTCCTGACGTATGGTCCTAGGGCTCAGGTTCTCAGAGAGAAAGAGAGAACGAGAGAATTAGAGAGAGCATACTTAAATTCACACAGGACACTGGATAAGACAGGAGAAGTACTCCAGGTATAACCAACTAACCCCAGCCCCCCGACACATAAACTACTGCAGCATAAATACTCTCTAGTCATGGTTTTAAACTTTTTGAAATCTCACAGTATCAGTTTTGCTGTAGCTTTCTTTTATGCCTGATACGTTACCTCAGATATGGTAATCTGAGACATCTGATTGGCCAGCGTCCGATTGGCCTGCGGTAGGCCTATAATGCACTTGATTTGCTCTCCGGGCCTGCCGGGAAGGCAGATTTTGTACCTTCAGACACATGAAATGGATCATGGGTGGTCCTCTGTAGCTCAATTGGTAGAGCATGGTGCTTGTAACGCCAGGGTAGTGGGTTCGATCCCCGGAACCACCCATATGTAAAAATGTATGCACACATGACTGTAAGTCGCTTTGGATAAAAGCGTCTGCTAAATGGCATATTATTATTTATTTTATTTTATCAAAATGGCAACACAGCGCAGGGCAGCTGAATCGGGTGCACCTACCGCCAACAGCTTGAGACTAATAAAAATAATTGGAACACAAGGCTTTATCTTTGTTTTTTTTACAGAAATGTTTGGCGATAGACATGGAATACCTTGGAGATCGACCAGTCGATCGCGATTGACCGGTTGGTGACCACTGCTCAAGAAAGTTGAGTGAAGTTCAATCTCGTGCTTCTCTCTGTGGGCTGATATTTTTCTGTGCGGCAGTCCCGGGGGAGCTGCGCGACTGCTACTGCGCCCGCGCGCAGCATAGAGGGAACATTGCTGGTCTGTGCAGCCTATATGCTAAATGGCTGTGACATGCACATTAAATAGTTATTTTGTTCACTAAACAGAGAAGACACACTTAGGCTACCCTGATCACAGTCAACACACATATAGGCTATTTAATAGTAGGCTAAGAATATAATTAAATATAACAAAATTAAATACAACCAATATTTTTTCCCACACAACTTGCGTCACGGCAACGTGTGGAACCGCTGTCATATAAAAAATGTAATATTTTGAAACAGAGCCCAAGGCAAGCCCATGCTTGATCCACGTTTCATCTGATTTGTTAGGGAGCAGGTGTAGGGTCTTACATTGAGAGTAGACCTATCATCATCATGATAGCAATCTATATTTTCAAAAGTATGTGAGTCTCGTGTTCATATTTTACAACCTCTGCGGGATTTTGTAGTTGCCTATACGCGACCGAGCAAAATAATAGGCCTACACTTGATTCAGATTACATTATTGCATGCTAAATGTTTCTGATCAGTGATAGATGAGCAACAAAAAAGATGAGCTATAGCCATCTCCACTTATTTGCTCAGTCAGAAACCAATAAACCAAATAGCCTATACAGACAGACAGCTTCATTGTAGCCTAACCAATATCCGAACAGAGATTCAGTGAAAAGATAAATCTGACATCGATTGATTTATCAAGACCCCATGCTTTTCTCAAAGCAGGGCGAAACGGTGCTGAAATAGTTGACCACACGATGGTAAGCTATTACTTAAAATGTATTATACACTGAACATAAATATAAACGCAACATGTTAATTGTTGGTCCCTTGTTTCATGAGCTGAAATAAAAGATCCAAGAAATTCTCCATACGCACAAAAAGCTTATTTCTCTCAAATGTTGTGTGCAAATTTGTTTACATCCCTGTTAGTAAGCATTTCTCATTTGCCAAGATAATCCATCCACCTGACAGGTGTGGCATATCAAGAAGCTGATTAAACAGTGTGATCATTACACAGGTGCACCTTGTGTTGGGGAAAACAAAAGGCCACAGTTTTGTCACACAACACAATGCCACAGATGCCTCCAAGTTTTGAGGGAGCGTGCAGTTAGCATGCTGACAGCAGGATTGTCCACCAGAGCTGTTGCCAGACAATTTAATGATCATTTATTTTCCATAAGCCGGCTGCAACGTCATTTTAGAGAATTTGGTAGTACATCCAACCGCCCTCACAACCGCAGACCATGTGTATGGTGTTATGTGGGCGAGCGGTTTGCTGATGTCAACGATGTGAACAGAGTGCCCCAGGGTGGCGGTGGGGTTATGGTATGGGAGACATAAGCTACTGACAACGAACACAATTGCATTTTATTGATGGCAATTTGAATGCACAGAGATAATGTGACGAGATCCTGAGGCCCATTGTCGTGCCATTCATCCACCGCCATCACCTCATGTTTCAGCATGATAATGCACGGCCCCATGTCGCAAGGATCTTAACTCAATTCCTGGAAGCTGAAAATGTCCCAGTTCTTCCATGGCCTGCATACTCACCAGACATGTCACCCATTGAGCACGTTTGGGAGGCTCTGGATCGTTGTGTATGACAGCGTGTTCCAGTTCCCGCCAATATCCAGCAACTTCGCACAGCCATTGAAGAAGAGTGGGACAACATTCCACAGGTCACAATCAACACCCTGATCAACTCTATGCAAAGGAGATGTGTCACGCTACATGAGGAAAATGGTGGTCACACCAGATACTGACTGGTTTTCTGATCCATGCCCCTACTTTTTTTTAAAGGTATCTGTGACCAAAAGATGCATGTCTGTATTCTCAGTCTTGTGAAATCCATAGATTAGGGCCTAATGAATTTATTTCAATTGAATAATTTCCTTATATGAACTGTAACTCAGTAAAATCTTTGAAATTGTTGCATTTTGCTTTTATTTATTTGTTATAACAATTGGATGACTTTGGGCGTTTTAGTTATTTGATGCCTTCAATTGCATTAGGTTGAGAGCTTCATGTTCCTTGGTGTCCACATCACCAACGAACTATCATGGTCCAAACACACCAAGACAGTCGTGAAGAGGGCACGACAAAGCCTATTCCCCCTCAGGAGACTGAAAAGATTTGGCATGGCATTGATATGATTTGGTTGATTTGATTTGATTTGATTATCCTATTTTATTCCAATATTTTCGTAATTTACTGATATTTAGTCCTACAGTAATTCTTTATGGATCCTTCTAGTTGTAGTTAGGAAACAGTGTATGTGGTGGGCTATGCGAAGAGATGGGTGAAGTGACATGCATCGCAAAGTTTAGATCTGCCAGGAGGATAGTAGTAACGGGTGCTGCCTAGCAACCATCATGAGTTTAAGAGCGTAGGGAGTGCCAATGCCGCCTCAGCATTACGGTACATTTAATACCAAGCTGTAGGCAGAACTTTACGGGAATATTGACTAGGTCAGTTTGGCAGAAATAAAAGTGGAGGCTTTGTCACCGGCAATACCTTTCATATATAAAGGAAAGTCGGCAAAAAGGTGCCGGGAATGCTAAAGTTGGCGGAAAAACGTCTTAGTTTGAAAGGTGTATGACTAAGTAAAAATACTCTGAAGTAATACTTAAGTAGTTTTTTGGGGGGTATCTGTACTTTACTTTACTATTTATATTTTTGATATTGTACTTTTACTCCATTACATTCTTAAAGAATATATGTACCTTTTACATTCATTTACCCCGACACCCAAAAGTACTCACTACATTTCGAATGCTTAGCAGCAGGAAAATCAAATTCACACACATATCTCGAGAACACGTGGCCATCACTACTGCCTCTGATCTGGCGGACTCACTAAACACAAATGCTTCGTTTGTAAATGATGTGCCCCTGGCAATCCGTTAATAAAAAAAATCTAAAAAGACAATTGTGCTGCCTCATTTGCTTAATATAAAGATTTTAAAATGATTTATAGCATTTACTTTTACTTTTGATACTTAAGTGTATACAGTGCCTTCAGAAAGTATTCATACTCCTTAAATTATTCAAAATTATGTTGTTTTACAGCCTGAATAAAAAATTGATTAAATATGTTTTTTTTTCTCACCCATCTACACACAATAATGAAAACATGTTAGCAAATGTATTGTAAATGAAATGCATGAATACCTAATTAGTGTGTTCACACCCCTTAGTCAATAAATGTTAGAATCACCTTTGGCAGCATTACAGCTGTGAGTCTTTCTGGGTAAGTCTTTAAGAGCTTTGCATATGTAACTTTTTGGGCGACCTGACCAAATTCACATAGAAATTTGAGTTATAGATCTGTCATTCTCATTGAAAGCAAGTCAAAGAAGCGGTAGATTGTTCTACTGTAAGTGCACTATTTCTATGCTTCCTGTGCTTAAGTTTAGTTTTTGCGTCTTTTACTTTCGGTTTTGTACACCAGCTTCAAGCAGTTGAAAATACAATATTTTTGTTATGTAAAATATATTTCACAGCAGTTAAGATGGTACAATTATTCTCTACACTATACTTGCTTGTTTTGTCACATAAACTGAAATTAGGCAAATTATTAGAAATGTTGCAACCAGGAAATGGTGGAGCGATTTCTGCATAGTACTTTAATACTTTTACTTAAGTAGTATTTTACTTGGTGACTTTTACTTGAGTCATTTTCTGTTCAGGTATCTGTACTTTTACTCAAGTATGACAATTGGGAACTTTTTCCACCACTGAGTGGTCCTCTAGTCTGTCTGATCCCTAGTGCAGTACAGAGCATATGAGAAGGTCACTCACTCCTGTATAGGACTTGATAGTGATTGCATGATTACTTACATTTGTACAGTAAGAGAGGTGAGCATACATGCAGCCATTTCCATAGAAACAAGACATGTAGGAAATTAAAGGATATAGAGGGGTTAGAGAATATGAAAACAAGCAGAGGCTCCTGGGTATACGGATATAAGTGAGCTGTTATCATTGGCTGAGGAGTGTAAAGGTATGAGAGAGCTGGAGGAGAGTTTAAAGGACTGGATATCCCTCAGCTCTCCAGACAGCCTTCATCTGCAGCCAGAAACACAGCCAGACTCAGAAACAAAAGATACACACACAGTTTAAAGGGTATGTTTGGTTTTGTGTGTGTGTGTGTGTGTGTGTCTGACCAGTCAACGCTCTGTTCTTTTAAAGATAGTCAGCCCTCTATAGACTTTAATCATCTTTGGCAGCCCATTGATTTTGTTGGACAATATTTTGTGAGTGGTCGTGTGCTTCATGAGCATGTACTGTATGTTCAGCACACTGTGAAATAGCTTCCTGGCAACAAGGCTAGCAATTCCCTGTTATGTGAAAGAAAGGTAAACTCATAATAGTTGTTCTTCCTCTCTACCAAAATGTTCTGAAAAGGCTGACAAAAGGTTATTTCTGAGTCCCCCAGCATCCTTGAGACTGGCACATAAAAGCTGAGAGAATGGGGAGCAGAGAACAGAGACATGCTCCTGATGTCAGATAAGACCTTATTCTGCTTAGATCCCAGACACTGCTGTAGAATGACACAATGGCAGCACAACCTCATCCCCCGCAGCTTACTGCAGTCTACACAGCCTCAATGATACTGACAGCAGGATGGGGAGAGACACAGAGGAGGAAACACAGGACAGAACAGAGAGAGACAGAGAGAGGTGGAGAGATGGAGAAAGTAAGAGAGAGAGACAGAGTAAGAGACAGAAGGAGATGGATGGAGTAAAAGAGAGAGAGAGAAAGAGAGATGGAGTGAGAGAGCGAGACAGAGATAAAGAGAAATATAGAGAAAGAGAGAGAAATTCAGTCTTCCATCAGGAATAGTATGTTTGCTGTTGTCTCTTCGTATGAGGTCAGGTACCACACTGTTCCCGCTCTCTGTACTATTGCTGCTACAGAACAGTGCTGTATATTTTCCTGATGATATATATGTCAGTGTGATGCATCTTGGGTCTGATGATTTCCTCCATATAGTTCAGAAGCACAGTAGCAGTGATTTCTCCTCCCCTCCAGGTAGTTGAGACTACATTTTCTCTGTGTGGTGGTGTTGCTCTCCTGCTGTCACCATAAGCTCAGCCACCAGAGGGGCAGTATCGTTTACAGTTGGCGGAGGGAATGTTTTGATCCACTGTAGGGTAGTAATGGAATCACTGTGTCAGCTGTTTGTTCACCATCAATCTGCTGCCTCCCTCCCCCTGTGTGGTTCTCAGGCCCTTGACAGTTGGCACACAGCTCTGCTCTGTTCTGTGGTACAGTCTCTCTCTCTGTGTCTCTGTCTCTCTCTCTCTGCCTGGCTCTCACATGGCCTCCATGGCCTCATCAGGGTATCTCATACCCCTCCTAATGTAATTACACACACGGTATGTACTCTACACCACATCTATGACTCTGTTAGAAGACCAAGAAAGAGGGACGAAACATGAAACTATTAAACATAGTTTGAGCAAGTTGTGTACATAGCCTACATGCTTTTGTCCCACAGGGATTCCTAGGTGTGTTAACAATTTTCAGTTAATTACTAAATATTACTTTTAAGGTGGAAAACTGGAGGAGTCCAATATGTCAATTGCAAGTGAGCCTTAAGTAACATTTGAATCTAACATCAATTATGTCTCTCATTATGTTCCGGCTATTACTAATTATGATCATTATTTCCCTTCTAATAGTTCTGATCCCAGAAGTCGTCCATGTTCCAAGTTCCAACCCGAAGTGCTAAAGCAGTCGTTCACTCCCCCCTCTCTATGTGTGTGTCTGAAGCCTGCAGCCTGGGACATACAGCACAGTATCACTCTGTCCCCATGATCACTGATAATGAGGGGAAAGCACCAGACACAGCAGTCTGCAGATTGGGATCTCAAAAAAAATGTGGGCAATATTCACCTTTTATATAATGCCCACTGGTGCTGGGGGTGTAGCTCCAGCGGCTTTATCTATGGCTGTCTCCACTTATGGTAGTGTGGAAATGAAACATTAAATATTCAGAGGAAGATTAAAATCTCCAGTACCCTAAAGAGAGCTTAAAGGCAAATGGAGCTGGGAACTGGAAGTCTCCTCTCCTCCTGGTCTTAGAGATGGTTTTATCTTCAGCCATATACCTACTGTAGGACTGTGGTTATGGTGGTCTTCTCTCAGACTTCCGAGGATGGGTTTACTGCAGATCAAACTGTTCTGTTCTGTCTACCGACTGACTGGTAATCAATACAGAACATCCAGACAACATCGGCTCATTCATACCCTGTCTTGTTTTTATTCTGCCTTTAGTGACTTTGTCAATACATTACATCAATGTTACATTGTAAAGTCAGCCAAGGTTGGGCGGGGATGACATTATTGAATAACCCCCCCCCCCCCCCCTTCCCCTTCATTCCCTAGCATTTCATGCTAGTTCTCACAAGGTCACTGTACAGTATATCACCATATTAATGATGTAACCTGAAAAGATTACATCAATACATGGGATTATATGATATACGTATGCAGCAGATGCTTGTGTTGTCTGACTGTGTGTGTAATAGACAAATGCAGTTATCATACTCAGAGTAAAACTTCAGAAGACTTGAGATGTTCAGAGAATCAGATGATCAAATCAAATCAAGCTTTATTTATATAGCACATTTCAGACATGAATGCAACTCAATGCGCTTCACATAAAACCCCCATAAATAAAAACAATGAAAATTAAAACAGAAATATTTACTACACAAACATAAGAGGATAAAAAACGAAAGAATAACAATAAAAACTGATAGACTAAAAAGCACCTTAAGGAAAAGCAAACCTGTTTTTAAATATATTTTAAATATGTCCACAGTTTCGGCCTCCTCAGGTTCTCTGGCAGGCTATTCCAGAGGCTGGGGCCATAGTAACTAATGACTGCCTCTCCGTGCCTCTTGGTCCTAGGCTTCGGGAATGTTAAAAGGCCAGTGCCAGAAGCCCTGAAGGACCTACTGGGTACATAACTTAAAAGCATGTCTGACATGTATTGGGGTGCACAATCATGGATTGATTTAAAAACCAATAGAAGAATCTTAGAATTAATTCTTAAACTCACAGGCAGCCAGTGCAGAGACTTTAAAACCGGTGTAATGTGTGCTTTCCATCTGGTCTTGGTCAGTACCCGTGCTGCTGCATTCTGTATGTTTTGCAGTTGACCAATGGCTTTCTTGGGTAGACCAGACAGTAGAGCATTACAGTAGTCAAGCCTGCTTGTAATAAAAGTATGGATTAGTCTCTCTGTATCAGCCTGATATAGAAATGGCCTCACCTTGGCAAATTTCCTCATGTGGTAAAAAGCTATTTGGTCACATGCCTAATGTGTGATTCGAAAATGTGTTCAGAATCTAAAATGACACCTAGGTTTTTTACCGAATGTTTTATCTTAATTGCCCGTGAATTAAAATGTGCAGCAGATTATCTTTCTGTGCTTTGGCTCCCATAATAAGTGCCTTGGTCTTGTCTTGATTTAGCTGGAGGAAGTTGTGATCCATCCAAGCATTTAAATCACTAATACAGTCTAATAATTTATCTGTGGAGCTAAAATCCTCTGGTGACAAATAAATGTAAAGATGTGTATCATCTGAGTAGCAATGAAAATCAATGCCACTGCCAAGGGTAACATATATAAACTGAACAGTACCCAACCCAAAATCGAACCTTTGTGGAACATCACGTGATATCTATTTTCTCTGAGTTATGTTCACCAAGGGGGAGAAAAACTCTCGACCGGTTAAATAGGTCCTAAACCAATTTAGAACTGGACCGGAGAGGCCAACCCACCTCTCTAGTCTGTCCAGAAGGAAATCTTGGTCAACAGTGTCGATTGCAGCACTTAAATCCAAGAGTACAAGGACAGAGAGCTGTTTGGCATCTGTGTTGGCTCTAAGATAATTTACCACTTTAACTAAGGCTGTCTCTGTGTTGTGATGGGCACAAAAACCAGATTGGAATTTTTTTTTAATAATACAGTTGGCACTTTAAAAAATCCTTTAGCGGTTTGAAAACCAATTTCTCAAGAATTGTGATAAAGAATGGAAGGTTGGAGATTGGCAGAAAATTGCTAAGAGTTTCACTATAGCAGTTTTTAGTGCAGTGGGGAAAGTGCCTGTGAACAGAGAGTGATTAACAATAGCTTGCACTTCTTCAGATATGCAATTAAAAACTGTTTTGAAGAAGGTGGTGGGGATAGGATCGAGAAGGCAGGTAGAAGGCTTAAATTGTGATATCACTTTCCTGAGCATGTCTGTGTCAACCAGGGAAAATCTCCATAGTGCCTTTGCGTGGTAGGCTAAGGCACATGTCATCAAACTTCTCATCAGGTCTTTCTTGACTGATACCCAGCCTAATGTTTGTTATCTTATCTCTGAAATATGTCACAAACTCATCACATTTACATTTGGAGGAAAATTCACATAGGTTTGCGGGGGAATGATTTATCAGGCCATCAATTGTCGAGAAGAGCACTCTTGAATTATTCTGATTATTAGTGATCAAGTTAGAAATATTTGACCGTCTGTCATTTCTAATTGCCTTGTTATATATGCCAAGTTGCTCTCTCAGAATATCATAATGGACCTGCAACTTTGACTTTCTCCACGTCCGCTCTGCCTTTCTGCAATTTTCTTTAATTTATTTCCAAGGGGCTCTCCGTTTGGATGTCACCTTTTTCAACCTTACTGTAGCTATGGCATCAATGGTTGCCCTTAATTTATTAGCACAGTTATTAACTAAAATATCACAAGAGGAAGGCAGAATAGGTGATGGTGTATTGTTCATACACTTACAGTTGAAGTCAGAAGTTTACATACACCTTAACCAAATACATTTAAACTCAGTTTTTCACAATTCCTGACATTCAATCCTAGTAAAAATCACCTGTCTTAGGTCAGTTAGGATCACCACTTTATTTTAAGAATGTAAAATATCAGAATAATAGTAGAGATCATTATTTCTTTCAGCTTTTATTTCTTTCATCACATTCCCAGTGGGTCAGAGGTTTACATGCACTCAATTAGTATTTGGTAGCATTGCCTTTAAATTGTTTAACTTGGGTCAAACATTTCGGGTAGCCTTTCACAAGCTTCCTACAATAAGTTGGGTGAATTTTGGCCCATTCCTCCTGACAGAGCTGGTGTAACTGAGTCAGGTTTGTAGGCCTCCTTGCTCGCACACACTTTTTCAGTTCTGCCCACACATTTTCTATAGGATTGAGGTCAGGGCTTTGTGATCGCCACTCCAATAGCTTGACTTTTTTTGTTCTTAAGCCATTTTGCCACAACTTTGGAAGTATGCTTGGGGTCATTGTCCATTTGAAAGACCCATTTGCCACCAAGCTTTAACTTCCTGATTGATGTCTTGAGATGTTGCTTCAATATATCCACATACTTTTCCTTCCTCATGATGCCATCTATTTTGTGAAGTGCACCAGTCCCTCCTGCAGCAAAGCACCCCCACAGCATGATGCTGCCACCACCGTGCTTCATGGTTGGGATGGTGTTCTTCGGCTTGCAAGCCTTCCCCTTTTTCCTCCAAACATAACGATGGTCATTATGGCCAAACAGTTTTATTTTTGTTTCATCAGACCAGAGGACATTTCTCCAAAAAGTACAATCTTCGTCCCCATGTGCAGTTGCAAACCGTAGTCTGGCTTTTTTATGGTGGTTTTGGAGCAGTGGCTTCTTCCTTGCTGAGCGGCCTTTCAGGTTATGTTGATATAGGACTCATTTTACTGTGGATATAGATACTTTTGTACCTGTTTCCTCCAGCATCTTCACAAGGTCCTTTGCTGTTGTTCTGGGATTGATTTGCACTTTTCACACCAAAGTATGTTCATCTCTAGGAGACAGAGCGCGTCTCCTTCCTGAGCGGTATGACGGCTGCGTGGTCCCATTGTGTTTATACTTGCGTACTATTGTTTGTACAGATGAACGTGGTACCTTCAGGCATTTGGAAATTGCTCCCAAAGATTAACCATTTACATTTACATTTTAGTCATTTAGCAGACGCTCTTATCCAGAGCGACTTACAGGAGCAATTAGGGTTAAGTGCCTTGCTCAAGGGCACATTTACGTCATTTAGCAGACGCTCTTATCCAGAGCGACTCACCAATTGGTGCGTTCACCCTATAGCCAGTGGGATAACCACTTTACAAAAGAAAATTTTTTTTGGGGGGGGGGGGGGTAGAAGGATTACTTTATCCTATCCCAGGTATTCCTTAAAGAGGTGGGGTTTCAAATGTCTCCGGAAGGTGGTGAGTGACTCTGCTGTCCTGGCGTCGTGAGGGAGCTTGTTCCACCATTGGGGTGCCAGAGCAGCGAACAGTTTTGACTGGGCTGAGCGGGAACTATGCTTCCGCAGAGGAAGGGGAGCCAGCAGGCCAGAGGTGGATGAACGCAATGCCCTCGTTTGGGTGTAGGGACTGATCAGAGCCCGAAGGTACAGAGGTGCCGTTCCCCTCACTGCTCCATAGGCAAGCACCATGGTCTTGTAGCGGATGCGAGCTTCAACTGGAAGCCAGTGGAGTGTGCGGAGGAGGGGGGTGACGTGAGAGAACTTGGGAAGGTTGAACACCAGACGGGCTGCGGCATTCTGGATGAGTTGTAGGGGTTTAATGGCACAGGCAGGGAGGCCAGCCAACAGCGAGTTGCAGTAGTCCAGACGGGAGATGACAAGTGCCTGGATTAGGACCTGTGCCGCTTCCTGTGTAAGGCAGGGTCGTACTCTCCGAATGTTGTAGAGCATGAACCTGCAGGAGCGGGTCACCGCCTTGATGTTGGCGGAGAACGACAGGGTGTTGTCCAGGGTCACGCCTAGGCTCTTCGCACTCTGGGAGGAGGACACAGCGGAGTTGTCAACCGTGATGGCGAGATCATGGAACGGGCAGTCCTTCCCCGGGAGGAAGAGCAGCTCCGTCTTGCCAGGGTTCAGCTTGAGGTGGTGATCCGTCATCCATACTGATATGTCTGCCAGACATGCAGAGATGCGATTCGCCACCTGGTTATCAGAAGGGGGAAAGGAGAAGATTAGTTGTGTATCGTCAGCGTAGCAATGATAGGAGAGGCCATGTGAGGATATGACAGAGCCAAGTGACTTGGTGTATAGGGAGAAAAGGAGAGGGCCTAGAACTGAGCCCTGGGGGACACCAGTGGTGAGAGCACGTGGTGCGGAGACAGCTTCTCGCCACGCCACTTGGTAGGAGCGACCGGTCAGGTAGGACGCAATCCAGGAGTGAGCCGCGCCGGAGATGCCCAGCTCGGAGAGGGTGGAGAGGAGGATCTGATGGTTCACAGTATCAAAGGCAGCAGACAGGTCTAGAAGGACAAGAGCAGAGGAGAGAGAGTTAGCTTTAGCAGTGCGGAGAGCCTCCGTGACACAGAGAAGAGCAGTCTCAGTTGAATGACCAGTCCTGAAACCTGACTGGTTTGGATCAAGAAGGTCATTCTGAGAGAGATAGCAAGAGAGTTGGCTAAAGACGGCACGCTCAATAGTTTTGGAAAGAAAAGAAAGAAGGGATACTGGTCTGTAGTTGTTGACATCAGTGGGGTCGAGTGTTGGTTTCTTGAGAAGGGGAGCAACTCTCGCTCTCTTGAAGACGGAAGGGACATGGCCAGCGGTCAAGGATGAGTTGATCAGCGAGGTGAGGTAGGGGAGAAGGTCACCGGAGATGGTCTGGAGAAGAGAGGAGGGGATGGGGTCAAGCGGGCAGGTTGTTGGGCGGCCTGCAGTCACAAGTCGCAGGATTTTATCTGGAGAGAGAGGGGAGAAAGAAGTCAAAGCATAGGGTAGGGCAGTGTGAGTAGGACCAGCAGTGTCATTAGACTTAACAAACGAGGATCGTGGAGGTCAGACTTGTGGAGGTCAACATTTTTTTTTCTGAGGTCTTGGCTGATTTCTTTTTATTTTCCCATGATGTCAAGACAAGAGGCACTGAGTTTGAAGGTAGGCTTTGAAATACATCCACAGGTACACCTCCAATTGACTAAAATAATGTAAATTAGCCTATTAGAAGCTTCTAAAGCCATGACATCATTTTCTGTAATTTTCCAAGCTGTTTAAAGGCACAGTTAACTTAGTTTATGTAAACTTCTGACCCACTGGATTTGTGATACAGTGAATTATAAGTGAAATAATCTGTCTGTAAATAATTGTTGGAAAAATTACTTATGTCATGCACAAAGTAGATGTCCTAACCGACTTGCCAAAACTATAGTTTGTTAAAAATAAATTTGTGGAGTGGTTGAAAAACGAGTTTTAATGACTCTAACCTAAGTGTATGTAAACTTCCGACTTTAATTAAATCTATAGCAACTTCAGACGTAAAATAGTTTTTCTTAATAATGTGTTCAGTATTACCCTGTGCTATGGTCATCAAGGTAGTAAAAAATACACAGTGGTGGTCAGATAAAGCAACATCAACAATATGTCAATAGAAAGCCTCAGTAATAACCAGGTCCAGAGTATGGCCTTGGAGTGTGGCCTTTGAGTTAGTCTCTTTGTCAAAATGAATATTAAAATGTTCCAAAACAATGGTTTTATCATAGTTCTCAAGGACAATAGACAATAGTTCTGAGAAATCAGTAAAGAAAGTGGGACAGTATTTTGGTGGTCTATACAGTGTTATAGCCAGCACTGGTGGCTGACATGTATAGCATGGCAAACAGTATAGCATGATGCTCAAAGACCCAAAGTTGCCAAATTAAATGTCCTTACAGCTGAGAGATGTATTAAAAATAGAGACTGTCCCCCCCACCCTTTTTCCCTTTTCTGATAGAGTATAACAATCTGTAGTCTGGAGGAGGCTTCAATAAGAGTGGCACTACAGTCTGAAGACAGCCAGCCATGTTTCAGTGCAATCAACTTTGCGCTCAGTAAAGTAAATAAAAAATCCTCCCTTAGTTCCTCAGATCGACTAAAGCGAAGGTTGTTAAAACCTACGTGAGGGACGATGGTGTCAATATTGGAGTAGTTGGCCAGAACCGTGGCAGTAGGGAGTTGATGTCACAGACATAGGCTCCTGGGTGACAGTGGACCTTTGTCGGTCCACAGACCGTAGGCAGCCAAGATCTCTCACCATCAAGCTCCCCCCAAAATGATGGTGGTCGTGATGGAATCCGATAGGAAAGGAAAAGGGGGAGTGGGATGGGACTGCCTCGGGCAGGGGGGATGGAGGCTTCGAGCCAGGCTAGCCTGACTTTTCGCACCAGCAACATCGGATGGCGTCGGAAACCCCAGGAAGGTGGAAGGTGGAAGATGGCCCGAGACCCTTCTGTCTTGAGTCAGCAACCTGCTGAACTGTGGTGGCCATGGGGGAGGGTGCCACTGGGTGGCCACCGGCTGGTGGTATACTCCCAGGGTCCGTGCTGACTCCTGGGGCTGGTAGGTCCGTCTCAAGCAGGGCAAAGCAGATTAACACTAGCGTAATTGACACAGGAACAAAGCAAACAATATAATAAATATTTGCCTGTGAATCAGAAGAACATGGAGCAAGATTCGAGGATGGAGCCACCTGTCTCTCTGACCATCCTCACCATGTCTGTGGCGACAAGCTCAAGGTTGTTTGGGTCAGGAGGAGAGGGATGCAGCTTGCTGATTGGTGGGAGGATGATGGTCAGGCAGGCAGAGTGTGGAGTGGTAAATAACACACTCATTTAGCCAGGTAGATAGTGTTGCTCACGTGTTACACACAACATACCTTGATTGCTGTGTGTGTGTGTGTGTGTGTGTGTGTGTGTGTGTGTGTGTGTGTGTGTGTGTGTGTGTGTGTGTGTGTGTGTGTGAGGCTATGTGTGTCCATGCATGTGCGTGCGTGTGTGTTTGAGGCTATGTGTGTCCATGCATGTGTGTGTCAGACAGAGAGGGGTGGGGTCAGATGGCTCTAAATGGTCAACCTATGGATTTCTATGGTGACTAAAGCAGATGTAGCCTGTAAATGAGACACAGGCATGAGTCTCCTTGATAAAACCCAATGCATGAATGACACCCACACAAATAGCATGATTGCATATTATATGATATTACTCGTCAATACCAGAAGCACTGACTCCAATACGATTGATATCAGTTCCACACTAATAGATAGCACTGTTATTCCTACACCCAATATATTACTCCAATATTCATTCAGTATTTGCATACACGCACACACACACAGCAGTTAAGTGGTCAAGAAATTGTCAAAACTGACAACTGATTCATGTTAATGGTCCCATCAGCACTACTCAGTAATTACTGTCTGTTCGAGAGAGAGAGAGAGAGAGAGAGAGAGAGAGAGAGAGAGAGAGAGAGAGAGAGAGAGAGAGAGAGAGAGAGAGAGAGAGAGAGAGAGAGAGAGAGAGAGAGAGAGAGAGAGAGAGAGAGAGAGAGAGAGAGAGAGAGAGAGAGAGAGAGAGAGAGAGAGAGAGAGAGAGAGAAATTGCCAGCTAAAAGCTACTGCAGAAGATCTGAATATAGAAGGACAAAATAACAGATATTTTCTAAGTCAACCTTGAAATACAAGAAAGTCATTGTTAAAACTTGTAAAAATGTTAATCTAAAACACAACTGTCTAAATGACAGTTTTGAATATTTAAGCTCTAATAAGAGTTTAAGTTCATAAATGAGCAATGTAAAAGTTGGGATATCTACATTATTAACATTTCCTAGGTGTGCATTTAAATGCAGTTTCATATTGTATTGGCTCCGGAGCTCTTTTGGTAGTGTACTGTAAGAGGAAGGCTCTGAGTTGCAGTAGACAGCAGGACTCTCAGATTTGATGTTGTTTTTTCTCCAGCTCTTGACAGCAGATTTGAGCGGTACCACTCTCTAATCCTCACCTCCTCCTATGTGTCTTTCCTCATACTGACATTTCCCTATGCACTGTCACCTACTGACGGTGCTACAGAAAACCATGTTGGCTGCTGCTGTGTGTGTGTTTTTGCACATCCTGACACAAACACACACACATTCTCACAAACAGTGTTGCAAAGGTATTCACCCCACTTGGCATTTTTCCTATTTTGTTGCCTTAGAAACTGGATTTTTTGGGGGTTTGTATAATTTGATTTACACAACATGCCTACCACTTTGAAGATGCAAAATAAAAAAAATTGTGAAACAAACAAGAAATAAGACAAAAAAACAGAACGCTTGAGTGTGCATAACTATCCCCCCCCCCCCCCCCCCCCCCCCCCCCCCCCCCCCCCAAAGTCTATACTTTGTAGAGCCACCTTTCGCAGCAATTACAGCTGCAAGTCTCTTGGGGTATGTCTCTATAAACTTGGCACATCTAGCCACTGGGATTTTTGCCCATTCTTCAAGGCAAAACTGCTCCAGCTCCTTCAAGTTGGATGGGTTCCGCTGGTGTACAGCAATTTTTAAGTCATACCACAGATTCTCAATTGGATTGAGGTCTGGGCTTTGACTAGGCCATTCAAATCAAATCAAATCACATTTTATTTGTCACATACACGTGTTTAGCAGATGTTATTGCGGGTGTAGCGAAATGCTTGTGCTTCTAGCTCCGACAGTGCAGTAATATCTAACAAGTAATATCTAACAATTTCACAACATATACCCAATACACACAAATCTAAGTAAGGAATGGAATTTAAGAATATACAGTTGAAGTCAGAAGTTTACATACACCTTAGCCAATACATTTAGTTTTTCACAATTCCTGACATTCAATCCTAGTAAAAATGTCCTGTCTTAGGTCAGTTAGATCACCATTTTATTTTAAGAATGTGAAATGTCAGAATAATAATTAATTATTTATTTAAGCTTTTATTTCTTTCATCACATTCCCAGTGGGTCAGAAGTTTACAGTACATACACTCAATTAGTATTTGGTAGCATTGCCTTTAAATTGTTTAACTTGGGTCAAACGTTTCGGGTAGCCTTCCACAAGCTTGCCACAATAAGTTGGGTGAATTTTGGCCCATTCCTCCTCACAGAGCTGGTGTAACTGAGTCAGGTTTGTAGGCCTCCTTGCTCGCACACACTTTTTCAGTTCTGCCCACAAATGTTCTATAGGATTGAGGTCAGGGCTTTGTGATGGCCACTCCAATACCTTGACTTTGTTGTCCTTAAGCCATTTCTCCAAAAAGTACAATCTTTGTCCCCATGTGTAGTTGCAAATCGTAGTCTGGCTTTTCTATGGCATTTTTGGAGCAGTGGCTTCTTCCTTGCTGAGCAGCCTTTCAGGTTATGTCGATATAGGACTCGTTTTACTGTGGATATAGATACTTTTGTACCTGTTTCCTCCAGAATCTTCACAAGGTCCTTTGCTGTTGTTCTGGGATTGATTTGCACTTTTCGCACCAAAGTACATTCATCTCTAGGTGATTTTCCCATGATGTCAAGCAAAGTTGCAATGATCATGAGAACGGTGAGGAATCAGCCCAGAACTACACGGGAGGATCTTGTCAATGATCTCAAGGCAGCTGGGACCATAGTCACCAAGAAAACTATTGGTAACACACTACGCCATGAAGAACTGAAATCCTGCAGCGCCCGCAAGGTCCCCCTGCTCAAGAAAGCACATATACAGGCCCGTCTGAAGTTTGCCAATGAACATCTGAATGATTCAGAGGAGAACTGGGTGAAAGTGAAAGTGTTGTGGTCAGATGAGACCAAAATCGAGCTCTTTGGCATCAACTCAACTCGCCGTGTTTGGAGGAGGAGGAATGCTGCCTATGACCCCAAGAATACCATCCCCACCGTTAAACATGGAGGTGGAAACATTATGCTTTGGGGTGTTTTTCTGCTAAGGGGACAGGACAACATCACCGCATCAAAGGGATGATGGACGGGGCCATGTACCATCAAATCTTGGGTGAGAACCTCCTTCCCTCAGCCAGGGCATTGAAAATGGGTCGTGGATGGGTATTCCAGCATGACATTGACCCTAAACACACGGCCAAGGCATCAAAGGAGTGGCTCAAGAAGAAGCACATTAAGGTCCTGGCGTGGCCTAGCCAGTCTCCAGACCTTAATCCCATAGAAAATCTGTGGAGGGGGCTGAAGGTTTGAGTTGCCAAACGTCAGCCTCGAAACCTTAATGACTTGGAGAAGATCTGCAAAGAGGAGTGGGACAAAAAAATGAAATATTTAAATGCACTTTCTTTCCTGCACGTACAACACTACACCGCTCCAACACTTATTTTGAATATCTACTCTGCAGGATTTGAGCGTAATCGTAACACCATGTACAGTGACTGATATATAGAAACTTGTTGTTTAATGAACTTTTACAGTTGCTGCCCGTCTGTGTTTTTCACAGTGGCTAGTTCAACTCTTCAAGTGATGTGGAGGGAGGTTGAAGGAAGGTTTTTTCTGATTAATCCTTAGTCGCTGAGACCTTAGAACAGAACAGTGAGATAACGGGAGGAGACAGTGGCCAATCCTGTCAGCTAGTGTGCACATTTACATGAAGGGAGGCTGGTGGAATAAACAGTCTGTTGTCCACTTCATTTAGGCCTGGCTTTGGGGAGATGGGCTGAGACAGGTGGTGCCTGTGTCCAAATCCAACTCCTCTTTTCTGCTTGGCTGGACAGTCATTTCCTGGGCTTTGGAGAGCAGGCTATGCTGGCCCTACACACCGTAAAACAGGCCTTAAGTGCTTCTACTCTGTGTGTGTCGCTGAGATAAGTCCCACACTGCTGCTGCTGCCGCCACCACAACTCTTTCCCTCCACCACCCCACCCCCTTGCTTCTACCCGCTCGTACCACACAAAAATACCTACCTACAGCGATCACTCAGCCACAAACATTCATGACTTGGTCGCATATAGATGAGACCTGAAGTTGGAAAAATTTTGTTCTACATACATAATCACTTAGTAAAGCGAGTGGTAGTAAAGGTCAAGTTATTGGTAGTGGTTGTGGTAGATGTAGTGGTAAAAGTAGTGGTAGTTCTATGTAATGTTGAAAAATGCTATCTAATGTAATGGCAAATTATTTTGTTGTCACTATGCATCAATGCAGTCAAGAACAGGCAAAACTGTCAGTTTGTGATGAGTGTGATGAAAGGAGTCAGGCGCAGGAGGGTAATCACCGAATACAGTGTTTAATCCTTCGTTGACACACAAATGCGCTCAAATAGCGATCAACGAAACAGGCACAGGGGAAACTCTCATCCCTGGCAAATACACTGTAACGGTAGAATCCAATAATACATAGGCACAGGGGAAACTCTACCCTGGCAACAACAAGGTAAGGGTAGCTCAACCGAACTACAAACAATCATCCACACAGACAAGGAAGCAGAGGGAACACTTATACAATGACTAATGAGGGATAAGGACCAGGTGTGTGTGATTGATAAGACAAGACAAATGGAGTGATGATAAATGGATCGGCAGTAGCTAGTAAGCCGGTGACGCCGAACGCCGAAACCTGCCCGAACAAGGAGGGAAGGCAGCCTCGGTGGAAGTCGTGACACAGTTGCTATTACAGTAGTCTTCATTTCATTATTCAAAGTGAAGCTTTGATTTCAATTACTGTCTCAGATTTATGCATGCATTGCATTTTACCCATTTTACTAGGTAAATCATTTCTCAGTCACTTTCTCCCATTTGACATACATCAGCTTCCCTCTTAACACAGTCTCAGTCACTGTAATGGTCTGTCGGGGATCACACCTGTAAATAGTGTATCACACTGGACCTCAGGGAAAATCTTTCTAGCAACAACTACTTTTCTCACCTAAAGTTGTGCTATGGACGGCATTTAGTACATTATCAAATGACTGGGAAGTAGCAGGGAAGATCTGACACTGGCTCTGCCCTTACAAAAAAACATTAACAAATCATGTGAAAAAAACACGTGATAAAACATTAAATAATAACATTTTCACAAGTCAGACACATGGTTTTCGGACGTGTGATGTTTCACATGCACTTTTCTCATGTGAATAAATCATGTGAAAAATGTCACGTCGGAAAAACAACGTGAGTCAGACACGGGATTTTCGGACACGTGTGAAGTTTCACATGTTTTTACATGTACATTTTTCACATGAATCAGACACGTGGTTTCCCAACATTTGATTTGATTTATGAGGATGATAATAATAATATGCCATTTAGCAGACGCTTTTATCCAAAGCGACATACAGTCATGTGTGCATACATATGGGTGGTCCCGGGGATCGAACCCACTACCCTGGCGTTACAAGCGCCATGCTCTACCAATTGAGGTATAGAGGACCACATTAGCCGAGGACCACGGGGATCCTCGGGGATCCTCATTAGCCGACGCCAATGGCGACAGCTAGTCTTACTGGGGTCCGACACATAACGAAAAAGACATTACAGACAAAATACTTTACAATTTACATAAATGTAAAACCATTAACATGTAGTGTGTTAATCTATCAGTTACACAAACATGTCAGTAAATACAGTGGCTTGCGAAAGTATTCACCCCCCTTGGAATTTTTCCTATTTTGTTGCCTTACAACCTGGAATTAAAATGGATTTTTTTGGGGTTTGTATCATTTGATTTACACAACATGCCAACCACATTGTCACGGTTTCGGCCGAGGCTGCCTCTCTCCCTTGTTCGGGCAGGCTTCGGCGTTCGTCGTCTCCGGAATTCTAGCTGCCACCGATTGATGTTTCATGTTCGTTTGCTTTTGTCTGTTTGTTTCTACACCTGTTTCTGTTTTGTAGTAATTAGTGTCCTATAAGTTTCTCGTTGTGTTTGTCTTGTGTTGTGTGTGATTGTTACCGTCAGTTTGTGTATTGCTCGGTTGAGCGTTATCTTCTCCACTGTTTGCTGGAGCGTTCGTTGCACTTGTGTGTGCACTTATTCATTTTGACGCACCTGTTTGTGCGCATTGTCTTTTCGCCTTCGTGCGTATTTTGCTGTCAGGCTTATTTTGTCCTGTTGCCTGTGTTTAGGCAGTAATACAGCTTTTTGGAATTCAGTCTGCTTCCTGCGTGTGATTCCTACACAACACCTACAACACGACCTGACACACATTGAAGATGCAAAATACTTTTTATTGTGAAACAAACAAGAAATTAGATAAAAAAACTGAAAACTTGAGTGTGCATAACTATTCACCCCTCCCAAAGTCAATACTTTGTAGAGCCACCTTTTGCAGCAATTACAGCTGCAAGTCTCTTGGGGTATGTCTCTATAAGCTTGGCACATCTAGCCACTGGGATTTCTGCCCATTCTTCAAGGCAAAACTGCTCCAGCTCCTTCAAGTTGGATGGGTTCCGCTGATATTTAGCAATCTTTAAATATATACCTAAATTGGATTGAGGTCTGGGCTTTGACTAGGCCATTCCAAGACATTTAAATGTTTCCCCTTAAACCGCTCGAGTGTTGCTTTAGCAGTATGCTTAGGGTCATTGTCCTGCTGGAAGGTGAACCTCTGTCCCAGTCTCAAATCTCTGGAAGACTGAAACAGGTTTCCCTCAATAATTTCCCTGTATTTAGCGCCATCCATCATTCCTTCAATTCTGACTAGTTTCCCAGTCCCTGCCGATGAAAAACATCCCCACAGCATGATGCTGCCACCACCATGCTTCACTGTGGGGATGGTGTTCTCGGGGTGATGAGAGGTGTTGGGTTCGCGCCAGACATAGCGTTTTCCTTGATGGCCAAAAAGCTCAATTTTAGTCTCATCTGACCAGAGTACCTTCTTCCATATGTTTGGGGAGTCTCCCACATGCCTTTTGGTGAACACCAAACGTGTTTGCTTATTTTTTTCTTAAAGCAATGGCTTTTTTTCTGGCCACTCTTCCATAATGCCCAGCTCTGTGGAGTGTACGGCTTAAAGTGGTCCTATGGAGAGATACTCCAATCTCCGCTGTGGAGCTTTGCAGCTCCTTCAGGGTTATCTTTGGTCTCTTTGTTGCCTCTCTGATTAATGCCCTCCTTGCCTGGTCCATGAGTTTTGGTGGGCGGCCCTCTCTTGGCAGGTTTGTTGTGGTGCTTGTGGGATGTTCAAAGTTTCGGATATTTTTTTATAACCAAACACTGATCTGTACTTCTCCACAACTTTGTCCCTGACCTGTTTGTAGAGCTCCTTGGTCTTCATGGTGCCGCTTGCTTGGTGGTGCCCCTTGCTTAGTGGTGTTGCAGACTCTGGGGCCTTTCAGAACAGGTGTATATATACAGATATCATGTGACAGATCATGTGACACTTAGATTGCACACAGGTGGACTTCATTTGATTTAGGTGACTTCTGAAGGTAATTGGTTGCACCAGATCTTATTTAGGGTCTTCATAGCAAAGAGGGTGAATAAATATGCGCGCACCACTTTTCCGTTATTTATTTTTTGAAAGAAGTTATGTTTTTCATTTCACTTCACCAATATGGACTGTTTTGTGTATGTCCATTACATGAAATCCAAATAAAAATCTATTTCAATTACAGGTTGTAATGCAACAAAATAGGAAAAATACCAAGGGGGATGAATACTTTTGCAAGGCACTACATCCAATACTCCTCTTTGTTTGTCTGAATTTGCGGGTTTTACACACCAGCCAAGCTTCTGGCAGAGTGCGATGGTTCTCTTTTGACTATGAAAAGACCCCTGGTGGCATGTCTGGTGGGGTAAGTGTGTTTGTGAGTGCTGTTTGTAAGTTGACTATGCAAACAATTTGGAATTTCAAAAACAATGTTTGTTATAAAAACAAGAAGTGACACAGTCAGTCTTTCCTCAACCCTTAGCCAAGAGAGACTGGCATGCATAGTATTAACATTAGACCTCTGGTTACAATGAAGAGCAAGACGTGCCACTCTCTTCTGGGCCAGCTGCAGCTTAACTAGGTCTTTCTTTGCACCACTTGACCATATGACTGGACAATAATCAAGATAAGATAAAAGGAAAGCCTGCAGGACTTGCTTTGTGGAGTGTGGTGTCAAAAAAGCAGACCATCTCTTTACTACAGACAGACCTCTCCCCATCTTTATAACCATTGAATCTATATGATTTGACCATGACAGTTTACAATCTAAGGTAACACCAAGTAATTTAGTCTCCTCAACTTGTTCAACAGCCACACCATTCATTCCCAGATTCAGCTGAAGTCTAAAACTTAGGGAATGATTTCTACAATGCTCTTAGTTTTAGAGATGTTCAGGACCAGTTTATTACTGGCCTCCCATTCCAAAACAGACTGCAACTCTTTGTTGAGGGTTTCAGTGACTTCATTAGCTGTGGTTGCTGATGTGTATATGGTTGAATCATCAGCATACATGGACACACATGCTTTGTTTAATAATAGTGGCAGTTCATTGGTAAAAATAGAAAAGAGTAGAGGGCCTAGAGAGCTTCCCTGCAGTACACCACACCTTACATGTTTGACTTTAGAGAAGCTTCCATTAAAGAAAGCCCTCTGAGTTCTATTAGATAGATAGCTCTGAATCCACGATATGGCGAGGTTGAAAAGCCAAAACACATACGTTTTCTCAACAAGAGGTTATGGTCAATAATGTCAAAGGCTGCATTGAAATATAATAGTACAGCGCCCACAATCTTGTTATTATCAATTTCTTTCAACCAATGATCAGTCATTTGTGTCAGTGCAGTACATGTTGAGAGCCCTTTTCCATAAGCATGCTGAAAGTCTGTTGTTAATTTGTTTACATAGAAACAGATTTTTTTCCAACAGTTTGCTAAGAGCTGGCACCATTCTGTGGAGAATGGTGCCGGAAGGGGATGATTGCCGTTTTATGGGCTCTTAACCAACCATTATATTTTGTTTGTTAATAATTCTATCCTCCATATTCCTGCTTACAAGCAAACACTAAACCAGGAAGCACCAGTGGCTCGGTCAATAAAAAGTGGTCAGATGAAGCAGATGCTAAGCTACAGGACTGTTTTGCTAGCACAGACTGGAATATGTTCCGGGATTCTTCCGATGGCATTAAGGAGTACACCACATCAATCACTGGAATCATCAATAAGTGCATCGATGATGTCATCACCACAGTGACTGTACGTACATACCCCAACCAGAAGCCATGGATTACAGGCAACATCCGCACTGAGCTAAAGGGTAGAGCTGCCGCTTTCAAGGAGGGGGACTCTAACACTGAAGCTTATAAGAAATCCCGCTATGCCCTCCGATGAACCATCAAACAGGCAAAGCGTCAAAACAGGACTAAGATCGAATCGTACTACACCGGCTCCGACGCTCGTCGGATGTGGCAGGGCTTGCAATCTATTACAGACTACAAAGGGAAGCACAGCCGCTAGCTGCCCAATGACACAAGCCTACCAGACGAGCTAAATTACTTCTATACTCGCTTCGAGGCAAGTAACACTGAAACATGCATGAGAGCGTCAGCTGTTCCGGACGACTGTGTGATCACGCTCTCCGTAGCCGATGTGAGTAAGACCTTTAAACAGGTCAACATTCACAAGGCGGCAGGGCCAGACGGATTACCAGGACGTGTACTCCGAGTTTCACTGACATTTTCAACCTCTCCCTGTCTGTCTTTAATACCAAAATGTTTTATGCAGGGCCAGACGGATTACCATTCGGCAGGGCCAGATGGATTACCAGGACGTGTACTCCGAGCTTCACTGACATTTTCAACCTCTCCCTGTCTGTCTTTAATACCAAAATGTTTCATGCAGACCACCATAGTCCCTGTGCCCAAGAACGCTAAGGTAACCTGCCTAAATGACTACCGACCCGTAGCACTCACGTCTGTAGTCATGAAGTGCTTTGAAAGGCTGGTCATGGCTCACATCAACACCATTATCCCAGAAACCCTAGACCCACTCCAATTTGCATACCGCCCCAACAGATCCAAAGATGATGCAATCTCTATTGCGCTCCACACTGCCCTTTCACACCTGGATGAAAGGTACACCTATGTGAGAATGCTATTCATTGACTACAGCTCAGCATTCAACACCATGGTGCCCTCAATGCTCATCACTAAGGGACTAAACACCTCCCTCTGCAACTGGATCCTGGACTTCCTGACGGGCCGCCCACAGCTGGTGAGGGTAGGTAACAACACATCTGCCACGCTGATCCTCAATACGGGGGCCCCTCAGGGGTGCTTGCTCAGTCCCCTCCTGTACTCCCTGTTCACTCATGACTGCATGGCCAGGCATGACTCCAACACCATCATTAAGTTTGCAGATGACACAACAGTGGTAGGCCTGATCACCGACAACAACGAGACAGCCTATAGGGAGGAGGTCAGAGACCTGGCCATGTAGTGCTAGGATAACAACCTCTCCCTCAACGTCATCAAGACAAAGGAGATGATTGTGGACTACAGGAAAAAGAAGAGGACAGAGCGCGCCCCCATTCTCATCGACAGGGCTGTTGTAGAGCAGGTTGAGAGCTTCAAGTTCCTTGGTTTCCACATCACCAACAAACGAACATGGTCCAACCATACCAAGACAGTCGTGAAGAGGGCACGACAAAACCCATTCCCTCTAAGCAGACTAAAAAGATTTGGCATGGGTCCTCAGATCCTCAAAAGGTTCTACAGCTGCACCATCGAGAGCATCCTGATTGGTTGCATCACCGCCTGGTATGGCAACTGCTCGGCCTCCGTCCGCAAGGCACTACAGAGGGTAGTGCGTACGGCCCAGTACATCACTGGGGCCTAGCTTCCTGCCATCCAGGATCTCTATACCAGGCGGTGTCAGAGGAAGGCCCTAAAAATTGTCAAATACTCCAGCCACCTTAGTCATAGACTGTTCTCTCTGCTACCGCACGGCAACCTGTACCGGAGCACCAAGTCTAGGTCCAAGAGGCTTCTAAACAGCTTCTATCCCCAAGCCATAAGACTACTGAACATCTAATCAAATGGCTACCCAGACTATTTGCATTGCCCCCCCCCCCACACACACACACTCTTTTATGCTGCTGTTACTCTCTGTTTATTATCTATGTATAGTCACTTTAATAACTCTACCTACATGTACATATTACCTCAATTACCTCGACTAACCGGTGCCCCTGCACATTCACTAGGTACCAGTACCCCCTGTATATAGCCTTGCTATTATTATTTTACTACTTCTCTTTAATTATTTCTTATTTTTATTTCTTACTTTTTTAGGTATTCTTTCTTAAAACTGCATAGTTGGTTAAGGGCTTGTAAGTAAGCATTTAACTGTAAGGTCTACACTTGTTGTATTCGGCGCGTGTGATAAATAACATTTGATTTGAAGCTGATATAACCAGTAAAGACCGCTTTACCACTCTTGGGTAGCGGAATGACTTTGGCTTCCCTCCAGGCCTGACAAAGCCTTTCCTCTAGTTTCAGATTTAAGATATGACAGATAGGAGTGGCTATAGAGTCAGCTACCATCCTCAGTAGCTTTCCATCTAATTTGTCAATGCCAGGAGGTTTGTCATTATTGATCAATAACAATATTCTTTCCACCTCTCCTACACTAACTTTACAAAATTCTAACTTGCAATGCTTTTCTTTCATTATTTTATACATTAGTACAACGGCTCACTGTTCATTGTTGGCATTTCCTGGCTAAGTTTGCCCACTTTGCCAATCAAGTAATCATTAAAATAATGCGAAATAAAAGGGTTTTGTGATGAATAAGCCATCTGAATTGATGAAAGATGGGAGTTTAATTTGTCTTTCTGCCCATCATTTCATTTAAAGTACTCCAAAGTTTTTTTCCCGTCATTCTTTATATCATTGATCTTGGCTTCATAATACAGTTTCTTTTTCTTTTTGTTGAGTTTAGTCACATAATTTCTCAATTTGCATCAAGTCAGCCAGTCATATGTGCAGCCAGACTTATTAGCCACTCCTTTTGCCCCATCTCTTTCAACCATGCAGTTTTTCAATTCCTCATCAATCCATGGTGCCTTAACAGTTCTAACAGTCAGTTTCTTAACAGGTGCATGTTTATCAATAATTGGAAGAAGCAATCTTAACAGGTGCATGTTTATCAATAATTGGAAGAAGCAATTTCATGAATTCATTTTCATAAATTCAGAAAGAAAATGCTATTTTCACGTGAAACTGCAAACTCGGCATGAGTGAGTCAGCTTGGGCAGCGCACGTAGCACTCAAAAGGAGTTGAATAATACCTTGAGAGAGGAAAGGGCAATTTCTCTACCTTGAAACACCTTGGAAAGCCTTTGTTACTCTTTGTTGAAAGAGAGAAGATTAACGAGGCCTTTGAATGACCATTATCAATGGCTGTTTGATCACAAGGTATCTGGCCACCTAGTAACCTACTTGACACTGAATCTGAACACAGTGGCACCACTATGTGAGCAGATGATTCCCTCTCCTGTCGGGAAGAAATTAAATAGATGGCTTATGAGCCATTATAGTGTACAGTCTCCTCACAGAGAGTCCTGGACAAGGCTAAGCTTATGTGGAAATCATTACGTGGCATCATGTAAACATTGATTGAACGATTTACTGGATACAAAGTGTTTGCAAAGTCGCTGATCTGTTAATAAACGTGCTATTTATTGAGCATTTTGTGGATGCAAAAGGCATCATGTACAGACAACAGGGACAACAGACAGAGGTCTCAGTCTACAGTATCTCACTCTGCATCTACTATGTTTATCCTCCCACAAGGGAATGTTCTAACTTTATTTTTCTCACTCTTGTAAACAATCTCTTTCTCTCTCTCTCTTCTCTCTCTCTCTCTTCTCTCTCTTTCTCTCTGTCATTCTCTGCAACTCTCTTGGCATTGTCCCTCAGAGATTCAATGAGAAAACATGGACAGAAAAACAGTTTTGGACCCTTTCAAATATTGGGTGCTTTGTAGGTAGGCAATAGATGTGGACAGGAATTGTGGATTAGAGCCCATCCCAGTGGGCCTGTGTGAAAAGCTGCCCTGAGCAGCCCTGACTCAGCACGGAGAAGAACAGAGTAGAAAGCATAAATGCTGTCTAATAGCAGAGATGCACAAACACAAGGCACTGTTGTTTCGATGCAAGTGCTTTAGCTCACTGGAACAGATTAGTTATTAGAAACCCATGAGTTATATTATTAAAAAGATCAACTTCAAATGGGATCTTCTACTCTGATAAAACAAATACTTGCTATAGTTGACAAGCATACATTCAATTCATATCCATATTCAATTCAATATTCCAAATTACAACTCTATTCTCAGTAGTTTTTAAACGATCAACTCATTAGGCGACACAAAAAATAACTATTTCTCCCCCCACTATTCCTGTTGAATAAGTGAGTCATTCAATTCGAACCCTGCAAACTATTAAATCCCAGTCTTACACCACAAAATCAACACTGACTGTTCTATCAATCTACACAACCCATAACCATAGTTGAACAATAATCAGAAAATCTAGATTTTAGTCAGTAATGCAGAATC
Organism: Coregonus lavaretus; assembly: GCF_964263955.1. Classification (NCBI taxonomy): domain Eukaryota; kingdom Metazoa; phylum Chordata; class Actinopteri; order Salmoniformes; family Salmonidae; genus Coregonus; species Coregonus lavaretus. The sequence continues at coordinate 36,683,918 of NC_139998.1, forward strand.
TATGCTTTATTGAAATGACAAGTAAATCCTCCTTTATTCCAATTATAATGGTCTTTAGTCTTAGCATCTGGCACATACCACACTTATCAGAAAATAGCTTTACCGGACAAAGATCTCACAAGCTCAAAGGGAATGACTTAGCAGTCAACGAGTCAAATCTACATTAATTGATTTGGAAACAGATCTAACGAATTTAATCAAATGGATTATGTTTTTTCCCCCCCTAATATACTAACATTCCTTTACTATATCACCTCTGCTCCGAAATGATAGATAGTTATTATAATGCTTAATCTTATTTCTATCACATGATCTATGTACTGTCTCCCACCCCCCACGTACGTCTACGTGTTTGTGTGCGCAAGCCAGCACTTATATATTATTCCACTTTTATCCAATCTCTAGTAATCAATTACCCGCAAATAACATATTATATATTCATATCAACCAAACCATTCATATTTCTAATGATTCTTAAATTTGCCACAAGTTAGTTTACCATAATCTAGTCCCAGCGGAACATCAACTTTACTACCTAGACCCTGCCCCTCAGTCATAGAATCCTCCCAGAATCCTATAGACTGGTCACTATTCCCTAAACTAACATCTCACAATATTCTATGACAGGCAGTGTTTTTACAAACCCCAAGATATCATTATATCAACAGCTTATTCTCCAAACTTCAGATTAACTCATTCCCATATCCACACGACTCTCATATCACATTCACACAACGCTATTTCCCAACACACAATCAATCTTCATATAACCTACAGGAATATTTTCTTCTATAAAAGTGCCCAGATTTGGAATGTTAACCCTAGTACGCTTGACATTTCACTATGGTAAATTTTACCATAATCATACATTACTTCTAAATTTCCCAAATATAATGACCCCCTAACAGCTTGACTGAAATACAATCTGTTGACGTCATATGATTACCCCCGTACACATGACCTGTTCCTCCAACAAGATTTATCATACCCATCCTGATAAAGACTCCATTAGTAAATTAATACCCACATACTATTAATTATCATCTTCCTAATGCAAGATTGGGCTTGCCCTTTCTCCACCAGCCTTAGAAGCTTCAAAAGACCTAAAATATAGTCCCTTTCCTGACACTTACTCCACAAAGAAAAGGCTATTATTTGCAGGATTTCTTTTTATTGTCCGATCACTCACACAGATAAGCAGCCACTCATGCTTAAATGAATCAGACAGAATGACCAGCAGGACGAACAAATGTATCAGACTTTTGAACAAAGCTAATTTATCAAGCTGACCAAATGAGCAACCTGAATGAGACAGATGAAACATACAACTTAATCACAATTGAATGACTCACAGCTGCTCAAGCAAACCATTCACCCATACGAGATGAGCAGACCTACTCTATCTAATTATTTCTCTATACTTTGAAGCCCTGGTGGCTGTTCACAACCGTCCACCTACCTGAGATGACCGGCGCGACTTCCAATTTATGGTGTCACCTACTCAGATGACCTACTTTTTTTTACCAGATTAGCTGTCTAATTAGTGCATCACCACACACAGGATGATGCACACCTACCCGAGCAGACCTCTAACAATGAACTCCACGTTAGAGCGGTAACCGTAGGCCGTTTTAGTAATGTATGTACCACCTACCCCCGAGCAGCCTCTAACAATGAACTCCACGTTAGAGCGGTAACCGTAGGCCGTTTTAGTAATGTATGTACCACCTACCCCCGAGCAGCCTCTAACAATGATAAACACGTTAGAGCGGTAACCGTAGGGGACTCTCAATCTTATGTACAACTCTTGGCTAGCCACCTGCCCGTTCAGTCCTCTGGATTGCTAACTTTAGCTCTCCACAGCGGTATCCACAGGATTTAACTTATTTACACTTATCAACAATAACATTGCATGCATGCTTATTTCTCATTCCAACAAAAACTCTGTACTTTTGATAAATGTAGTCCTTAATGCTGGAGAGACCCCTTTACGTACCCCACCCTCAGATTCAGCTTGTTCAAATCACACAGCTCTGTGCTAATAGTAAGAACGCCGCTTACCTTTATTTAACAGTGGCCGCTGTATCTGTGTGACTCGTCAAAACCTCATCCGATGGCAAAGCACTCAACAATCTCTTTCCAGCCCCACGTTGGTTGCCAATTATGTTGTGGAAAATAATCACTATACCTTATTAAAAATCAAAGTTCTTCCAGTTTTTGTAGAATCAAGAATGACTTTATTACAATTTCAACAAAGCCAGGCTAGTCTGCAGATTAGCCCCCCTCTATCTCTCTCTGCTCCCCATCTATATAGTCCCATTCTCATCCCTTCTAGCTCAAAACCCCTCCCTCTTCAGTTTCCCGCTCTCTATCGCTCCGCCCACTTCCTTTGTCTATGATGGCAGCTTAATTCAACTTTTATTCAGTTCAAAATCAATAATAATACAATCAATCAATCCCTTATCTTGCAAAAACACTCATGTTTAGTTTAAACTCTGTTCAACCCCAGCTCTCCTGAGCTTGACCTGAAGATTGATTGTTAGACATGACAGGTTCACACTTAATCATTCAAACACACCCAAACCTACTCCTCTTCCCCTCCCACCATGCTGTAATTACTCATGACTAGTCTAAACGCTGTTCAACTTTGGCTCCTCTCTCAGAACCTTTGTTTGAGGAGAGATGCATTAGGCCACAGTCTGGTTTCAGTCTCTGATAAGATAGGACAGCCATGGATTTAAGTAAGAGCGAGCAATTTGACCCTAGGTCAGATTCCCACTTCACCCACACACACACAGTGAAATTACCCAATTAAGTTATTGCCTAGCAACAGAGAATTCTAACTTATATGTTTGTTATTAACTCAGTTTTATCTCATAGTCCACTAAAACATCTCCCTCAAAACCCATGAGATATATTATTAAAAATGGGATCTTCTACTCTGAAGATTGAGAAGTATGGTGTAGTGGCAACTTCATGATATTGATGCAATTTGATGCTCTCAAGCATGTAAATACTTTTTCTGTTTAGCAGACTCACTTTTATCTTTCTATCGCCCATTTCTCTTTTTGCCTTTTTTTCGTACAATACTATAATACTGGATTATGAAATTCCTTCAACAGACTGTGAACAGGTGTGAACTCAAATTGAGTCCAAGCCACTTGGGCTTTTTCTCAGTCTGTTCTCCCTGTAGGCTACATTCAACATATCTCTGGCCAGGATTTACAATTGGACATTCTCCTTCACTTTTAATTATTACACCCATAGCCAATCTTACACTCCCATGCCTTTGTTTCTGAAAGACATCCTCCCTGCTGCTGCGTTTGACAGTGTGAAAGCAGAGTAGTGCTTTATGGAAAGTAGGAAACCCTCCCTCTCTGTCTCCAGGGGTGGCTGTGTTGAGGTTAACCAATAAGTTTATCCACTGACAGGGCCCGCTCCAGGCATAAGCGACATAGGCGGTCGCTTAGGGCCCCCGGCCGCTAGGGGGCCCCCAACCCAATCAAAAAAATATATATACATTATACATTTGGTTGTGCATCAGCAGTTTTTCTCTTGTTATGTCACTCAATTGCCTTGCAAAAGTATTCAAACCCTTGGCATTTTTCCTATTTTGTTGCATTACAACCTGGCATTTAAATTGATTTTTATTTGGATTTCATGTAATGGACATACACAAAATAGTCAAAATGTGTGAATGAAATTAAAAAAATAACATGTTTAAAAGAATTCAAAAAAATAAATAACGGAAAAGTGGTGCGTGCATATGCATTCACCCCATTTGCTATGAAGCCCCTAAATAAGATCTGGTGCAACCAATTACCTTCAGAAGTCACATAATTTGTTAAATAAAGTCCAACTGTGTGCAATCTAAGTGTCACATGATCTGTCACATGATCTCAGTATATATTCACCTGTTCTGAAAGGCCCCAGAGTCTGCAACACCACTAAGCAAGGGCACCACCAAGCAAGCGGCACCATGAAGACCAATGATCTCCCCAAACAAGTCAGGGACAAAGTTGTGGAGAAGTACAGATCAGGGATGGGTTATAAAAAAATATCAGAAACTTCCCAAGGAGCACCATTAAATCCATTATAAAAAATGGAAAGAATATGGCACCACAACAAACCTGCCAAGAGAGGGCCGCCCACCAAAACTCACGGACAAGGCAAGGAGGGCATTAATCAGAGAGGCAACAAAGAGACCAAAGATAACCCTGAAGGAGCTGCAAAGCTCCACAGCGGAGATTGGAGTATCTGTCCATAGGACCACTTTAAGCCGTACACTCCACAGAGCTGGGCTTTACGGAAGAGTGGCCAGAAATAAAGACATTGCTTAAAGAAAAAAATAAGCAAACACGTTTGGTGTTCGCCAAAAGGCATGTGGGAGACTCCCCAAACATATGGAAGAAGGTACTCTGGTCAGATGAGACTAAAATTGAGCTTTTTGGCCATCAAGGAAAACGCTATGTCTGGCGCAAACCCAACACCTCTCATCACCCCGAGAACACCATCCCCACAGTGAAGCATGGTGGTGACAGCATCATGCTGTGGGGATGTTTTTCATCGGCAGGGACTGGGAAACTGGTCAGAATTGAAGGAATGATGGATGGCGCTAAAAACAGGGACATTCTTGAGGGAAACCTGTTTCAGTCTTCCAGAGATTTGAGACTGGGACGGAGGTTCACCTTCCAGCAGGACATTGACCCTAAGCATACTGCTAAAGCAACACTCCAGCGGTTTAAGGGGAAACATTTAAATGTATTGGAATGGCCTAGTAAAAGCCCAGACCTCAATTTAATTGAGAATCTGTGGTATGACTTAAAAATTGCTGTACACCAGCGGAACCCATCCAACTTGAAGGAGCTGGAGCAGTTTTGCCTTGAAGAATGGCCAAAAATCCCAGTGGCTAGATGTGCCAAGCGTATAGAGACATACCCCAAGAGACTTGTAGCTGTAATTGCTGCAAAAGTTGGCTCTACAAAGTATTGACTTTGGGGGGGGGGGGGGGGGGGTGGATAGTTATGCATGCAAGTTTTAAGTTTTTTTTGTCTTATTTCTTGTTTGTTTCACATTAAAACATATTTTGCATCTTCAAAGTGGTAGGCATGTTGTGTGAATCAAATGATACAACCCCCCCAAAAAATCCATTTTAAGTCCAGGTTGTAAGGCAACAAAATAGGAAAAATGCCAAAGGGGGTGAATACTTTCGCAAGCGGTTGTAGATGACAATTAGCCATGTCAATTTTTAGATTGGTAGTTAGTCTAGCCAGCTATATGAACTTGTAGTAATCATGGCCAAATACATGCCCAGGGGCCCTGAACTTCAGGGGGCCCCCCTTGATTTTGTTATTCATTTTCAATGAGATATCATATTAACATGGCATAAGTCATCGCAGAATGTGTAGAATTGTAGGAATTTAGCTTTAAAGCCCCCCACAAGAGGGCAATGCCGCCCCTATTTCAACGTAATTCCTGTCCTATAGCAACATTTCTCGTTTAGGTTCCACCTCCAAAGAATGCTAATACATATTCACGAATTGAGAGTGGGAACATTGTGGTGATTTCCACGTGGAGTGGACAAATAACAACAAGAAGGGCACTGACAGCTGGAGCTGGATTTGTCATAAGTATTTAGGGAAACATTCTCCACAGATGGATAGGGGAAATCAGTATCTTTAACTTTGCCATCTATTCTTATCTCTAAAGTTTTGTCATGTTCCATAAATTGCGGCCGTGAATCCGCCATAGAAATAGAAAGAATATAAAAAAGCTCTGGTAATATGGTCTGCCTAACTATTGAACGCTTTGGACTAGAGATTCGTTTTTCTACATTGTAATGGACACAGTGCAACCTTTGGTAGGCTGCTGGCAGGCTAGTCAGCTTCACTACAGAAATGCCAAGTCAGCCCAGGGTCATGCCATGGTTCTCACAGCTAAGGAAAGTGAAATGATAGGCTACAATTACTTTGCTCGTGATGCATGCCACAAATTATATGTAACTTTGTGGAATTGTCTTTCGCAGGTGCCTTTTCATTATAGGATAGACACTTGTGATTTCTAGCTGCACTAATCAAAGCAGTGGATCGTGGTAGAAACCATTCATCTTGAGTAGACGGGGGAGCGGGGTTCGAAAATGCAATCATATGACGCGATTTTAGCATTTATAAAATTATCATATCTATTTTTTTTATACAGACTAGCTAAAAAAGAAGTGAAACTTCACAAATTATCCAATAGATTATGATAATTTGCTGGTGAAAAAGTGGAGGCGCAAGGAGGTTTTCACCCCCTATTTTAATTTGCTTCATTGCTCAGGTGGCCAAGTGTAGGCTACGGCGAAAAGCTGTTCAGCTCTGCCAAAGATTATATATGATATTGCTCAGCTCTGTCGTGACTCACAAAGAGAAAAAACTTTGCATGTGTTTCTGATTAATAAACAATGCCATGCTGGTGGTTGGTAACGTTCAAATAAAATCCAGCCATGAAAAGAAACGTAGACTGAAAGGTATTAGCACGTTATCAAAAGTTACCACTTCAGATTTCCCACTTCAAACCCAAATATATCATACTTTGACTAAAACTATGACTTAAATCGTTGTGCAACATTATGGGTAAGCTATGGACATCGTCTTTGAGCTGAACATTTATTTCTGCTCTTGTAGGCATTTAAAACTGCTCAAATGTATATCCACCCAATGGCAAAATGGGTAGAATTGCAGGACATTAGTTGTAAAACAGATCTTTTTTTATTTCTGCCCTATGGCAAAATAAGTCGAATTGCAGGAAACATTTCTCTCCACCATCAAGTGAGGGGCCACTAAAATGTTTTGATGCGAGGTGGGGGGCCCCCCAACCAAATCTCGCTTAGGGCCCCCAAAAGGCTAGGGCGAGCCCAGTCCACTGAGGCAGGTTTGATGTAATGGAGGTAGAGGTAGCCTGAAATAGGCAGAGTTGCAGGAGAAGAGAGCAGTCTCTCTGGAATGTGAGGAATGCGCGGCAGGCTCTTGAATGCCTACGAGGAGCTAAATGCCGAGTGAATCTTCAACGTGGTGAAATGGAGCGGCTTCCATATGCATGACCTTGCTCTTTCAGCACTTCCATACAGTCCTTTCTGAATGTATTTAAGGTAAATGATAAAGGCCTCACTCAGCTCTATTTCCCCGTCACAATGAGCAGAGCCCCAATGTGGTCCAGGCCCCACACAGCCACAGCACAGAGCCCTCTTTTCTAATGAACCCATTCTCTTGCTGCCCTCACAGGGATTTAGTTTGAAAGTAAATGGGTCCATACTGAGAGAGGGAAAGAGACAGAGAAAGATAGAGAGTGAGAGAGTGAGCAAGAGCAAGAGAGGGAAAGGAAAGAGGCAGGATTTTTTGTTTGTTTGAGGTACTTCAAGCCTTTAATCTACTCCAAACCTTTCCCCAAAAGAGTCGACATAGTCAGCAGCCAATATTATGTTGCATTACTAACTGATTAGAGAGAAACTCAGTGGCATGTATTCATGGATGCAAAGGGAAGCCAGTCTTCCCCCCAAAAAAAAATACCAAGGAAAAAAGAAAAAAACATACAAAATAATTTATATTTTGTCTCTCTCTGTTTCATAAATGTCCTTAAATTCGCAAGAGGCTGAATGTATTTCACCAGAGAAAGCATCCGAGCGAACGAAGCAGCGCCCCTCTTTCTCACTATGTTTAGCATATCTATCTGATGCTGTCTGGTTCAAAGGACTATGGCATTGTTGCCGCCCGTAGCATTGAATGCAAGGGAAGCCAGCGAGCATTTGGCCTCCCTTCATATTTTTTAAAATAAAATAATAGCCAAATCAGTGCTGAGCTAAACTGTGTGAGCTCAGAACATGGTGCTTGCCTATGGAGCAGCAAGAGGAACTGCCCCTCCCTACCTTCAGACTATGCTCAAACTCTACACTCCAACCCAAGCACTCCGTTCTGCCACCTCTGGTGTCTTGGCCCTCTCACCCCTACAGTAGTGCAGCTCCCACTCAGCCCAGTCCAAGCTAATCTCTGTCCTGGCACCCCAACGGTGGAACCAAGTTTTTGTTGTCCTAGGCTACCTGGCTGAAATGCTTGCTTTTTGCCTAAATTCCTTTGATTTTCATTTACATTTTCATCATTTAGCAGACGCTCTTATCCAGAGCGACTTACAAATTGGTGCATTCACCTGATGATAGCCAGTGGGACAACCACTTTACAATTTTTTTTTTTTTTGGGGTGGGGTAAGGGGGGGTAGAAGGACTACTTTATCCTATCCCAGGTATTCCTTAAAGAGGTGGGGTTTCAAGTGTCTCCGGAAGGTTGTGAGTGACTCCGCTGTCCTGGCGTCGTGAGGGAGATTGTTCCACCATTGGGGTGCCAGAGCAGCGAACAGTTTTGACTGGGCTGAGTGGGAACTGTGCTTCCGCAGAGGTAGGGGGGCCAGCAGGCCAGAAGTGGATGAACGCAATGCCCTCGTTTGGGTGTAGGGACTGATCAGAGCCTGAAGATACGGAGGTGCCGTTCCCCGCACAGCTCTGTAGGCAAGCACCATGGTCTTGTAGCAGATGCGAGCTTCAACTGGAAGCCAGTGGAGTGTGTGGAGGAGTGGGGTGACGTGAGAGAACTTGGGAAGGTTGAACACCAGACGGGCTGCGTCGTTCTGGATGAGTTGTAGGGGTTTAATGGCACAGGCAGGGAGCCCAGCCAACAGCGAGTTGCAGTAATCCAGACAGGAGATGACAAGTGCCTGGATTAGGACCTGTGCCGCTTCCTGTGTAAGGCAGGGTCGTACTCTGCGAATGTTGTAGAGCATGAACCTATAGGATCGGGTCACCGCCTTGACGTTAGCGGAGAATGACAGGGTGTTGTCCAGGGTCACGCCAAGGCTCTTTGCACTCTGGGAGGAGGACACAACGGAGTTGTCAACCGTGATGGCGAGATCATTGAATGGGCAGTCCTTCCCCGGGAGGAAGAGCAGCTCCGTCTTGCCAAAGTTCAGCTTGAGGTGGTGATCTGTCATCCACACTGATATGTCTGCCAGATATGCAGAGTTGCGATTTGCCACCTGGTTATCAGAAGGGGGAAAGGAGAAGATTAATTGTGTGTCGTCTGCGTAGCAATGATAGGAGAGGCCATGTGAGGATATGACAGAGCCAAGTGACTTGGTGTATAGCGAGAATAGGAGAGGGCCTAGAACTGAGCCCTGGGGGACACCAGTGGTGAGAGCACGTGGTGCGGAGACAGATTCTCGCCACGCCACCTGGTAGGAGCGACCTGTCAGGTAGGACGCAATCCAAGAGTGAGCCGTGCCGGAGATGCTCAACTCGGAGAGGGTGGAGAGGAGGATCTGATGGTTCACAGTATCAAAGGCAGCAGATAGGTCTAGAAGGACGAGAGCAGAGGAGAGAGAGTTAGCTTTAGCAGTGCGGAGAGCCTCCGTGACACAGAGAAGAGCAGTCTCAGTTGAATGACCAGTCTTGAAACATGACTGGTTTGGATCAAGAAGGTCATTCTGAGAGAGATAGCAAGAGAGTTGGCTAAAGACGGCACGCTGAAGAGTTTTGGAGAGAAAAGAAAGAAGGGATACTGGTCTGTAGTTGTTTACATTGGAGGGATCGAGTGTAGGTTTTTTGAGAAGGGGTGCAACGCTCGCTCTCTTGAAGACGGAAGGGACATAGCCAGCAGTCAAGGATGAGTTGATGAGCGAGGTGAGGTAAGGGAGAAGGTCTCCGGAAATGGTCTGGAGAAGAGAGGAGGGGATCGGGTCAAGCGGGCAGGTTGTTGGGCGGCCGGCCGTCACAAGTCGCAAGATTTCATCTGGAGAGAGAGTGGAGGAAGAAGTCAAGCATAGGGTAGGGCAGTGTGAGCAGGACCAGCGGTGTCATTTGACTTAACAAATGAGGATCGGATGTCGTCAACCTTCTTTTCATAATGGTTGACGAAGTCATCCACAGAGAGGGAGGGGGGGGGGATTCAGCAGGGAGGAGAAGGTGACAAAGAGCTTCCTAGGGTTAGAGGCAGATGCTTGGAATTTAGAGTGGTAGAAAGTGGCTTTAGCAGCAGAAACAGAAGAAGAGAATGTAGAGAGGAGGGAGTGAAAAGATGACAGGTCCGCAGGGAGTCTAGTTTTCCTCTATTTCCCGGAGCCCTGTTCTGTGAGCTCGCAATGAGTCGTCAAGCCACGGAGCAGGAGGGGAGGACCGAGCCGGCCGGGAGGATAGGGGACATAGAGAGTCAAAGGATGCAGAAAGGGAGGAGAGGAGGGTTGAGGAGGCAGAATCAGGAGATTGGAGGGAGAAGGATTGAGCAGAGGGAAGAGATGATAGGATGGAAGAGGAGAGAGTAGCGGGAGAGAGAGAGCGAAGGTTGTGACGGCACATTACCATCTGAGTAGGGGCAGAGTGAGTAGTGTTGGAGGAGAGCGAGAGAGAAAAGGATACAAAGTAGTGGTCGGAGACTTGGAGGGGAGTTGCAGTGAGATTAGTAGAAGAACAGCATCTAGTAAAGATGAGGTCAAGCGTATTGCCTGCCTTGTGAGGTGGGAGGGACGGTGAGAGGGTGAGGTCAAAAGAGGAGAGGAGTGGAAAGAAGGAGGCAGAGAGAAATGAGTCAAAGGTAGACGTAGGGAGGTTAAAGTCACCCAGAACTGTGAGGGGTGAGCCATCCTCAGGAAAGGAACTTATCAAGGCGTCAAGCTCATTGATGAACTCTCCAAGGGAACCTGGAGGGCGATAAATGATAAGGATGTTAAGCTTGAATGGGCTAGTGACTGTGACAGCATGGAATTCAAATGAGGAGATAGACAGATGGGTCAGGGGAGAAAGAGAGAATGTCCACTTGGGAGAGATGAGGATTCCTGTGCCACCACCCCGCTGACCAGATGCTCTCGGGGTATGCGAGAACACATGGTCAGACGAGGAGAGAGCAGTAGGAGTAGCAGTGTTTTCTGTGGTAATCCATGTTTCCGTCAGCGCCAAGAAGTCGAGGGACTGGAGGGTAGCATAGGCTGAGATTAACTCTGCCTTGTTGGCCGCAGAAAGGCAGTTCCAGAGGCTGCTGGAGACCTGGAACTCCACGTGGGTCGTGCGTGCAGGGACCACCAGGTTAGAGTGGCAGCAGCCACGCGGTGTGAGGCGTTTGTATAGCCTGTGCGGAGAGGAGAGAACAGGGATAGACAGACACATAGTTGACAGGCTACAGAAAATGTCTACAATAATGCAAAGGAGATCGGAATGAAATTAACTAAACATTTGGGAAAGCGAGAGAGCGGGGCCTCCCTCACTTACGTTTCACTGAAACACCCAAATATAACTCTCCCAACTCCCACCTCAGAAACTATAATTGTGGTAAAATACAGCGGTTCAATGTTTTCTAGGAATAGACTAACTTAGTTTATTCAGCTAGCTAACTTGGTACAGTATTCTTCCGTGAAAACCGTCCAGGGCACCGAATCCTATGACGCCACAGCCAACTAGCATGCCAGCCTCCAACAACACGGTTTAGCACCAATACTCAGCCACAACAAACCACCAGTGTGTCAACACGCCAAGCAGATCATTTGTGTCCGTTTCATGGGCAACGATGCGCCAGGCCAGCTAGTTAACATTAGCGTACTACTACTACAATATTTACCTGGAGCTAACCCTGCAGATAGCACTACTGGATGATCTGAAAAGTCATAGTCAATCGATCAATAACATAATAATGCTATTAGCAAAAAAAAATATTTTCAATTCACAATCTGTAGAAACAATGAGAATAGAAAGGTTCAGAACTTTTGTAAGACATCACAGTACAGTTGAAATATATATGGCAAATAGAAATCCTATATGGATGGTGTTAAAAGATAGATGGGAGGTGTTGAATGGAATTGAAGGATGTGACTAATAACAACTAACAACAAACAATAACAAGTTAACTAATAATGTAGGCACACTGTGTCCATAATAAGTGTATGGGTTGTAGGTTGGGAGCTTTTGTGAAGGAGCACAGTTAGAAAGATATGGCATATAGAAGCAAACCGGATGGACATCATGAAAATGATCGGAGAGGTTGAGAGTAGAAGTAGTTCAGGAGAAAGAACAAACAAAATGTAATTATTGTAAAATTGACTGTGTCCATAAAATGTAGATAGTGGGTATGGGCTGGAAGTAGAGGTCTAGGCGTTGTTGTTCACTAGTTTACTCCAAGTGGGGAAAGGGTGGAAGGGTTGGAAAGTAATAAAGGGGAATATATATATATATTTTTAAAGGATATGTATGTATGTATGTATGTATGTATGTATGTATGTATGTGGGTGTGTATGTGTGTGTGTATGTGTATATATATATATATATATATATATATATATATATATATATATATATATATATATATATATATATATATATATATATATATATATATATATGTATGTACAGTGGGGAGAACAAGTATTTGATACATTGCCAATTTGGCAGGTTTTCCTACTTACAAAGCATGTAGAGGTCTGTACTTTTTATCATAGGTACACTTCAACTGTGAGAGACGGAATCTAAAACAAAAATCCAGAAAATCACATTGTATGATTTTTAAGTAATTCATTTGCATTTTATTGCATGACATAAGTATTTGATACAGCCGAAAAGCAGAACTTAATATTTGGTACAGAAACCTTTGTTTGCAATTACAGAGATCATACGTTTCCTGTAGGTCTTGACCAGGTTTGCACACACTGCAGCAGGGATTTTGGCCCACTCCTCCTTATAGACCTTCTCCAGATCCTTCAGGTTTCGGGGCTGTCGCTGGGCAATACGGACTTTCAGCTCCCTCCAAAGATTTTCTATTGGGTTCAGGTCTGGAGACTGGCTAGGCCACTCCAGGACCTTGAGATGCTTCTTACGGAGCCACTCCTTAGTTGCCCTGGCTGTGTGTTTCGGGTCGTTGTCATGCTGGAAGACCCAGCCACGACCCATCTTCAATGCTCTTACTGAGGGAAGGAGGTTGTTGGCCAAGATCTCGCGATACATGGCCCCATCCATCCTCCCCTCAATATGGTGCAGTCGTCCTGTGCCCTTTGCAGAAAAGCATCCCCAAAGAATGATGTTTCCACCTCCATGCTTCACGGTTGGGATGGTGTTCTTTGGGTTGTACTCATCCTTCTTCTTCCTCCAAACACGGCGAGTGGAGTTTAGACCAAAAAGCTCTATTTTTGTCTCATCAGACCACATGACTCCCATTCCTCCTCTGGATCATCCAGATAGTCATTGGCAAACTTCAGATGGGCCTGGACATGCGCTGGCTTGATCAGGGGGACCTTGCGTGCGCTGCAGGAATTTAATCCATGATGGCGTAGTGTGTTACTAATGGTTTTCTTTGAGACTGTGGTCCCAGCTCTCTTCAGGTCATTGACCAGGTCCTGCCGTGTAGTTCTGGGCTGATCCCTCACCTTCCTCATGATCATTGATGCCCCACGAGGTGAGATCTTGCATGGAGCCCCAGACCGAGGGTGATTGACCGTCATCTTGAACTTCTTCCATTTTCTAATAATTGCGCCAACAGTTGTTGCCTTCTCACCAAGCTGCTTGCCTATTGTCCTGTAGGCCATCCCAGCCTTGTGCAGGTCTACAATTTTATCCCTGATGTCCTTACACAGCTCTCTGGTCTTGACCATTGTGGAGAGGTTGGAGTCTGTTTGATTGAGTGTGTGGACAGGTGTCTTTTATACAGGTAACGAGTTCAAACAGGTGCAGTTAATACAGGTAATGAGTGTAGAACAGGAGGGCTTCTTAAAGAAAAACTAACAGGTCTGTGAGAGCCGGAATATATATGTATATATATATTTTTTTAAATGGGGGAATGGAAGTGATGCAGACAATTACATTGATGGAAGTTACAATGTATCTGCAATATTAAGCTCATCTACCCCCCCCCCCCCCCCCCCCACAAAAAATAAATAAATAAAAAAAACACGTTAGCCTACTACTACATCTAGCTACATGTTGAACTTCCATTCGCTCAGGCCAGGGGCACAATGTATGAAGTTATGGTTGGATCAGAATTGCCGTTATAATCAATTCCCAGTATGGATAATTAAGTAAAACCACAAGTCTAAATCCCTATCTCCATCCATGGCTATGGCCGATTTTAGCTAGCTAGCTAGCCACCTGAGGTTAACGACACAACGAGATGCAACAATTCCTGTTTTTTTTTATGTCAATGACATTTGGCTTCTGATGTGATCAGTTCAGGATTTGTTTTTTTTTTATTTGGGGAGGGTCGAAATGAGGAGGGGGATTATTCAAGATACTTTTTGAACATTGACGAGGTAGGGTTTCAGGTGCTTTCGAAAGATGGGCAGGGACTCTGCTGTCCTAGCTTCAGGTGGAAGTGGTTCCACCGTTGGGGTGCCAGGACAGAGAATAGCTTGGACTGGGCTGAGTGGGAGCTGCACTACTGTAGGGGTGAGAGGGCCAAGACACCAGAGGTGGCAGAATGGAGTGCTCGGGTTGGAGTGTAGAGTTTGAGCATAGTCTGAAGGTAGGGAGGGGCAGTTCCTCTTGCTGCTCCATAGGCAAGCACCATGTTCTGAGCTCACACAGTTTAGCTCAGCACTGATTGGCTATTATTTTATTTAAAAAAATATGAAGGGAGGCCAAATGCTCGCTGGCTTCCCTTGATTTCAATGCATAGTCCTTTGGACCAGACAGCATCAGAAATACATTTAGCCTCTTGCGAATTTAAGGACATTTATGAAACAGAGAGAGACAAAATATAAATTATTTTGTATGTTTTTTCTTTTTTCCTTGGTATTTTTTTTTGGGGGGAAGACTGGCTTCCCTTGGCATCCATGAATACATGCCACTGAGTTTCTCTCTAATCAGTTAGTAATGCAACATAATATTGGCTGCTGACTATGTCGACTCTTTTGGGGAAAAGGCTTGGAGTAGATTAAAGGCTTGAAGTACCTCAAACTAAAAAAATCCTGCCTCTTTCCTTTCCCTCTCTCGCTCTTGCTCGCTCTCTCTCTTTCTCTGTCTCTTTCCCTCTCTCAGTATGGACACATTTACTTTCAAACTAAATCCCTGTGAGGGCAGCAAGAGAATGGGTTCATTAGAAAAGAGGGATCTGTGCTGTGGCTGTGTGGGGCCTGGACCACATTGGGTCTCTGCTCATTGTGACGGGGAAATAGAGCTGAGCGGGGCCTTTATCATTTACCTTAAATACATTCAGAAAGGACTGTATGGAAGTGCTGAAAGAACCAGGTCATGCATATGGAAGCCGCTCCATTTCACCACGTTGAAGATTCACTCAGCATTTAGCTCCTCGTAGGCATTCAAGAGCCTGCCGCGCATTCCTCACATTCCAGAGAGACTGCTCTCTTCTCCTGCAACTCTGCCTATTTCAGGCTACCTCTACCTCCATTACATCAAACCTGCCTCAGTGGACTGGGCTGGCCCTAGCCTTTTGGGGGCCCTAAGCGAGATTTGGTTGGGGGGCCCCCCACCTCGCATCAAAACATTTTAGTGGCCCCTCACTTGATGGTGGAGAGAATTTTTTCCTGCAATTCAACTTATTTTGCCATAGGGCAGAAATAAAAAAAGATCAGTTTTACAACTAATGTCCTGCAATTCTACCCATTTTGCTATGGGGTGGAGATACAATTTAGCAGTTTTAAATGCCTACAAGAGCAGAAATAAATGTTCAGCTGAAAGACGATGTCCTTAGCTTACCCATGATGTTGCACAATGATTTAAGTCATAGTTTTAGTCAAAGTATGATATATTTGGGTTTGAAGTGGGAAATCTGAAGTGGTAACTTTTGATAACGTGCTAATACCTTTCAGTCTACATTTCTTTTCATGGCTGGATTTTATTTGAATGTTACCAATCACCAGCATGGCATTGTTTGTTAATCAGAAACACATGCAAAGTTCTTTCTCTTTGTGAGTCACGACAGAGCTGAGCAATATTATAGATAATCTTTGGCAGAGCTGAACAGCTTTTCGCCGTAGCCTACACTTGGCCACCTGAGCAATGAAGCAAATTAAAATAGGGGGTGAAAACCTCCTTGCGCCTCCACTTTTTCACCAGTAAATTATCATAATCTATTGGATAATTTGTGAAGTTTCACTTCTTTTTTAGCTAGTCTGTATAAAAAAAATAGATATGATCATTTTATAAATGCTAAAATCGCATGATACGATTGCATTTTCGAACCCCGCTCCCCCCGGTTTCCCCTTAAACCACTTGAGTGTTGCTTTAGCAGTATGCTTAGGGTCATTGTCCTGCTGGAAGGTGAACCTCCATCCCAGTCTCAAATCTCTGAAAGACTGAAACAGGTTTCCCTCAAGAATGTCCCTGTATTTAGCGCCATCCATCATTCCTTCAATTCTGACCAGTTTTCCAGTCCCTGCCGATGAAAAACCTCCCAACAGCATGATGCTGCCACTACCATGCTTCACTGTGGGGTTGGTGTTCTCGGGGTGATGAGAGGTGTTGGGTTTGCGCCAGACATAGCGTTTTCCTTGATGACCAAAAAGCTTAATTTTAGTCTCATCTGACCAGAGTACCTTCTTCCATATGTTTGGGGAGTCTCCCACATGCCTTTTGGCGAACACCAAACGTGTTTGCTTATTTTTTTCTTAAAGCAATGGCTTTTTTCTGCCCACTCTTCTGTAACGACCAGCTCTGTGGAGTGTACGGCTTAAAGTGGTCCTATGGACAGATACTCCAATCTATGGACAGATACTCCATCTTTAAAGTGGTAGGCATGTTGTGTAAATGAAATGATACAAACCCCC
This sequence comes from Coregonus lavaretus, assembly GCF_964263955.1. Lineage (NCBI taxonomy): Eukaryota > Metazoa > Chordata > Actinopteri > Salmoniformes > Salmonidae > Coregonus > Coregonus lavaretus. Next base: position 36,700,694 of record NC_139998.1, read on the forward strand.
AAAAAATCAATTTTAATTCCAGGTTGTAAGGTAACAAAATAGGAAAAATGCCATTGGGGGTGAATACTTTCGCAAGCCACTGTATGTTCCGGCCCCCTGTGTCACACCCTGGCTCTGGGGACTCTATATGTTGAGCCAGGGTGTGTAGATTCAATGTGTTTATGTTCTGTGTGGGAGTTCTAGTTGTGGTATTTCTATGTTGGCCAGAGTGGCTCCCAATCAGAGGCAACGAGTGTCAGCTGTTGCTGGTTGTCTCTGATTGGGAGCCATATTTAAACAGTCTGTTTCCCTTAGTGTTTGTGGGATCTTGTTTCCGTTTGGTTTGTTTCCGTGTTAACCGTAGGACTGCACGTTTCGTTTATTGTTTTGTTGTTATATTATCACTAAAGATAATAAAGTTAAGTATGTTTGCAACTAACGCTGCGCATTGGTCTACTCTCTACGACGATCGTGACAGAAGATCCCACCATACCAGGACCAAGCAGCGTGTCCAGGAGCAGGCAGCCTGGATGTGGGAGCAAATATTGGACGGGCAGGGGTCCTGGATCTGGGAGGAAATCCAGGCCGGGATGGATCGCCGTCCATGGAGTGAGACGGTAGAGGCGCGACGGAGAGAGGAGCAACGGCGTCAACAGTGTCGTCGTCGGACGGACGAGAGGCAACCCCAAAAATGTTTTAGGGGGGGGCACATGGCATGGACGACGGGGCTGCTGGAGGCAGATAAGGGGCGAATTCAGAAGGCCACCAGGTTACGGGAGCCATTGGTGAGAAGCCGCACGGCGAGAGGTACTGAGGTGTATTGCCAGTCCGGTCCGGCCCGTTCCTGATCCCCGTTTAAGGCCAGTGGTGTGTGTTCCCAGTACGGTCCGGCCTGTTCCTGCCCCTCGCACCAAGTGTACGGTGCGCGTCGCCAGCCCGGCCCGGCCTGTTCCTGCTTCTCGCACCAAGTGTACGGTGCGCGTCGCCAGCCCGGCCCGGCCTGTTCCTGCCTCTCGCACCAAGTGTACGGTGCGCGTCGCCAGCCCGGCCCGGCCTGTTCCTGCCCCTCGCACCAAGCCTACGGTGTGCGTCGCCAGCCCGGCCCGGCCTGTTCCTGCCCCTCGCACCAAGAGTACGGTGCGCGTCGCCAGCCCGGCCCGGCCTGTTCCTGCCCCTCGCACCAAGCCTACGGTGTGCGTCGCCAGCCCGGCCCGGCCTGTTCCTGCCACTCGCACCAAGCCTACGGTGTGCGTCGCCAGCCCGGCCCGGCCTGTTCCTGCCACTCGCACCAAGCCTACGTGTGCGTCGCCAGCCCGGCCCGGCCTGTCCCTGCCCCTCGCACCAAGCCTACGGTGTGCGTCGCCAGCCCGGCCCGGCCTGTTCCTGCCACTCGCACCAAGCCTACGGTGCGCGTTGCCAGCCCGGCCCGGCCTGTTCCTGCCACTCGCACCAAGCCTACGGTGCGCGTCGCCAGCCCGGCCCGGCCTGTTCCCGCCCTTCGCACCAAGCCTACGGTGCGCATTGCCAGCCCGGCCCGGCCTGTTCCTGCCACTCGCACCAAGCCTACGGTGCGCGTCGCCAGCCCGGCCCGGCCTGTTCCTGCCCTTCGCACCAAACCTACGGTGCGCATCGCCAGCCCGGCCTGGCCTGTTCCTGCCACTCGCACCAAGCCTACGGTGCGCGTCGCCAGCCCGGCCTGGCCTGTTCCTGCCACTCGCACCAAGCCTACGGTGCGCGTCGCCAGCCCGGCCCGGCCTGTTCCTGCCACTCGCACCAAGCCAGGGGTGCGAGTCGTCAGCCCGGTAAGGCCCGTTCCTGCTCCACGCACCAAGCCAGGGGTGCGCATCGTCAGCCCGGTCCGGCCCGTTCCTGCTCCACGCACCAAGCCAGGGGTGCGCATCGTCAGCCCGGTACGGCCCGTTCCGGCTCCACGCACCAAGCCAGGGGTGCGCATCGTCAGCCCGGTCCGGCCCGTTCCTGCTCCACGCACCAAGCCAGGGGTGCGCATCGTCAGCCCGGTCCGTTGCTGCTCCACGCACCAAGCCAGGGGTGTGCATCGTCAGTCCGGTCCGGCCCGTTCCTGCTCCACGCACCAAGCCAGGGGTGTGCGTCGTCAGTCCGGCACAACCCGTGCCTGGGTCACCGGTGCCTGGTCAAATCAAATCAAATCAAATCAAATCAAATTTTATTGGTCACATGCGCCGAATACAACAGGTGCAGACATTACAGTGAAATGCTTACTTACAGCCCTTAACCAACAGTGCATTTATTTTAAACAAAAAAGTAAGAATAAAACAACAACAAAAAAAGTGTTGAGAAAAAAAGAGCAGAAGTAAAATAAAGTGACAGTAGGGAGGCTATATATACAGTAAAATAAAGTGACAGTAGTGAGGCTATATATACAGGGGGGTACCGTTGCAGAGTCAATGTGCGGGGGCACCGGCTAGTTGAGGTAGTTGAGGTAATATGTACATGTGGGTAGAGTTAAAGTGACTATGCATAAATACTTACTTAACAGAGTAGCAGCAGCGTAAAAAGGATGGGGGGGGGGGGGGCAGTGCAAATAGTCCGGGTAGCCATGATTAGCTGTTCAGGAGTCTTATGGCTTGGGGGTAGAAGCTGTTGAGAAGTCTTTTGGACCTAGACTTGGCACTCCGGTACCGCTTGCCGTGCGGTAGCAGAGAGAACAGTCTATGACTAGGGTGGCTGGAGTCTTTGACAATTTTGAGGGCCTTCCTCTGACACCGCCTGGTATAGAGGTCCTGGATGGCAGGGAGCTTTGCCCCAGTGATGTACTGGGCCGTACGCACTACCCTCTGTAGTGCCTTGCGGTCAGAGGCCAAGCAGTTGCCATACCAGGCGGTGATGCAACCAGTCAGGATGCTCTCGATGGTGCAGCTGTAGAATTTTTTGAGGATCTGAGGGTCCATGCCAAATCTTTTTAGTCTCCTGAGGGGGAATAGGCTTTGTCGTGCCCTCTTCACGACTGTCTTGGTGTGTTTGGACCATGATAGTTCGTTGGTGATGTGGACACCAAGGAACTTGAAGCTCTCAACCTGTTCCACTACAGCCCCGTCGATGAGAATGGGGGCGTGCTCAGTCCTCTTTTTTTTCCTGTAGTCCACAATCATCTCCTTTGTCTTGGTCACGTTGAGGGAGAGGTTGTTGTCCTGGCACCACACGGCCAGATCTCTGACCTCCTCCCTATAGGCTGTCTCATCGTTGTCGGTGATCAGGCCTACCACTGTTGTGTCGTGGCAAACTTAATGATGGTGTTAGAGTCGTGCCTGGCCATGCAGTCATGGGTGAACAGAGAGTACAGGAGGGGACTGAGCACGCACCCCTGAGGGGCCCCCGTGTTGAGGATCAGTGTGGCAGATGTGTTGTTACCTACCCTTACCACCTGGGGGCAGCCCGTCAGGAAGTCCAGGATCCAGTTGCAGAGGGAGGTGTTTAGTCCCAGGATCCTTAGCTTAGTGATGAGCTTAGAGGGCACTATGGTGTTGAATGCTGAGCTGTAGTCAATGAATAGCATTCTCACGTAGGTGTTCCTCTTGTCCAGGTGGGAAAGGGCAGTGTGGAGTGCGATAGAGATTGCATCATCTGTGGATCTGTTGGGGCGGTATGCAAATTGGAGTGGGTCTAGGGTTTCTGGGATTATGCTGTTGATGTGAGCCATGACCAGTCTTTCAAAGCACTTCATGGCTACAGACGTCAGTGCTACGGGTCGGTAGTCATTTAGGCAGGTTATCTTAGAGTTCTTGGGCACGGGGACTATGGTGGTCTGCTTGAAACATGTTGGTATTACAGACTCAGTCAGGGACATGTTGAAAATGTCAGTGAAGACACTTGCCAGTTGGTCAGCACATGCTCGGAGTACACGTCCTGGTAATCCGTCTGGCCCTGCGGCCTTGTGAATGTTGACCTGCTTAAAAGTCTTACTCACATCGGCTACGGAGAGCGTGATCACATAGTCGTCCGGAACAGCTGGTGATCTCATGCATGCTTCAGTGTTGCTTGCCTCGAAGCGAGCATAGAAGTGGTTTAGCTCGTCTGGTAGGCTTGTGTCACTGGGCAGCTCGCGGCTGTGCTTCCCTTTGTAGTCTGTAATAGTTTTCAAGCCCTGCCACATCCGACGAGCGTCAGAGCCAGTGTAGTATGATTCAATCTTAGACCTGTATTGACTCTTTGCCTGTTTGATGGTTCGTCGGAGGTCATAGCGGGATTTCTTATAAGCGTCCGGGTTAGAGTCCCGTTCCTTGAAAGCGGCAGCTCTACCCTTTAGCTCAGTGCGGATGTTTCCTGTAATCCATGGCTTCTGGTTGGGGTATGTATGTACGGTCACTGTGGGGACGACATCATCGATGCACTTATTGATGAAGCCAGTGACTGATGTGGTGTACTCCTCAATGCTGTCTGAAGAATCCCGGAACATGTTCCAGTCTGTGCTAGCAAAACAGTCCTGTAGCTTAGCATCTGCGTCATCTGACCACTTTTTTATTAACCGAATCACTGGTGCTTCCTGCTTCAGTTTTTGCTTATAAGCAGGAATCAGGAGGATAGAGTTATGGTCAGATTTGCCAAATGGAGGGCGAGGGAGAGCTTTGTATGCGTCTCTGTGTGTGGAGTAAAGGTGGTCTAGAGTTTTTTTCCCTCTGGTTGCACATTTAACATGCTGGTAGAAATTAGGTAGAACGGATTTAAGTTTCCCTGCATTAAAGTCCCCGGCTACTAGGAGCGCTGCATCTGGATGAGCGTTTTCCTGTTGATTAATGGCCTTGTACAACTCATTCAGTGCAATCTTAATGCCAGCATTGGTTTGTGGTGGTAAATAGACAGCTATGAAAAATATAGATGAAAACTCTCTTGGTAAATAGTGTGGTCTACAGCTTATCATAAGATACTCTACCTCAGGCGAGCAAAACCTCGAGACTTCCTTAGTATTTGATTTTGTGCACCAGCTGTTGTTTACAAATATACACAGACCGCCGCCCCTTGTCTTACCGGAGTCTGCCGTTCTGTCCTGTCGATGTAGCGTATAGCCTGCTAGCTGAATGTTATCATTGTTGTCGTTCAGCCACGACTCCGTGAAACATAAGATATTACAGTTTTTAATGTCCCGTTGGTAGGATAACCGTAATCTTAAATCGTCAATTTTATTCTCAAAAGATTGAACGTTGGCTAATAGGATTGATGGGAGAGGCAGTTTACTCGCTCGCCGTCGGATCCTTACAAGGCACCCGGATCTGCGTCCACGATATCTCCGTCTCTTCCTCACGCGAATGACGGGGATCTGGGCCTTGTAGGGTGTCTGTAGGATATCCTTCGCGAACGCCTCGTTGAAGAAAAATTATTCGTCCAATGCGAGGTGAGTAATCGCTGTCCTGATATCCAGAAGCTCTCTTTGGTTATAAGAGACGATGGCAGAAACATTATGTACAAAATAAATTACAAATAACGCGGAAAAACACACATAATAGTACAATTGGTTAGAGGGCTGTAAAACGGCAGCCATCTTCTCCGGCGCTGTCTCTACTGTCAGGTACCGGTCAGCTGCTCCACACCGGAGCTTAAGCAATCCGCTCCTACGATGTCCAGTCCAGCTCCAGCCAGCGGGGCCAGACCGGACCAGGGGCGCTACGGGGGGATTATTAGAGGGTGGTGGTCAAGCCCGGAGCCGGAACCGCCTCCGAGGAGGAATGCCCACCCAGCCCTCCCCTGGTTTATTTATGTGGAGGCGCGGTCGCAGTCCGCGCCTTTGGCGGGGGGGTACTGTCACACCCTGGCTCTGGGGACTCTATATGTTGAGCCAGGGTGTGTAGATTCGATGTGTTTATGTTCTGTGTGGGAGTTCTAGTTGTGGTATTTCTATGTTGGCCAGAGTGGCTCCCAATCAGAGGCAACGAGTGTCAGCTGTTGCTGGTTGTCTCTGATTGGGAGCCATATTTAAACAGTCTGTTTCCCTTAGTGTTTGTGGGATCTTGTTTCCGTTTGGTTTGTTTCCGTGTTAACCGTAGGACTGCACGTTTCGTTTATTGTTTTGTTGTTATATTATCACTAAAGATAATAAAGTTAAGTATGTTTGCAACTAACGCTGCGCATTGGTCTACTCTCTACGACGATCGTGACACCCTGACCATCCACTCAAGAAAAAATTGTCCCGTGGCTGAATCTAGTTGATGATCCCTACTGTAGGTCATGTAACTGTTTGTTACATGCAATATGTTTTGTGGACTTCACCGGACAGATGTTGCTCTCCGGTTTTGCAATGCATGGTTGCTTCTGCAGCGGTCTATAGCTCCTTTCATCCTCTGTGTTAGTCAGATAATGCTTATTCAAAGTTTACTGTTTTCTGTTTTAGTGGTTATTGTAGTTCAGGGAGGGAACCCAATAAATGGCTTTCCTCTACTAAAAAGGAACAGTCATTCTCATGTCAAGGTTACTGACTATTTTTCTTCTGAGGTGTGTGCATGTGAAAAGGTTTTCATCAATGTTCTTTTTTGGACCAAGGCTGTGGTTGAACGATCCCTTTTGTTAGACATCAATGTGGAAACTATCAACGGTACATGACTAAAGCAGAGATTATGCATTGTGTTTTATTCAATCTACAGTAAATGGTTAGCCTCGTAATTACCAGACTGATTACCGCTGCGCTATTACCGTGTAGCGAACATCCATGTAAGCTTGCGAGATCAGATTGCTTGCGAGGCTAGTAAATGGTAGAGATGACTCTTGAATGTTGAGTAAGAGAGAGAGCGAGTAAGAGAGAGAGCTAGCAAACCACTCAGAGAGGGAGGTAGACAGAGAAGGCTGATCAAGCATAAAGGGGAGTAGAGAGCTCTTATGGCTCAATTTGAAATATTTGATCTCTTAGCTTTTATAGTGATAAAGATAGAAATATATCTAACCACTCAGAGAGCGGGAGAGAGAGACAGGGAAAAAGAGAGAATTATATAAGGATGGAGAAGGGAGTGGTCTGATATCTGCAGTTTGTGAAGGCATAGCCAGCTCAGCTAATAAACATGCTGTAATGGCGGGACTGTGACAGCCAGTAATGTGCGCTGGGTGTAATTGTCTCACCAGAGCGAGAGAAACCCATCTTCTCTCATTCTCCCTGCCTTTAATAAGTAATTTTCCTCCAAATTAAATCACTGCCTCCTCTTAAAAACACACACATTTTCAACTTTAGGAAATATTTATAGTGATCCATGATATAAACTGCTACCTCATCTTCATAACAAGCACAGAGCTGTGTACAGAATGCAATGCAGTGCCACTTGGCTCCCATTAGCAGCTAGCTGCCGCCCTCTCAGGCATGGCACTGGGAAATTAGGGCAACGTGCCTGCCATTGATTCAGTTTGGACTGTGAAATTCTCTCACTGCCTTTGGCTCATTTTCTCAGGGCACGACATGCTTGCAGAGAGCATTATGAGTCATTCAGCAATGCATGCAGATTTAGCAAAGAATGCTCAATGACTGTATTTTAAGTGTATGAAATTCAAAGTATACCATTAATTTTTTTCTAGAATTCTCGCTTCATTAATGTTGACTTTTGGGTGTGAGCTACAGACTCTTAAATGTTAAAGGCTCTTATACACTCTTAGAAAAAAAGGTGCTATCTAGAACTTAAAAGGGTTCTTCGGCTGTCTCCATAGCAGAACCCTGTGAAGAACCCTTTTTGGTAAAAGGGTTCTACCTGGAACCCAACGGGTTCTACCTGGAACCAAAAAGGGTTATCTTTTTGGGGACAGCCGAAGAACCCTTTTGGAACCCTTTTTTCTAAGTGTGTAGGCTCCTACATATGCCACACCACTGCTCTATTCCTCTGGGGCCACAGGCTTTCATCCACACTGAGATACTTGTTGGGCATGTGCCATGGAGACGTGTTGGAGTGCTAATTCAGTCGACTCCACAGAACGTGTGTGAGACTATGGGGAGTGTTGCATGTGTTTTATAGTCCCATAGTATGTAGTAGCAGGTATGTCTATCAGAGAAAGAAAGAGAGAGGAGTTAAAGATTTGAGAAATGAATTACGTAGCTATGCTAGGTATACAATGTTGGCACTGTGTCACAACTTCCGCCACGGCTGCCTCCCCTCCTTGTTCGGGCAGGTTTCGGCGTTCGTCGTCGCCGGCTTACTAGCTACTGACGATCCCATTCTCATCACTCCACTTGTTATGTCTTGTCTTGTCAATCACACACACCTAGTGCTGATTCCCCTAATTAGTATGGGTATAAGTGTTCCCTCTGTTCCCCTTGTCTTTGTGAGTGATTGTTTCATTGTGAGAGTGAGTGGTTGAGCTACTCTTCCATTTGTTATTGCCAAGGTGGAATATTTCCCTTGTGATAGTTTCGTTTTGACGCTGGGTGTGTTTTATTTATGTAAACGGAATCAACTCTGGACTTCTGTGTTTTACCTCCTGCGCCTGACTCCTTCATTCACACCTCGTCACACACTGACTTCAGTCGTTGTCTTCTATCTATTGTCTTTTACAGCATTTGACTTATTCAGCAGTATACAAAGCCGTGTCTTACTGCATTGCTGTAGCTGACTTGTCGCATTGTTTCACCCACAATTTACATTCTCTCGGTTAGAGGTCCTGGGCTACAGACAAGTACTTATTCCAAGTACTTACAGATAAGAATCTGTTGATCTAAGGTCAATTGTTCTAATGTTTAATACAAATGCTTGTCAAAAGAAGGCTGCCTGATAACATGTAGAAGCTATTGAAATCAATGAGGTGAATTTGATACCCATAATGAATTTATAGGAACAATGCATAATGGATGTGCAGTCACACACTTCAGAGGGCAGCAGACGGTGTGGCTGTCTTTAGCTATCTCTTAAATCACTGGTCTGGTATCTCTCAGTCATCTGGCCCTGATTCAGAAAGAAATCAACAGATAAAGCAGGGAGCCGTGCTCCAGTACAGTCTCTAATGAGAGTGCATTGCATCATGACATGGTTTTCCACCAGACAGAAGGGTCAACTCACCTCACCTTGCCAGAGACAGAGCTCTAGTCACTTGGACAAAGAAAGAAAGAAAGAAAGAAAGAAAGAAAGAAAGAAAGAAAGAAAGAAAGAAAGAAAGAAAGAAAGAAAGAAAGAAAGAAAGAAAGAAAGAAAGAAAGAAAGAAAGAAAGAAAGAAAGAAAGAAAGAAAGAAAGAAATCACTGTAGTAAAAATAACTTATGTACGGCTAAAAATGCAGTGAACATAGCTGTAAGTGCACTTCTCTGTACAGCACCAGGAGTGCTTACATAGTCAGTATGTACTGTGAGAATAAGTGCTATTGACAGGGTGTAAACATTTGGAAGAAAGGGAATGTTTGAAAACAACAGAGGTAAGAGTACAAGGCAAGCAGTGTCATTTAGCTGAGGTGTGTGTTGACTGTCGCTGAGTTAGACTGGCAAATCAAAGCTATTCGAAGGGGCGGGTGTGTGGCGTTTGAAAAGTTATTGCATACAGTTTGCACAGGCCCACGTTTGAAGTCAGGCTTATGTAAGCTGCTTTCTTTGTCTCCCATGCAGATGATGGCTCTGTTCATACATTCTCCAATGATCAGATGTGAGGTGCCTCGCTCACAGCTAATGTTATCTTAGTCACTCAGACACGGCACGCTGTGAGGTGTGTTTGTGTCAGGGAGAATATCAATAGGACACACAGGGGGGCCTGTTTATAAATCCCCGTCTCCGAAGGAAGCCTTTTGTGTTCCTAAATATCCCTAAATGAATGTGTTATCTCATTTAGCTGTTACCCTATTCATGTTTTCTTATTTCAGTGTGTGTGTGTGTGTGTGTGTGTGTGTGTGTGTGTGTGTGTGTGTGTGTGTGTGTGTGTGTGTGTAATTATCAGGATTAGTCTATGTGTTTTGCTTGTTAGCATTGTTAAGGTGTTCTTTCTCACAGGCCCCCCTGTGCTACGGTACAAAACACTGAAACATTCATGACTTTTGATAGTTCAGGCAAGCCAGATCGGATACACAGGACTAGATGGTATGTGTTTTTGAGTCTAGGTCATATAGAGACATACATACTACACGTTTTTATGTTTTTGCCTTTGTGTTTGCGTGAGAAGATGAGATTGCTCATGTGAGCACTATTAGTTGAGAGTCAGCAGTTTTTCTGATGAAGACAGAGGGGAAGGAATTGGCCCCTCATAAATCCCCTGCTACTGTACTGTAGTCCGTGCTGCTGCTTCCCCACCGACCACACAGCCAAGGAGAGAGGACAGGGGAGAGGAGTTGATGATGTATAGGGCCATTAGGCCTCTAACCCCTAACGCTCTCACTTCACTTGCATCTGTTCATTACTACCATTATGCCTTGTGCGCCTGGCCTGGGGCCCACAACTGGAGATGGAGAGATAGAGGAGATAGAGGGAGAGTGGATGACCTGTGTGATAGAGAGGGGGAGTGATGTCATGCATTACTGACAGTGAGGGGAGCAGGAGCAGCTAATGTGCTAGATAAGAGAGGAGTAGAGCACCGCCACCGGACCACTCTCTGTGATGGATACCTTGGGTCTGACTCTCAAGGGAATTATCCTGTTAGCTATTTCTATTGGACGGCAGAGAGGAAGCGGGTACATTAGTTATTCTGATGGTGTGAAACAGTGGACAGAGGTGACTGTGTGACTGTAATGTCAAGTGATGTCATACACTAATTCAATTTTTCTCATTTTGGTTTAGAGCGGCGCCTTATGTTCATTATCTGTTGAAATGACACTGATCCAGTCTGGGGTTAAATAGTTTCAAGATACCTGTACGTGATGTCTTCCGACAATATCTTCAGACAGTGCAGAGTACAATGAGCATACTGAGTTGCTCTCCATATAAACTCTGGGGTAGGTAGGGAAGAATTAACATTAAGGCTTCTCATTTCAGCGTTGAAGTGTACGACACATGATGCTAAATTGGATCTCAGACAGGGGTGGGTACGTTAACTAAGCAGAGCTGGGTCTCACACTCTGACTCATAGTAATTAAATCAGCTAGCTTGTGTCAGATGTCGGGATTTGTTTGTTTCGCCTGTGCTCTGCTAAGCTGGAGAGGTCCCCGCGGTGAGGGGTTGATATCCTGGACCCATACTGCAGCGTAAGGAGATGTTGAATACATAAATAAGTGATATGGGCCTGTGGAAGATTCTCTCAACTTTTCTTATAGGAAGAGACAATGAAGCTCCACCTTCAGTCCAGCCACTTTTACAGAGAGAGAGGGAGGGAGAGATATGGAGAGAGGTTGGGGGGAGAGAAAGAAAGAGAGCGAGGGGGAGAGAGGGGGGTGGGAGGGGGAGATAGAGAGAGAGTCTGACTAAACTAAGATATATCACAATGAGAAACCAGGAGCTGTATGGCAGAAGAAGGCAGGATGAGCACCACAACACTGAGGGCTTCTGTACAGTCTGTCTCCAGGAGCTCCAGAGCCTGATATAGGCTGGCAGGCAGGCAGGCCAGGCAGGGCAGCAGGCTGCCAGGCAGGACAGCAGGCTGGATGGAGGGAGGGAGTGCCTTTCATCACACAGGTACCTGACACCATACTCCTGAGTGGCGCAGTGGTCTAAGGCACTGCATCGCAGTGCTAACTGTGCCACTAGAGATCCTGGTTCAAATCCAGGCTCTGTCGCAGCCGGCCGCGACCGGGAGACTCATGGGCGGCGCACAATTGGCCCAGCGTCGTCTAGGGTAGGGGAGGGAATGGCCGGCAGGGATGTAGCTCAGTTGATAGAGCATGGCGTTTGCAACGCCAGGGTTGTGGGTTTGATTCCCACGGGGGGCCAGTATAAAAAAAAAAAAAAATGTAATCACTAACTGTAAGTCGCTCTGGATAAGAGCGTCTGCTAAATGACTAAAATGTAAATGTAAATGACACAGTGTCAAGAGCTAGGAAGGGAGAGAAGTGGACAGGGGGAGAGTTGGGGATAGGAGGAGTGTGGTGTTTTGAGGAGAGAAGATGGGGAGAGACAAATAACTATGGTAGATGAAATGATCCATAGTTTGATGAGAGCACAATCCAGAGTCATTCTGGGAAGTGAGTGAGCGGTCCCACTGCGCAAAAACTGGTTGAATCAACGTTGTTTCCACGTCATTTCAACTCCCCAAATAAATGTTGATGACATTGAAAACTCATTGGATTTGCAAAAAGTAATCACCAAATGGCATTTTGTCAATTTTTCACCTAACTTCAATGACATGGTGAAATGTTTTGTTGATTTCACATTAAATTCACAACAGCTGACGACTCAACCAAATGTAAATCAAAACTAGATGTTGAACTGATGTTTGTGCCCAGTGGGGTGAGTGAGTTTAAGCTGCTTCCTGTGGTTTGGAGCTTACTAGGACCTCTTCATATCTGAGACCAGGCCTAATGTGTCCTCTCATTGTGTCTTCTCATCAGTAACATGGCAGAGCAGTACAGGTCCCTAACACCAGATCCATCCGCCTCATTAAGGAACAGGAACAGCCACTCATCTCTCCTGCTGGTTGAGAGTAATTGCGGACCATGGGCAATAAAACGCAATGTAATTACCCCCCCTGCACAGAGCCTAAGACTGATGTTACAAAGTCTCCCTCTAAGTGACATTTTCGTTTCAGCGGGAGATAAATGCTTGCGACATCATTTGGGTGAAAATTACGGTCATTAACTTTTATCACTGTCCATCTATTCATTACGTTATAAGTTCTGCTGCTGTAGTGTTTGGAAAGAGAGAGAGAGAGAACAGAGGCAAATGGAATAGCACTAGATTGGCACCACTCTCCATTTTTTACATAGAGTTTACAGTGCTTTAAGTGGAATATTGTTGGAAATAATGTAGTCACTGCTTTATGTGCTACGTGCCTGTGTGCCAAGTGTGTGTATGTGTGTGTGTGTGTGTTTGAGTCCGAGGATAAATACATAAACTACTCTCATTCATACAAAATACACTCGTTTTGTTACACATTTTCAACCACTTGATTGACCTCTTCTTCTCATACATTCATCTCTCAGGAGTTTAACACACAATCAGGTACTATATGCTTTCACAAGTCTATCTACCCCAGTGTTCATCCCGCATAAACCCTGCAATGCCAGCTGGATGAGTGAACTACTCCTGTCCTTTGACCCTTGTGTGTCCTGCCTGCAGCTGGAGGTGTCTGTGACAGACCTGAGTGGGAAGCTGGTGGAGGGTCCTGTTGCCCTGCTGGTGGACGTCAACGACCAGAATGACAACAGGCCCATCTTCAAGGAGACCCGCTACGCTGGAGAGGTGCTGGAGGGCTCACCTACAGGTAGGGGGCGCTTCTATCTGCTTCTCTATGCCCATGTTGGCCAGGGTAATATTCATTAGTGCACACTGCAGCCAACATTTTGCAATGGAAAAGGAAATCAAGCGTTTCTTATTGGAGAAGTTATGGGAGTCCCTCCCCGTTTCAGCCCGATTGGCTCCTACTGAAGACGACCCTGGGTCAAGGGAAAGCTGGTATGAAGATGGTGATTGAGTGTAATTATCTGCTACTGCCAGCAGTAACCATTCTTTGACTAGACTTCATATTGTTGCATTACTGGTGGTCTCTGTAAAAGCAGCTGAGGGGACAAAATAGGGACAGGAAAATTCTGGAGTAATTACTTATTGATTAGTTTTGCTCAGTACTTGAGAACATAATTGTTCTCAAGTGCTTCTTCAATTTTCAAAGACATCCACCAAGAATCTCTGAAAAAACCCATGAATGTGTCAGAATAGAGAGAAAGAAAGGCACGACACAAAAGGTTAATGAGACAGAGCAGAGATGTTATCAGGTCCTAACTCTGTAAAGAGCTGACTTGTGCTTTTATCATTAGCACACAAATAGGGATTGGCACAGTTATTCGACTATACGAATATCCGAATGGACGTTGTTATTCGAATACTTGCGAGAGTATTCATTTTTGAGTGAGAAAAATAGGCCTATTTTATCAATGAAAAGGCTTTGTCTCAATTAAATAAAAGTATCTATGTGACATTGCCACACACAAGGCCATTTGAAAAGCTTAATTTAATAAAATAACAAACTTTTGAATGTAGTTTTTATGACGTGTTCCCCATAAAAAGACATAGGCTACCTTATAGCCTACACAGCTTTCACGCTTGCAGCTTGTTGTTGTTGGCACTACAGAGGCTCCATGTGTAGTAACGTGAAGTGGGATGTCTCTAATCAATGAAAAATGGAATAAAAATTATGTAATTAAGTTAGCTAAATGAGAAGGAGTAGGCTACAACGAGCAACTGACAGGTAGGCTGTTGTTTAATCTGAATGGAACGTTGTAGACAAGGATGGGTAGCGCAGCAAAATAGCCTCTGGCTGTCTTAGCTTGCTTCTTTACATGGATTTGATGCAGTAAAGACAGGCACTGCCAGATGGGATGATAGATCATTTATGGCATTTCTAAGTTTGTCTAACTAGTGCGATTCAGTGGCTACTTTTTCTCTCTCTCCCTCAGGTGTCACACACACCGCCGGCCCCTGCCCAACTTGCTTACTGCGCAGCCTGTGCGACTCAGGAGAGACTTGTGCTGCAGCTGTTTCATAGGCTGCGCAGTAAGCAAGTGTCCAAGTTTAAACAGTTACAAAAAACATCATAACTACACGAAAATCATTTTTTATTTTATTTATTATATTATTCGAATAGTGAAATTATTTAAAATGCCTATCCCTACACACAAACAAATATACTGTACATAACACTCCATCTCCAGAAGCAGAAGATAAGGGAGGAAAGTCAGCAGGCAAACAGATAAATGAATCCCACAGTCAGTAGAGTAACAGTGTTATTCCCCATGGTGACAATAGTCTTCAACTGCACCGTTTGGCTGTATGGATACATACAGCTAGGCTAATGAAGGCATAATGATGTGCTAGCTAACACTGGGGTGATACAACAGTAGGCACAGGGCTCTTGGTTGCACATTGAACTAATATTAAGAACCAAAGCAGGTTTTTCTAATAGCCAAAGGTCCAAATGATGGAATTACTTTAGATTTCCCTGTAGCTCTTAGTAAAGTTATGGCTTAAAGCCTTGTAGCGAATTGGGTGGGATTCAGGAAAATGACAGATACCCAGCAGGCAAGGTTTTTATTGGGTTATGGAGGTTCAAGCCAAAATACAGATGAATCGTCCTAAGTTAAAAGTGTGAATACATTTACAGAGACAAGTTAAGGTTTTGCAAATTCCGCTACATTAACATTTCAGAACTACACTACATGGAGAAAAGTATGTGGAATATTGAATGAGATATTCGAATATCGTCGAATATCTTATTCCAAAATCATGGGCATTAATATGGAGTTGGTCCCCCCTTTGCTGCTATAACATCCAAGATGGCGTAGTAGTGCAGTTGTGTTTTTATCGTGTCTGTAAATAGCCTGTAAATACCCTATTTTTCTGTATTTTTCGTACATATTTCCCTATCAGACTTTTCATCCTTCTACAAAATATACTTTCCTGCAACCCGCCTCACTCAATGTGGAACGGATTCTATTATTGACTTACCTTTATCTAGAATCTAGAATCTCCAGTTGAAACTAGCTAGCCAGCTAACTAGCTACTTGCTATTAGCCACAGCTAGCGGTGTTTCACCCAGAACATTGGATTTTTTTTCTGCGGGATTAATTTTAATCACTGGACATTAATCACCGGATATTCGGCCAGTCTGCACAGCGCGTTATCGACCCAGAACATATCAGTTTTTCCCCCGGAATCACTGAATCACTGGACCTTTAACTCCGGATTCATCGCTACCAGCTAGCTACAACAAAACGGACGCTGTGGTCTGGCTAATCATCCTGAGCTAGGCCCATCTCCCGGCTATCTACCGCTCTGTCAACCGGACGGGACCACCTAGTGTCGACACGGAGCCCCGCCGATCCTACACGACTGGTCTGCCGACGAAATCGTCTGATGTGGTTACGACGTTAACCACGAAGATTCCATCCATCTGCTAGCCCCGGCCCGCTAGCACACGCTAGCCATGGCCTCTTACTCTCTAGTGCTTTACCACCGGACCTTATGATAACTCAGCTATACAGCTGATGTCTGCTGGACTGTTCCTTTTTACGGTACTACATCCTGTTTATGTTTAGCCTCAGCCCAAACATGGTTAGTTTGTTGTTGTTTCGGTTATTTCTAATTGTACTATATCACTGTAGACCCCCCAGCCTAGCTAAACCTGCCCCTATACACGCGGAGACCGACTCAATTGATGCCTCCAGCGATGCTATCTCTTTCATTGTTACCCAACGCTTAGGTTTACCTCCACTTTACTCATATCCTTCCATATCCTTGTCTGTACATAATGCCCTGAATCTTTTCTATAACACCCGGAAATCTGCCCCCTTTATTCTATGTACCCAACGCACTAGAAGACCAGTTCTTAAAGCCTTTAGCTGTATCCTTATTCTAGTCCTCCTCTGTTCCTCTGGTGATGTAGAGGCTAACCCAGGCCCTGCAGCCCTCAGTATACATTTTTACATTTTAGTCATTTAGCAGACGCTCTTATCCAGAGCGACTTACAGGAGCAATTAGGGTTAAGTGCCTTGCTTAAGGGCACATCGACAGATTTTTCACCTAGTCGGCTCGGGGATTAGAACCAGCGACCTTTCGGTTACTGGCACAACGCTCTTACCCACTAAGCTACCTGCCGCCCCATACATAAGTATTTCATACATCTTGACCGATTGGCATTCGTTATCCACCTGGGAGGGCCCCTGTCGGCCGGCCTCGTGCCGGTGTTCGGACGGACGGTTCCTCCCGCCCCATGTGGATAAAGCCGTCTTCATCGACCTGGCCAAGGCTTTCGACTCTGTCAACCACCGCATTCTTATTGGCAGACTAAATAGCCTTGGTTTCTCAAATGACTGCCTCGCCTGGTTCACCAACTACTTCTCAGATAGAGTTCAGTGTGTCAAATCGGAGGGCCTGTTGTCTGGACCTATGGCAGTCTCTATGGGGGTGCCACAGGGTTCAATTCTTGGGCCGACACTTTTCTCCGTGTATATCAATGATGTCGCTCTTGCTGCTGGTGACTCTCAGATCCACCTCTACGCAGACGACACCATTTTGTATACATCTGGCCCTTCATTGGACACTGTGTTAACAAACCTCCAAACGAGCTTCAATGCCATACAACAATCCTTCAGTAGCCTCCAACTGCTCTTAAACACTAGTAAAACTAAATGCATGCTTTTCAATCGAACGCTGCTGGCACCCGCCCACCCGACTAGAATCACCACTCTCGACGGGTCTGACCTAGAGTATGTGGACAACTACAAATACCTAGGTGTCTGGTTAGACTGTAAACTCAACTTCCAGACTCACATAAAGAATCTCCAACCCAAAGTTAAATCTAGAATCGGCTTCCTATTTCGCAACAAAGCCTCCTTCACTCATGCTGCCAAACATGCCCTCGTAAAACTGACTATCCTACCGATCCTTGACTTCGGCGATGTCATTTACAAAATAGCCTCCAACACTCTACTCAGCAAATTGGATGTAGTCTATCACAGTGCCATCCGTTTTGTCTCCAAAGCCCCATACACTACCCACCACTGTGACCTGTACGCTCTTGTTGGCTGGTCCTCACTACATGTTCGTCGTCAAACCCACTGGCTCCAGGCCATCTATAAATCACTGCTAGGCAAATCCCCGCCTTATCTTAGCTCATTGGTCACCATAGCAGCACCCACCCGTAGTCTGCGCTCCAGCAGGTATATCTCACTGGTCATTCCCAAAGCCAACACCTCCTTTGGCCGCCATTCCTTCCAGTTCTCTGCTGCCAATGACTGGAACGAATTGCAAAAATCTCTGAAGCTGGAGACTCTTATCTCCCTCAATAACTTTAAGCATCAGTTGTCAGAGCACCTTACCGATCACTGCACCTGTACACAGCCCATCTGAAATTAGCCCACCCAACTACCTCATCCCTATATTGTTATTTATTTTGCTCTTTTGCACCCCAGTATCTCTATTTGCACATAATCTCTTGCACATCTAGCATTCCAGTGTTAATACTATTGTAATTATTCTGCACTATAGCCTATTTATTGCCTTACCTCCATAACTTGCTACATTTGCACACACTGTATATATATTTTCTGTTGTATTTTTGACTTTATGTTTTTTACCCCATATGTAACTCTGTGTTGTTTTTATTGCACTGCTTTGCTTTATCTTGGCCAGGTCGCAGTTGTAAATGAGAACCTGTTCTCAACTGGCTTACCTGGTTAAATAAAGGTGAAATAAAAAAATAATAAAAAAAACAGCCTCCACTCTTCTGGGAAGGCTTTCCACTAGATGTTGGAACATTGCTGCAGGGACTTGCTTCCATTCAGCCACAAGAGATTTAGTGAGGTCAGGCACTGATGTTGGGCAATTAGGCCTGGCTCGCATTCGGCGTTCCAATTCATCCCAAAGGTGTTCGATCTCGAACAAACCATTTCTGTATGGACCTCGCTTTGCGCACAGGGTTATTGTCATGCTGAAACAGGAAAGGGCCTTCCCCAAACTGTTGCCACAAAGTTGGAAGCACAGAATCATCTAGAATGTAATTGTGTGCTGTAGTGTTAAGATTTTCCTTCACTGGAACTAAGGGGCCTAGCCCAAACCCTGAAAAACAGCCCCAGACCATTATTCCTCTTCCCAAAACTTTAAAGTTGGCACTATGGGGCGGCAGGTAGCTTAGTGGTTAAGAGCATTGTGCCAGTAACCGAAAGATCGCTGGTTCTAATCCCCGAGCCGACTAGGTGAAAAATCAGTTGATGTGCCCTTGAGTAAGGCACTTAACCCTGGTCGCTCTGGATAAGAGCGTCTGCTAAAATGTTTTTAAAAATGCATTGGGGCAGGTAGCTTTCTCCTGGCATCCGCCAAACCAAGATTTGTCCGTCGGACTGCCAGATGGTGAAGCGTGATTCATCACTCCAGAGAACGTGTTTCCAGTGCTTCAGAGTCCAATGACGGCGAGCTTTACACCACTCCAGCCGACGCTTGGCATTGCGCATGGTGATCTTAGGCTTGTGTGCGGCTGCTCGGCCATGGAAACCCATTTCATGAAGCTCCCGACGAACAGTTATTGTGCAGACATTGCTTCCAGAGGCAGTTTGGAACTCGGTAGTGAGTGTTGCAACCGAGGACAGACCTCTTCAGTTACTGCCAATGTTTGTTTATGGAGATTGCATTGCTGTGTGCTCGATTTTATACACCTGTCAGCAACGGGTGTGGCTGAAATAGCCAAGTCAACTAATTTGAAGGGGTGTCCACATTTGAAGGGGTGTCCTTCGTTTTCTTCCTTTTGGATTTGATTTTATCTAGAAAGTACAAGCAGGTCCTCCCAGTGACTCGCTTTAATAAGATTGAAGCTGATTTGTTTTATTTGCAATGATATGTTTCATAGACGCTCTGGTCTTGATTTAATTTCACTATATTTACAAAACATCTCTTTGGTGCAGTTGCCATGGTAAATCAAATTGAGATGAGGGATCGGACTGATGATGTACAGAGGAGACAATTAAATCCCTGCTCTCATTTCACTGCTGCAGTGCTCAGGCTTGGTGGAAGCGGGTTATGGGGGGGGTGAGATACATTTTTAGTCAATCACACACAGTGCCAGTAGAATGTAATGAGATGAATTTAGTGCACATTGCCCCTGCTCCTGAGAGGTGGCACCAGGCAAGGTGTACAGTATTAATGTAGCTAGGTGTCTATGTGGACGGGGGTGGGTGTGAGATGAGGTTAATGGGATCAGTCTCATAATTATGCCCTCTGCCAATACCATCCTAATCAGGACCCAACCAGACGGCCTCACACTCAACATGCCCCCATGTCACTCAGCAAATGACCACTGACCCCTGCATCATTAATCACAGAGGTGGACAGGTCCTAGACGAGTCCTGGACTTCTGGCCTGTCCTGTCCTGTCAGTAATATGGACCTCCCAGGAGGAGGGGTCCAATCAGAGACCTCACAACCCTGCTGCTGGCCTCAACCATGCTCCCCCAGGGTTAACCCTTACTCTCCCATACCATTACATTACTGTAACACACTGCCTGTAGAGGAGTGCATTTGTTTGTGTGATTTCGATAATAATGTGTGAGCAGCAAGCATGTGTCTGTGTGCTTTCCAAAATAGAATACTGTAATATACTTTAGAATACTACACTACACATGTTAGAATGTTGTAGAATACTATAGTAAATACTACAGTATTATCCGCCAAAAAACACGGTAGTAAATACTACAGTAATGTCCATAAAAACACTACAGTCCGCAAAACACTACTTTTTTAAACTATAGTAAATACTACAGTATTAAATTAGCATATACAGTACCCTGCCCATTGTCCTCCCCCATAACCCAATTTGTGCCACCCATAAGTGAGAAGCCTACATGCCAAGGATGGACCATATATTGTGTTGCCTACAGGTTATAGAAAGAGCAGAAGCTCTGAACTATCCGTTCAGACCCCAGTCCAACCTACCTACAGGTTATGGAAAATGAGCTCTTAGGATTTCTACAGTAAGCCTCCACTTCTCCACACAGATAATAATACAAAACACTATAGTAAATACTACAGTAATGTCTGCAAAAACACTACAGTTAATAAATAATAAACTACATTATAAACTGGGTGGTTTGTGCCCTGAATACTGATTGGCTGACAGCCATGGTATATTAGACCGTATACCACGGGTATGACAAAACATTAATATTTACTGCTCTAAGTACCAGTTTATAATAGCAATAAGGCACCTCAGGGTTTGTGATATATGGCCAATATGCCACTGCTAAGGACTGTATCCAGGCACTCCGCGGTGCGTCGTGCAGAAGAACAGCCCTTAGCCATGGTATATTGGCCATATAACACACCCCCTCGGGCCTTATTGCTTAAGTATACCAGAGTCCGCAAAAACATTACAGTAAATAGTACAGTATACTACAGTTTTGTTACTACAGTTTTTATATTATGGTTAACTGTAATTACTACCGTATACTACAGTAAATACTACAGTGAATACTACAGTAAAGAGAGTAAAAACACTAGAGTGAATATTGTAGTATTTAGGCCTTCTATAGTATTATTTCATGTGGGTTACCTTATTTTATTTACCTCACTCTTTACCCTACATATGCTCTGCAATATTCCACACCATGTGTGTTCAAGAATAACTTAACCATACCACAGCATACATAGTATAGTTGCCCCAAACAAACCCTCTAAACTATCATGGAAATTATGGAAATTGTGTTCGTGTGGAGTGTGTTTTACTGTAGGATGTGATAATACAGTATGGTGATGTGTGCTGTGGCAGTGTGGTGTGTTTGTCTCTGTTGTGGGGGGCAGCAGGCAGCAGGGGAGGCTGCAGGGGACAATGTCACACTGCTCCTGACATTTCTGTGCAAACTGATAACTGAGCAACCCCAAGCCCAGCTCTCCTGGCAAGCCTTTCTCCCCTTCTGTTTACTTACCCACACTCCTTTTCAGTTCCTATTTTACTCTTTCTCTCTCTATCTTACTCCTCTCTCGCTGCCATGCATGCCCCAAGGTTGTTTGTAAATTTCGACCTGCACTCTCCCTCTTCCTCCGTTTGCTTTTTTACTCTCTCAATTTCTCCTATACCCCAAGCACCCCATCCTTTTTGACAGCCTTGGAATAGTTGGTCTGCCTTGCTACAGTTCATTGGCATAGTCCTATGCACTTTTGTGCAAACATTTTCATCTTCAAGTTATCTGTATGGAATCAAAGGCATGCCTCTATTTGTCAATTTGTGTTGGGGGTAGGTGTTTTTCTATATAATAATATAATAATATGCCATTTAGCAGACGCTTTTATCCAAAGCGACTTACAGTCATGCGTGCATACATTTTTTTTGTGTATGGGTGGTCCCGGGGATCGAACCCACTACCTTGGCGTTACAAGCGCCGTGCTCTACCAGCTGAGCTACAGAGGACCACCCTTAGTGCTCAGGCCATTTTTGTGTTTTGTCGGCTAAGTATTTAAACAAATCCCTCTCATGTAATTGAACATGATGGGGAATAAATTAACGTATTCCAGATAGCTGGGTTTGTGCGAGTGTTACCATCAAATTTGTGTCTCGATCAGAAGTAATTAGGGCTGGGGCTCCCGCTGTGAGAGTGGATGTGAAGGATGCCTCTGCATTCCTATACGCAGTCTGACCCTGCTTTGCTCTTGGCCCAGTTTCCCAAAAGCATCTTAAGGCTAAGTTAATCGTTATTTTGCCCTTCTGAGTCACTTTATAAACGGAAGACCTCCGCAAAAAATCAAACCAAGATGTTTGTCTCTCTGTGACCTCCAATAACATCAGAACACATTTGACTAGGAATACGAAGTTGCCAATGTCTGCAATTATTAGGCTACAAACAAGCGAAGGATGATTCAATTGAAAACCGAGATGATTGTATTAAAATATAAATAAATAGGTTACATAGGCCTATATATTACAATTATATTGAAGTCAATTTCAAATTCACTCAATTGATTTCTAATTTGCTAATTGTAGGCTACTGTCTGTACCTCAATATATTTAATGATGTTTAACAACATGTTTGCAATGATGTGCCAAATGTATGATTTAATGCAATAGTATAGAGTAGGCAAAAAACATTCAAATAAGCTGCCTCAGTATTTGCAGCCATAGGGCTATACACTCTTAGTAAAAAGGATTCCAAAAGGATTCTTTGGCTGTCCCCATAGCAGAACCCTTTTTTTCGGTTCCAGGTAGAAACCTTTTGGGATCCACGTACAGTGGCTTGCGAAAGTATTCACCCACCTTGGCATTTTTCCTATTTTGTTGCCTTAAAACCTGGAATTAAAATTGATTTTTGGGGGGGGGTTGTATCATTTGATTTACACAACATGCATACCACTTTGAAGATACAACATCTTTTTTATTGTGAAACAAACAACAAATAAGACAAAAAAATAGAAAACTTGAGCGTGCATAACTATTCACCCCCCCAAAGTCAATACTTTTTGCAACAATTACAGCTGCAAGTCTCTTGGGGTATGTCTCTATAAGCTTGGCACATCTAGCCACTGGGATCTTTGCCCATTCTTCAAGGCAAAACTGCTCAAGCTCCTTCAAGTTGGATGGGTTCTGCTGGTGTACAGCAATCTTTAAGTCATACCACAGATTCTCAATTGGATTGAGGTCTGGGCTTTGACTAGGACATTCCAAGACATTTAAATGTTTCCCCTTAAACCACTCGAGTGTTGATTTAGCAGTATGCTTAGGGTCATTATCTTGCTGGAAGGTGAACCTCTGTTCCAGTCTGAAATCTCTGGAAGACTGAAACAGGTTTCTCTCAAGAATTTCCCTGTATTTAGCGCCATCCATTATTCCTTCAATTCTTACCAGTTTCCCAGTCCCTGCCCACCACCATGCTTCACTGTGGGGATGGTGTTCTCGGGGTGACGAGAGGTGTAGCGTTTTCCTTGATGGCCAAAAAGCTCAATTTTAGTCTCATCTGATCAGAGTACCTTCTTCCATATGTTTGGGGAGTCTCCCACATGGCTTTTGGCGAACATCAAACGTGTTTGCTTATTTTTTCTTTAAACAATGGCTTTTTTTTGGCCACTCTTCCATAAAGCCCAGCTCTGTGGAGTGTATGGCTTAAATTGGT
This sequence comes from Coregonus lavaretus, assembly GCF_964263955.1. Lineage (NCBI taxonomy): Eukaryota > Metazoa > Chordata > Actinopteri > Salmoniformes > Salmonidae > Coregonus > Coregonus lavaretus. The sequence goes on from NC_139998.1 coordinate 36,724,315, forward strand.
CCTATGGACATACTCCAATCTCCGCTGTGGAGCTTTGCAGCGCCTTCAGGGTTATCTTTGGTCTCTTTGTTGCCTCTCTGATTAATGTCCTCCTTGCCTGGTCCGTGAGTTTTGGTGGGCGGCCCTCTCTTGGCAGGTTTGTTGTGGTGCCATATTCTTTCCATTTTTTATAATGGATTTAATGGTGCTCCTTGGGAAGTTTCTGATATTTTTTTATAACCCATCCCTGATCTGTACTTCTCCACAACTTTGTCCCTGACTTGTTTGGGGAGATCATTGGTCTTCATGGTGCCGCTTGCTTGGTGGTGCCCTTGCTTAGTGGTGTTGCAGACTCTGGGGCCTTTCAGAACAGGTGTATATATACTGAGATCATGAGACAGATCATGGGACACTTAGATTGCACACAGGTGGACTTTATTTGACTTAGGTGACTTCTGAAGGTAATTGGTTGCACCAGATCTTATTTAGGGGCTTCATAGCAAAGGGGGTGAACATATATGCACTCACCAATTTTCCGTTATTAATTTTTTCGAATTTTTGAAACAAGTTATTTTTTTAATTTCACTTCACAATTTTGACTATTTTGTGTATGTCCAATACATGAAATCCAAATAAAAATCCATTTAAATTCCAGGTTGTAAGGCAACAAAATAGGAAAAATGCCAAGGGGGGTGAATACTTTCACAAGCCACTCTATAACCTTCTGTGGAAAGGGTTCTACATGGACCCCTAAAGAGTTCTACCTGGAACCCGAAGGGTTTTACCTGAAACCAAAAAGTGTTATTCAAAGAGTTATCCTATGGGGACGGCCGTTGAAGCACCTTTGGCAGTGATTACATCCTCGAGTCTTCTTGGGTATGACGCTACAAGCTTGGCACACCTGTATTTTGGGAGTTTCTCCCATTCTTCTCTGTAGATCCTCTCAACTCTGTCAGGTTGGATGGGGAGCATCGCTGCACAGCTATTTTCAGGTCTCTCCAGAGATGTTCAATTGATTTCAAGTCCGGGCTCTGGCTGAGCCACTCAGCCATTCAGAGACTTGTCCCGAAGCCACTCCTGCGTTGTCTTGGCTGTGTGGTTAGGGTCGTTGTCCTGTTGGAAGGTGAACCTTCTCCCTAGTCTGAGGTCCTGAGCGCTCTGGAGCAGGTTTTCATCAAAGATCTCTCTGTACTTTGCTCCGTTCATCTTTCCCTCGATCCTGACCACAGCATGATGCTGCCACCACCATGCTTCACCGTAGGGATGGTTTGGCCAGGTAATGAGTGGTGCCTGGTTTCCTCAAGACGTGACGCTTGGCATTCAGGCCAAAGAGTTCAATCTTGGTTTCATCAGACCAGAGAATCTTGTTTCTCATGGTTTGAGAATCCTTTAAATGCCTTTTGGCAAACTCCAAGCGGGCTGTCATGTTCCTTCTACTGAGGAGTGGTTTCCATCTGGCCACTCTACCATAAAGGCCTGATTGGTGGAGTGCTGCAGAGATGGTTGTCCTTCTGGAAGGTTTTTCCATCTCCACAGAGGAACTCTGGAGCTCTGTCAGAGTGGCCATCGGGTTCTTGGTCACCTCCCTGACCAAGGCCCTTCTCCCCCGATTGCTCAGTTTGGCCAGGCGGCCAGCTCTAGGAAGAGTCTTGGTGGTTCCAATCTTTTTCCATTTAAGAATGATGGAGGCCACTGTGTTCTTGGGGACCTTCAATGCTACAGAAATGTTTTAGTACCCTTCCCCAGATCTGTCCCTCGACACAATCCTGTCTCTGATCACTATGACAATTTCTTTGACCTCATGGCTTGGTTTTTGCTCTGACATGCACTGTCAACTGTGGGACCTTAAATAGACAGGTGTGTAAATCATGTCCAATCAATTGAATTTACTACAGGTGTACTCCAATCAAGTTGTAGAAACATCTCAAGGATGATCAATGGAAACAGCACCTGAGCTCAATTTCGAGTCTCATAGCAAAGGGTCTGAATACTTATTTAAATAAGGTATTTCTGTAAAAAAAACAAAAAAAAAAACACATTATGGGGTATTGTGTGTAGATTGATGAGGATTTCTTTATTTAGTCAATTTTAGAATAAGGCTGTAACATAACAAAATGTGGAAAAAGTCAAGGGGTCTGAATACTTTCCGTATATCAAGACTGTATATATGAATGGCGTCTCATGGAGACATAACATGTACAGGTTGACATGGGAACAGGACTCCGTCAGGAATGGGAGTCAAGTTCTAGAATCAAGTTCTGGACAGGACGGGACATAATCAACAGTTCAAAGGAACGGGCAGTACAGGAATAGTTTTTGGAAATATGTAATGTGTGGAGCATTTCATTAAATAAACAAACCATGTGTAGGCCTAATATAGTTTACTTTACAGTTATCCATATACAGTAATAGACTATCTTTGACACTGAGCAGCAGCCAGATGGAGCAGTTGCTATGGTTGCCAATCTATACAGTCATTGATGATGGCTAGTCACATGCAGAGCGGGGGACAGACAGACAAGCAGCTAACAGAAGAAGTTATTACTGCATGTAAAAATGAGCACGGGATGGGATGGGACTGATTTCTATTGGGACGGGACAGGGAAGTTCCGGGGTTGTAGAACTGTTGTGGGATCAAGACAGTACAGGAAAAAATTTGACAGGACAAGACAGGACAGGAATACATTTTCACTCCTGTGTCAACCTCTAATGTGCAGTTTGAGCTACTCCAGGAAGTGATGTTGCTGGCTGGCTCAGTGCTGCCGCCTCTCATTGGGTAACTCAAGTTGAAGTCCGCCCGGGGTACTGCAGGCTTCCATTAGCAACTAAATTCTCCTTATAACTTCTTCTGTGTGCAATATTTAAATAATTGGTTCAAGGACATACATCTGGTGAATTAGAAGCAATAATTGGTACCATGATTGTCTAATTTTTTTTAATGTATTTACATGAAGATTGACTATGAATGTTGCCATTTTTCAATTCACTATAATGGGGATCCTGTTTTCTGCTTGTGTCACGATCGTTCATTAACGAGAAGGACCAAGGCGCAGCGTGATATGCATTCATATTTATTTCCGTACTGAACACACGACAAAAGAACAAACGAAACGTGAAGTCCAAGGTAGACAAATAACATACCTTTACGGAACAAGATCCCACCCAGACTGGTGCCAAAAGGCTGCCTAAGTATGGTCCCCAATCAGAGACAACGAGCTACAGCTGCCTCTGATTGGGAACCACCCTGGCCAACATAGATCTAAACGATCTAGAAACTAAACATAGAAATAAACACAACACGAAATATACACACCCTGACTCAACAAATAACCGTCCCCTGAGTCAGGGCGTGACAGCTTGCAATGCCTGCAGTACCTCAGTCAGCCTTGAACTTCCGTGGCTTCAGTGAGAGGGGCCAGTCATTCTCCCCTGACACACACACACACACAAACACACTCACTTACACACAATGGTCAGGGAAAAGCTCTTGTGTACTCTTTTGCTCGATTCACTAACATTGCATCAGCGAACATCATAATAATATTGTAAAAATATAATTATTATATTAATAATAATAATAATAATAATAATAATAATAATAATAATAATAATTATTATTATTATTATTATTATTATTATTATTATTATTATTATTATTATTATTATTATTATTATTAATATTATATAATATATGCCATTTAGCAGTTGCTTTTATCCAAAGCAGCTTACAGTAATGCGTGCATACATTTTACGTATGGATGGCCCTGGTAATCAAACCCACAACCCTGGTGGTGCAAGCGCCATGCTCTACCAACTGAGCCATACAGGACCATGACATGACATGCCATCCACTACAAACCATTCATTGACACTCAAATCCAATAGCACTATCCCAGTATCCAATGACCCCCCATGTGAGGACACGCTAAAGTGTCCAATGATGCTCTACTTAATGTCCCCTTGTCCGGACTTCTACTGCAGCCTATTCTACCTCCTCCCCTGTAGTTCACCATCTGACAGGATGCTGTGCAGCGATGCTCCCCATCCAACCTGACAGAGCTGTGTTTACCACGTGTCACAACTGAACACGGAGCGGCAGAGCTGAGAGACTGCTTGGGTGTTGGGTCATCAGGCTTCGAAAATAAAAGGAGAACATAATCAATACCTAGAGCCCAGATTGATCCAGGAGAGAAAATTATTGGGCTAAAGGTGACACTAATGCTGGCAGGTAATTTGTAGCATAATGGCAGCTTGTCTGTACCATTAGGATTTCCACACATAGCCATCTGGGTCTCTCACAGCACAGACCCACTACAGCTCACAGCTCGGGGAGCCTTTCACACAATGCCTCATTTTCTGTCCTTCACGCCAAGCAGCCACCCAGCAAATTAATGTTGGTGGGATCTGTGGAGCCCAGTGTTTTCGGACTGTCCACTCTTACAGCAATTATCTCTGTTATTGATTGAGTAAAGGGGTTACTCTATGTACTGATGCATGGACACTCTTATGGACACTGTATGGACAATTATTGTACTTGGTTTAAATGTTTTAGTTAGAGTGGTTATGGGATACTTACTTGAGACACATCATGTGACAGTCCTACTTCCTCATTTAGAGATGGGAGACTCCTGGAACAGGTGCTGCAGGCGTCCTGATGTGTATTGTGGTGTAGCCAACTGTCTCTCACAGGTAGACAGTGAAAAGTCTCTCTCCCCTCTAGAGAAACTATAAACGCTCCCTCATTGTTTATTCATTCATTTATACACCTTTGTCCCCAAAAGACTACAATTAGATTTGTCTGGAGCCATCATAAGTGAGCTATCTTCTTTTGAATTATCATAGGGAGCAATATGCATGACTCCACTGTGGAAAAAATAGCTATCTAAAAATGCTTTATTCTCAGTGCGATTTGATCTGAATATATGCGAATACATTTCAGTGGTTTGGGGTAAATTAAACCACTCTTTTAGCGGTTGATGTGGTGGCTCTTAGTTCATCTCTGAACTAAATTGCATCATTCTGGGCCTCTCCCTCCCTCCCTCTCCCCCTCTCCGTTCGTCATGCCTGAGTGCTATGCAGATCAGAGCTCTCTCCCAGACTTCCAGGGACAATCAGACAGTACTGTGGGTTGTGAGGTGCGGCTGTGGCTGCCGCTGTGGTCTCCCCGGTGGAAGATCCACTACATGAACGCTGCTAATCTATTAAAGAGTTTCTATTCTCCTTCTGTCCCTCTACACTGTCCCACATCAACTGGGGCTTGATTATCTGTCCCCCTCTCTGAGAGACGAGGGGACGAGGGGACCCTGCTCTGACTCACACAGCCCCACAGAGCCCACAGAGAGAGACCAGACAAACCAATCTCTCCCCCGTCTTCTCTCCCCTGCCTCAATCTGCCTCTGCTCCAACAGCCTGGGCCTTTTAAGAGCCTGCACTCTTTCCAGTTCTCCAATTTAGTTTATCTGCCCTCATTGTTTCACATAAGTGTTCCCAGACAAGATAACCCCTTTAGAACTGGCCTACGTCCCCTGGTGGGGCTTTTAAAATGTGTATATTGAAGATAGCAGAGCCAGAAATGTTCTTTAATGAGATAGCATTTATAAAGATCTTGACTTGTTTTGTTCAATTTAAATCAATGCTAGTCTATTCTCTGGGTCCTGGGCTAAGAAAGTGGGAGCTATAACTGGGAGCCCTGAGCCTGATGATAGCTGAGGTTTTACTTCTCAGTTTGTTTACATCTGGGAGGTTTAGTATTCATGATGCCTTGCATACCCAAGGCTGTTTAAAACTTGCTGATATCGAGCTTTTGATGGTGTCTCTCTCTCTCTACGTCAATAGATAAAATGTCAAGAACTGATTTGGAGTTCACCTGCAAAATGTCCGAAGTACCCTGCTCTTTCCACTGAGCTAAACCTTTATGGGGAAAAAGACTGATCTAAGTACACAGACTGAGAGTATCCCCAGCGTACAGTTGTTGCTGTCAGGTTTAGAAGGTCTGATGCTGTTTCAGTAATGTCTGGATGTTTGATGCTCAGTTAGGATGTTTAGTAGGTAATTAATGTAGCAGATGATGAGGGATTTTTAAATCAAAGAACAGGCTGTATTTATAGAAATGAACATTTACCCAAGGACATGTCTTATTACCACAGCATATTTTAGTAGATTGAATCTGGAGTGTATCCTTATTCAAGGGCCAGGCTGCTTCTCTTAGAAGTGTTGAGTTGAGTCTTTGGACCTTCAGTCATACTGTATGTCTGTGTGTGTCAGCCCTTTGACTGTGACCACAGAGACTGTGAAAGAGATAACTCTGAGAGACTGTGAAAAGATAGAATCCCCCTCCCCCCTCCTTATTTCCATTTTCACATTAAAAGTAGAAACTATAACCTTTCTTTGCTCAACTTAATGATTCTGTATTGAAAACATTTCCATGGGCAAAGTGATGATTAGATAGGACAAACTTAAAGCAGGAGTTTCCTCAATGTCTTGACACAGACCTTCCATCTAGCACTACCTAGCACTACCTGTTCCTGCATCTTTCAAATTACAGCGGTCGGGAGTGTTTGAACAGAGAGACCTACAGTACATGGACATAAAACATCTCAAACCTGTGTTCTTTCTCCACCCGTTGTGTCCTGCGCTGTGCTCTATCTTTGTCAGAGGCATGTTCCAGTTTGCTGAGATATGAAGAGCTTCAGGGCTCAGCTGCCACAGGGCACTAGTACAGTTTTGCTCCAGGGTATGAACTTTGATTGAGTATTGACTGGGGATTGTCAGACGAGCGGCCTGGACGTGGCCTGTACATGTAGGACACATTGAGCTCTGCTGTGTTCCCTATACTCTAATCAACTATGTTGCCTTTACACTGAAACAAAGAGCTGATTAAATTACAGAGTATTACAGGGTCACAGTGGTGGCAGAGATAGTTCAGGTAGTTCTGAGACAAGACATAGCTCCCAGAGGCAATGTGCCATGCAGATGATGTGGGTTTTATTTAAGTCAATCTAACATAGCATCAAAACATCAGGAGAGTAACTGTGAACCATATTATATTGGCATCCTTGAGAAAAAAAAAGTGTCATTAAGAACACCTATTTTGTGCTTTAGATCCCCATAGTAAATACCATGTGTACGACCTCGGGGGGGGGGGGACTGTGGGGGGGTCTTGGATGGTTAAGGGGCATCTCTCGGGGGATCTTAGATGGTTGGTGGCCTGGTGGTTGGGAGCGTTGGGCCGGTGGTCGAGAGGTTGCTGGTTAGCGTCCCCGATTCAACTGGGTGGGGGATCTGTCGATGTGCCCTTGGGTGGGGTGCTTGACCCTGGTTGCTTCTGTGGTTCACTCTGGATGGGAGCGTCTGCTAGATGACTGGTATGTAATGTAAATGTTGCGCGACTTCACTGCAGGTAGATTGTATGTTTCCTCAATGAGAAAGCCTCCACTTCAATGTCAAAGATAATAAAACAAAAACACCTTAGTAAATACTACAGTATACGACAGTCCGCAAAAAACACTACAGTAAATACTACAGTATACCATACTATAGTTGTGATGAGTGTGATTAGAAGGAGTCAGGCGCAGGAGGGTAAATCACTGAATACAGAGTTTATTCCGTTGTACACAGTTGCGCTGGATAGCGACCACAAAATACAGGCACAGGGGAACAATCTACCCCGGCAATACAAGGTACGGGTAGCTCCAACAAAATACAGGCACAGGGGAATAATCTACCCCGGCAATACAAGGTACGAGTAGCTCCACCGAGCTACACTCAACTCACATAAAACAATCACCCACAAGGACAAGGGGGCAGAGGGAACACTTATACACGGACTAATGAGGGGATATGAACCAAGTGTGTGTAATTAACAAGACAAGACAAATGGAATGATGATATATGGAGCGGCAGTGGCTAGTAAGCCGGTGACGACGAACGCCGAAGCCTGCCCGAAAAAGGAGAGGAGGCAGCCTCAGCGGAAGTCGTGACAGTACCCCCCCCCTTGACACGCAGCTCCAGCAGCGTGCCGACCCCGGCCTCTGGGACGGCCAGGAGGACGCGGAGCAGGGCGAGCTGGATGGCGACGGTGGAAATCCCGCAGCAGGGAGGGATCGAGGATATCCCTCACCGGGACCCAGCACCGTTCCTCCGGACCGTACCCCTCCCACTCTACGAGGTACTGAAGGCCCCCCACCAGACGCCTCCAATCCAGGATGGAACGGACAGAGTACGCCGGGGCCCCCTCGATGTCCAGAGGAGGTGGAGGGACCTCCCGCACCTCAGACTCCTGGAGCGGGACCAGCCACCACCGGCCTGAGGAGAGACACATGAAACGAGGGGTTAATACGGTAATCAGGGGGAAGTAATAACCTATAGTTGACCTCGTTGATTCTCCTCAGGACTTTGAACGGCCCCACAAACCGCGGGCTCAGCTTCCAGCAGGGTAGGCGGAGGGGCAGATTCCGGGTTGAGAGCCAGACCCGATCCCCCGGTACGAAGACAGGGGCCTCACTGCGGTGGCGGTCAGCGTTGGCCTTCTGACGACGCACGGTGCATTGGAGTTGAACTTGGGCAGTGTCCCACGTCTCATCCGCTCACCGAAACCAGTCATCCACCGCAGGAGCCTCGGTCTGGCTCTGGTGCCACGGTGCCAGAACCGATTGGTAACCTAAAACACACTGGAATGGCGTTAGGTTAGTAGAGGAGTGGCGGAGAGAGTTCTGGGCATATTCTGCCCATGGCAAGAACACCGACCACCTGCCCGGCAGGTCCTGGCAGTTGGACCGCAGGAACCTATCCACATCCTGATTTACCTGTTCCACCTGCCCATTAGACTCGGAGTGGAACCCAGAGGTCAGGCTGACCGAGACCCCCAGACGTTCCATGAACGCCTTCCAGACCTTGGATGTGAACTGGGGACCTCGGTCAGACACTATATCCTCTGGTACCCCGTAGTGCCGGAAGACGTGTGTAAACAGGGCCTCCGCAGTTTGCAGAGCCGTGGGGAGACCGGGCAGAGGATGGAGGTGGCAGGCCTTGGAAAAGCAGTCCACAATGACCAGGATGGTGGTGTTACCTTGGGAGAGGGGAAGATCAGTCAGGAAATCAACACTTAGGTGAAACCATGGTCATTGTGGAACTGGTAAAGGTTATAACTTACCCGCTGGGAGGTGCCTAGGTGCCTTACTCTGTGCGCACACCGAGCAGGAGGAGACATACACCCTCACGTCCTTAGCCAAGGTAGGCCACCAGTACTTTCCGGTCAGGCAGCGCACTGTACGACTGATACCTGGGTGACCAGAGGAGGGTGACGTGTGTGCCCAGTAGATCAGTCGACCACGGATAAGAGCAGGCACGTACCGCAGCCCAGCTGGACACTGAGGTGGAGATGGATCTGTGCGTAATGCCTGCTCTATTTCCGCGTCCATCGCCCATACTACTGGCGCCACAATGCAGGAGGCCGGGAGTATTGGGGTGTTGTCTCTGGGCCTTTCCTCTGTGTCATACAGCCGTGACAATGCGTCTGCCTTCACGTTCTTCGTACCCGGGATGTATGACAGTGTAAAATCAAACCCGGGTGAAGAATAGGGCCCACCTGGCCTGGCGACGATTCAGCCTCCTCGCTGCACGGATATACTCCAGGTTACGGTGGTCCGTCCAGACGAGGAAAGGGTGTTTCGTCCCTTCGAGCCAATGCCTCCACACAGTCAAGGCTCGGACAACAGCCAACAGCTCCCAATCACCAACACCGTAGTTCTGCTCCGCCAGGCTGAGCTTCTTAGAGAAGAAGGCACAGGGGCGGAGCTTGGGTGGCGTGCCTGAGTGTTGAGACAGGACAGCGCCTATCCCTACCTCGGACGCATCCACCTCCACTACGAACGGTAGTGATGGATCGGGGTGGGCCAGTACCGGGGCTGAGGTGAACAGACCCCGCAGTTTGCTGAAGGCCAGGTCAGCCTCAGCAGACCAGCGGAGCCGGGACGGCCCACCCTTCAACAGGGATGTAATGGGAGTTGCGACCTTGCCAAAGCCCCGGATAAACCTCTGATAGTAGTTGGCGAAGCCAAGGAAGCGCTGCACCTCCTTAACCGTGGTTGGAGTCGGCCTATTACGCACGGCTGAAATGCGATCTCCCTCCATCTCCACACCTGAGGTGGTAATGCGGTATCCAAGGAAGGAGACGGACTGCTGGAAAAACATACACTTCTCTGCCTTAGCATAAAGGTCATTTTCCAACAGTCGGGCCAGCACTTTGCAAACCAGGGACACATGCACGGCGCGCGTAGTGGAATTCACCAGAATGTCATCGATGTAGTCCACTACACAGCGACCAAGCATGTCCCGAAACACCTCGTTCACAAAGGACTGGAAGTTACCATAGGGTAACACCAGGTATTCATAATGCCCCGTGGTTGTGCTGAATGCTGTTTTCCATTCATCCCCCTCTCGGATATGCACCAGGTTGTACGCACTCATGAGATCTAATTTGATGAAGAAGCGCGCCCCATGCATTGACTCGATCACTGACGGAATGAGGGGGAGAGGATAACTAAATCTGATCGTCTCCTTGGTCGATAATCAATGCACGGGCGCAGACCGCCGCCTTTCTTCTTCACAAAGAAGAAACTTGAGGAGGCGGGTGAAGTGGAGGGACGTATATACCCCTGGCGCAGGGTCTCGGTGATGTATGTTTCCATAGCCGCCGTTTCAGCCTGCGACAGGGGGTACACATGACTCCTGGGAGGTACAGCGTCTACCCGGAGGTTTATTGCGCAATCCTCGCCCGATGAGGTGGTAACTCGGTAGCCTGCGTTTTTGAAAACGCGTGCACCAAATCGAGGTATTCGGGGGGAATGCGCACGGTGGAGGTACTGTCTGGACTTTCCACCGTGGTTGCACCAATGAAAACACCTAGACACCTACCCTGACACTCTCGCAACCACCCCGTGAGAACCCTCTGCGGCCATGAGAAGGTGGGGTTGTGGATTGCTAACCAAGGGATACCTAATACCACAGGGAAAGCAGGGGACTCAATAATAAAAAAAGAGATCTGCTCACAATGAGTCTCCTGGGTAATCATGGTGACTGGTGCAGTAACTTCCTGAACAAACCCAGACCCTAATGGTTGACTATCAAGTGCTCTGATGGGGAGTGGAATGGATAGGGGAACCAATGAAATGCCTAGACGGCGTGAGAATGCCCTGTCCATAAAGTTCCCAGCTGCGCCTGAATCGACTAGCGCCTTACACTGGGGAATTACCATGTGATCGGGAAAGTAGATGGATAGGGTACAGTGCGCAGCAGAGGGCTCTGAACGAGTGTGGGTGTTTGATACCTGGGGTGATGCGAGAGTGCCCTGCCTGCCGCCTCCAGACCCAAAAGAGCGTTGACGAAAATGTGTGGTGTACTGTCCCTTCACAGTGACACCAGAGTGGCACTGTCGCTGTCGTCCTCCGCTCTCTCGGACGGCGACTCCACCCAGCTCCATCAGCTCGGGATCCGAGTCGGCCGGGGTGGGAACGGGCAGACCCCTTTCAGGACGTCCTCTGGCTGCCAGCAGGTAGTCCAAACGGATGGCCATGTCCACCAGTTGCGTGAAGGACAACATGGTGTCCCGGCAGGCTAGCTCCCGTCGGACGTCCTCCCGCAGATGACACCGGAAATGGTTGATCAGGGCCAGCTCGTTCCACCCGGACCCCACTGCAAGAGTCCGAAACTCCAAAGCGAAGTCCTGCGCGGTCCTCGTCCCCTGACTCTGGTGGACCAGCCGTTCGCCCGCCCCTCGACCTTCGGGCAGGTGATCGAAGACAGCCCGAAAGAGGCAAGCAAACTCCCCGTAGTTCTCCAACGCGGCTCTTCCTTCGTTCCAAACCGCGTTGGCCCACTCCAGGGCTTTCCCCGAGAGGCAGGAAATGAAGACGGACACTTTCTCCCGCTCCGATGGGGCTGACCTGATGCTGGAGAAGTAGAGCTCCAGTTGGATGAGGAATCCTTGGCAGAGCGCCGCCGTCCCGTTGAACTCCCGTGTTCGGGATATCTGGATCCCTCCGGGTGCTGGGGTGTGGGTGGCTGGATCCGGTTGGCCAGCTGGTCTCGACAGATCGGGTCCTCTCCTCTCCAGGCGTTGGACGACCTGAAGAAACCCGATCCATCGCTTCCCCCAAGCTGGCCAGCATCGTGGAATGCTCCTGGACCCGTGCCACGACTCCAGGCATGCGCTCCTCTCTCGCTGACTCTATAGCGGGTGGGTGATTCTGTGATGAGTGTGATTAGAAGGAGTCAGGCGCAGGAGGGTAAATCACCGAATACAGAGTTTATTCCATATTACACAGTTGCCCTGGATAGCAACAAAAAATATCCCGGCAATACAAGGTACGGGTAGCTCCAACAAAATACAGGCACAGGGGAATAATCTACCCCGGCAATACAAGGTACGAGTAGCTCCACCAAGCTACACTCAACTCACATAAAACAATCACCCACAAGGACAAGGGGGCAGAGGGAACACTTATACACGGACTAATGAGGGGATATGAACCAGGTGTGTGTAATTGACAAGACAAGACAAATGGAATGATGATATATGGAGCGGCAGTGGCTAGTAAGCCGGTGACGACGAACGCCGAAGCCTGCCCGAACATGGAGGGGAGGCAGCCTCGGCGGAAGTCGTGACAATAGTCTGCAAAAAGAATACAGTAAATACAACAGTATACTTCAGTCCGCAAAAACAGTACAGTGAATACTATAGTATTTCTACCGTAGTATACATTATAGTATTTTTTTGTGGGAAGCCGTCTTGCATAAACTTCCGCCATACCTTACCTCATTGTTAACCTTCAGACGTAGAAGTTACCAGACCCGGACTCAGGATTGGCTAACCCTGGAAATCCCTTCAATCTCCACCGAGTTAGGTAAATATGCTTTTAGTTTTTTTGCGCCTCGTGGAATGATCTCCAAAACTCCTTAAAGTTGGTGGAGTTGGTGCCTCTACGGCAATTCAGGCAGATTTTAGAGGGCCTTTTTACTGAAGAATGTGTTTGTTTCAAATTATTGTGTTTTGCTTTTCATGTATTGTGTATATAGATACAGTATTTATAGTGTATTTGTTGTTTATTGATGTTTTCATCCAGGGCTCATCTGCAAAAGAGACCATGGTCTCAGCATGGCTGACTGTTAAAGTAAAGGTTAAATAAAAAATATATTTAGCTAAGTATGGAATAGGTAGTGTGATAGGTCATGCTGCTTACTTGTGAGTCAGGAAATGGAAGAAACAAATCAATAGGAGAACAGGGGGGGGGGGGGGGGGGGGGGGGGTAGATCCCTACCTACACTGTACAACCAAAACAATTTACAGAGACGCATGGGTAGCCTAAATGGTTTTATGGGGTTAGTCAAGTGAAAATCAGGGACGCACATTATTTAAATATGTTTCCATGTTTTTGCTTTATTCATTTCCATTTTCTTTTTGACAGCTTGAAAAATGGTTTTCACCAAAACAAAACACTAAAACACTTGTAAGTTTGACTAAAATGGAATGCTGTCAGGATCATATTAACCTGAAGTTTTTGAATAAATTGCTTTTTCTTCTTTAATTTGTCAAGCAGTGCACCAGTTTGTTATGTGCCTTGGGGAAACACCAAGAACAGCATTTCAGTTCCAGTAAAAAGCGAAAGAACCGCTTAATTACGTTTATGTTTTTTGGTCAATCTGTGTTGAGGTTGGGTTATTATTAGCAGTGCATCTTAAGTTTGTGCTTTTAGAAAACCGACCTTCATACATTGATGACACAGATTTATGATGATTTACGATGTGGCTTTCACAGCAGCTAGTACACTACATGACCAAAAGTATGTGGACGCCTGCTCGTCAAACATCTCATTCCAAAATCATGGAAGCAGCAGAGTTGGTCCCTCCTTTGCTGCTATAACAGCCTCCACTCTTCTGGGAAGGCTTTCCACTAGATGTTGGAACATTGCTGCGGGGACTTGCTTCCATTCAGCCACAAGAGCATTAGTGAGGTCGGGCACTGATGTTGGGCAATTAGGCCTGGCTTGCAGTCGGCGTACCAATTAATCCCAAAGGTATTCAATGGGGTTGAGGTCAGGGCTCTGTGCAGGCCAGTCAAGTTCTTCCACACCGATCTCGACAAACCATTTCTGTATGGACCTCACTTTGTGCACATGGGCATTGTCATACTGAAACAGCAAAGGGCCTTCCCCAAACTGTTGCCACGAAGTTGGAATCACAGAATCATCTAGAATGTCAATGTATGCTGCAGCGTTAAGATTTCCCTTCACTGGAACTAAGGGGCCTAGCCCGAACCATGAAAAACAGCCCCAGACCATTGTTCCTCCTCCACCAAACTTTACAGTTGGCACTATGGTAGCGTTCTCCTGGCATCCGCCAAACCCAGTTTCGTCCATCAGATTGCCAGATGGTGAAGCGTTATTCATCACTCCACAGAACACGTTTCCACTGCTTCAGAGTCCAATGGCGGCGAGCTTTACACCACTCCGACACTTGGCATTGCGCATGGTGATCTTAGGCTTGTGTGCGGCTGCTTGGCTATAGAAACCCATTTCATTAAGCTTCTGACCAACAGTTATTGTGCTGTCATTGCTTCCAGAGGCAGTTTGGAACTCGGTAGAGGGTGTTGCAACCGAGGACAGACGATTTTGATGCGCTACGCGCTTCAGCACTCGTTGGTCCCGTTCTGTGAGCTTGTGTGGCCTACCACTTTGCGGCTGAGCCGTTGTTGCTCCTAGACGTTTCCACTTCACAATAACAGCACTTACAGTTGACCGGGGCAGCTCTAGCAAGGCAGAAATTTGACAAACTGACTTGTTGGAAAGGTGGCATCCGATGACGATGCCATGTTGAAAGTCACTGAGCTCTTCAGTAAGGCCATGCTACTGCCAATGTTTGCCTATGATTATGCATGTTTATGCTGTTGAATGCTTTGAGTGCAGCAGACCGCAGTTCCCATGTTTGCACTCATTGTGGATGTGAAATACATTTGGTTGTCCTTACAGTCAGTACACACTGAAACAATCTGTGGCATCTGATGGCTCGGGGGAATGCTGTAATTTGTTTCATAGTCCACTGTTTTTGTGGAAGCAGAGATAAGTCAGATATGGCTGGGATATTTATGAGTGACATTTTATCCTGGCAATCTGGTCAATCTTAATGAGATTCCTGTCCTTGGTGGCTTGGCTCTCTGTTTGATGGGTCTGTGGGATGAGACAGCAACCTGTCAGGCTGGACTTGTGTTCTGACAGCCAGGGCTGTCAGAGGAGGCTGGGGCGGGCTGGGTGTCAGCTAACCTCAGTGTTCTGCTCTACTGAGTGGGCTTAAGACACCATCTCTCT
This sequence comes from Coregonus lavaretus, assembly GCF_964263955.1. Lineage (NCBI taxonomy): Eukaryota > Metazoa > Chordata > Actinopteri > Salmoniformes > Salmonidae > Coregonus > Coregonus lavaretus. The sequence continues at coordinate 36,739,653 of NC_139998.1, forward strand.
GAGACCCCAGTGGTTAAATAATGGGCTCAGGAGGTGGAATCGAAATCTGAAAGTCTGGAAAGTCTGACCCTCTGTGCCCAGAGAAACTGTACAGGCCTAGTCACAGATCCTCCTTCAATTCATTGAGAATTATCAGACTTTCTATACTGAATGTATCCTGTCATGTCACACACAACTGGAGATTGTTTAAGATATGGAACAATAATAATCACCACAAATAAGACATATTTTTTAGATTGAATATGTGGATTAAATGTACACTACCGTTCAAAATGTCAAGGCGTGCTGAAGGTGGGTGTGGTGTAGGAATCATGCGCAGGACGCAGAGGCTCAGTCCAAAGGCTTTAGTGCAATATATATTATATATATACAACAGAAGCACAATAAGCCCGAAGGCAAAATGCACGACGCACACAGGCGACAAAACGAATGACGCACAAACATGTGCAAACAACCCTCTCCAAAACACTGGAGGGAAAAATGTAGCTCCAAACACGAAACAGAAGCGCAATCACACACAACGACAAGCACACACAACGAGAACTAAATAGGACACTAACGAGGACTAACAAGACACAGGTGTACAACATCCAGACAAAACCAAACGAACATGAAACATAGATCGGTGGCAGCTAGTACTCCGGGGACGACGACCGCTGAAGCCTGCCCGAACCAGGAGGAGGAGCAGTCTCGGCCGAAACCGTGACAGTACCCCCCCCTTGACCTCGGGGACGACCAGGAGGACGCGGAGCAGGGCGCGCGGGATGGTCCCGGTGGAACTCCGACAGGAGAGATGGGTCTAGGATGTCCCTCCGCGGCACCCAGCACCGCTCCTCCGGGCCGTACCCCTCCCACTCCACGAGATACTGGAGACCCCCCATCCGGCGTCTAGAGTCCAAGATGGACCGAACGGTGTACGCCGGAGCCCCCTCGATGTCCAGTGGGGGCGGAGGAGTCTCCCCTATCTCATTGTCCTGGAGTGGACCAGCTACCACCGGCCTGAGAAGAGACACATGGAACGAGGGGTTAATATTCTTATACTCAACAGGTAGATGTAATCTATAACACACCTCGTTCAATCTTCTCAGGACTTTAAAGGGCCCCACAAACCGCCGACCCAGCTTCCGGCAGGGCAGGCGGAGGGGTAGGTTTCTGGTAGAGAGCCAGACTCGATCTCCGGGTGCGTACACCGGCCCCTCACTGCGGTGGAGATCGGCGCTCGCCTTGTGACGAAGGACGGCCCGCTGCAGGTGGACGTGGGCAGCGTTCCACGTCTCTTCCGAGCGCCTCATCCAATCATCCACCGCAGGGGCCTCGATCTGGCTCTGCTGCCAAGGTGCCAGAACCGGCTGGTAACCCAACACACATTGGAAGGGGGTTAGGTTAGTAGAGGAGTGGCGGAGAGAGTTCTGGGCCATCTCGGCCCAGGGAATGTACCGTGCCCACTCCTCCGGCCGGTCCTGGCAATACGACCTCAGAAACCTACCCACATCCTGGTTGACACGTTCTACCTGCCCGTTACTCTCCGGGTGGTACCCTGAGGTAAGGCTAACCGAGACCCCCAAACGCTCCATGAACGCTCTCCAAACACGAGAGGTAAACTGGGGACCTCGATCAGACACTATATCCTTGGGTACCCCGTAATGCCGGAAGACATGGGTAAATAGGGCCTCAGCGGTCTGTAGGGCAGTAGGAAGACCCGACATAGGGAGAAGACGACAGGCCTTAGAGAACCGGTCCACAACGACCAGGATGGTGGTATTCCCCTGAGAGAGGGGAAGGTCTGTCACAAAATCCACCGAGAGGTGGGACCATGGTCGTTGTGGAACGGGCAGGGGTTGTAACTTACCCCTGGGCAGATGTCGGGGCGCCTTACACTGGGCACACACCGAGCAGGAGGAGACATAAACCCTCACATCCCTAGCCAAAGTGGGCCACCAGTATTTAGTGCTAAGGCAATGCACCGTCCGGCCGATACCCGGATGTCCAGAGGAGGGTGACGTGTGAGCCCAGTAAATGAGTCGATCCCGAATCTCGCGCGGAACGTACTTCCGACCCTCAGGACACTGTGGAGGGCTGGGGTCGGTACGCAACGCTCGCTCGATTTCGGCATCGACCTCCCACACCACCGGTGCCACAAGGCAAGACTACGGTAGTATGGGAGTGGGCTCAACGGACCTCTCCTCCGTGTCATACCGCCGGGACAGCGCATCTGCCTTACCATTCTGGGACCCAGGGATGTACGTGATTTTAAATACGAACCTGGTGAGAAACATACTCCATCGAGCCTGGCGAGGGTTCAGTCTCCTCGCTGCCCGGATGTACTCCAGGTTCCGATGGTCAGTCAAAATGAGGAAAGGGTGTTGAGCCCCCTCAAGCCAATGCCTCCACACCTTAAGGGCTTGAACTACAGCTAACAGCTCCCTGTCCCCAACGTCATAGTTACGCTCTGCCGGGCTGAGCTTCTTAGAGTAAAAAGCACAGGGGCGGAGTTTAGGTGGCGTGCCGGACCGTTGAGAGAGAACGGCCCCTATACCAGCCTCAGACGCGTCTACCTCGACCTGAAAGGGTAATGCGGGATCCGGATGCGCTAGCACCGGAGCCGACGTTAACAGGTCCTTCAGTCTCCTAAAGGCCCTGTCCGCATCGGCTGACCACTGCAGGCGCACCGGACCCCCCTTCAGAAGGGACGTGATGGGAGCTGCCACCTGTCCAAAACCCCGGATAAACCTCCGGTAGTAATTCGCAAAGCCCAAAAACTGCTGCACCTCTTTTACAGTAGTTGGGGTTTGCCAATTACGCACAGCGGACACACGATCCACCTCCATTCTCACCCCTGACGCGGACAACCGATAACCCAAAAAGGAGACCGACTCCTGGAAAAACAGACATTTCTCTGCCTTGACATATAGGTCGTGCTCCAACAGCCTCCTCAATACACGACGCACCAGGGTTATATGCTCGGCTCGGGTAGACGAGTACACCAGAATGTCATCAATGTACACGACCACCCCTTGTCCCTGCATATCCCGGAAAATGTTATCTACGAATGATTGGAAGACTGATGGAGCATTCATCAACCCATATGGCATGACGAGATATTCGAAATGACCTGACGTGGTACTAAACGCTGTCTTCCATTCGTCACCCTCCCTAATGCGCACCAAGTTATACGCGCTCCTGAGATCCAGTTTTGTGAAAAACCGCGCTCCATGCAATGACTCCGTCATGGTCGCAATCAGAGGGAGTGGATAACTGTATTTCACAGTAATCTGATTGAGACCACGGTAATCAATGCACAGACGCAACCCTCCATCTTTCTTTTTCACAAAAAAGAAGCTCGAGGAGGCGGGAGAAGTGGAGGGCCGAATGTATCCTTGTCTCAAAGATTCGGCTATATAAGTCTCCATAGCTTTTCTCTCCTCTTGAGACAAAGGATACACATGGCTCCGTGGGAGCGCTGCTCCTGCCTGGAGATCAATCGCACAATCCCCCTGTCTATGAGGAGGCAACTGCGTCGCCCTAGTTTTGCTAAACACGAGTGCTAAATCCCCATATTCAGGCGGAATGTGCAGTGCGGGCACTTGGTTTGGACTTTCCACCGAAGTCGCCCCCACGGAAACACCCAGACACCGCCCCTCGCACTGAGCAGACCACCCATCGAGAGCCCTCTGTTGCCACGAAATAGCAGGGTTATGGGTGCTTAACCAGGGAATCCCCAGCACCACTGGGTACGCAGGAGAGTCGATCAGATACAACTGTATAGTCTCCTCATGACCCCCCTGCGCACACATCCGAAGTGGCGCTGTGATCTCCCTGATCAACCCCGACCCCAACGGGCGGCTGTCTAAGGCATGAACGGGAAAAGGTTTGTCAACAGGTAGGAGAGGGATCCCTAACTCAAAACAAAACTTACGATCAACAAAATTCCCAGCTGCGCCTGAATCTACTAGCGCCTTATGCTGGGAATGAGGTGCAACCTGTGGAAAACAAACAGGTATACAAAAGTGTGCAACAGAAAGCTCTGGGTAAGTGGGACGTCTACTCACCTGGGAGGCCCCCCCAGTGCGTGGCCTGTTGTCGTTACTCCCGGAGAACCCTCCCCAGCACCTGGCCGTAGTGTGCCCTCCACAACCGCACTTGGTGCAGGAGACAGGCCCCCTCGGGCTCTTCCTACTCCGTTCTCTAGCGCCGGCACCCCCAAGCTCCATAGGGCTCGGCTCGGAGGTGCCGGAGGGCGGAATGGACGGACTCCCCTCGGGACGTCCACGGGTGGCCAGCAGGGTGTCCAGACGGATGGACATATCGACCAACTGGTCGAAGGTAAGATGGGTATCCCTGCAGGCCAACTCACGTTGAACGTCCTCTCGTAGGCTACATCGAAAATGGTCGATGAGAGCCCGTTCACTCCACCCTGCATCCGCCGCTAGAGTCCGGTACTCTAGAGCGAACACCTGAGCGCTCCTCCTCCCCTGTCTCAAATGGACTAGACGCTCCCCCGCCGCTTTGCCCTCAGGTGGATGGTCGAACACGGCCTTGAAGCGGCGGGAGAACTCGGCGTAGGTGATGGTGTTGGCGTCCATCTTCCTCCACTCGGCGTTAGCCCACTCCAACGCCTTGCCCGTGAGACAGGAGATGAGGGCGGAAACGCTCTCGTATCCCGAGGGCACCGGGTGTACAGTGGCCAGGTAGAGCTCCACCTGCAGGAGGAACCCCTGACACCCGGCAGCTGTTCCGTCATACGCCCTCGGGAGCGAGAGCCGAATCCCCCTGGGTTCCGAACCTGGGACTGGTGGACCGACCGATGGGATGGACAGGGTAGGTGGAGGTGTGGGTACCCTGCTGGCCTCCCATCGGTGCATGATGTTGATTACCTCCTGTAGAGCGGTCTCCAGTTGTCGGATCTGGTCCTCTTGCCCACGGAGATGCTCCTCGAGCGACACAGGCGTCACTGCCGATCCTGCTGATTCCATTATAAGGTGTGTGATTCTGTCAAGGCGTGCTGAAGGTGGGTGTGGTGTAGGAATCATGCGCAGGACGCAGAGGCTCAGTCCAAAGGCTTTAGTGAAATATATATTATATATATACACAACAGAAGCACAATAAGCCCGAAGGCAAAATGCACGACGCACACAGGCGACAAAACGAATGACGCACAAACATGTGCAAACAACCCTCTCCAAAACACTGGAGGGAAAAATGTAGCTCCAAACACGAAACAGAAGCGCAATCACACACAACGACAAGCACACACAACGAGAACTAAATAGGACACTAACGAGGACTAACAAGACACAGGTGTACAACATCCAGACAAAACCAAACGAACATGAAACATAGATCGGTGGCAGCTAGTACTCCGGGGACGACGACTGCCGAAGCCTGCCCGAACCAGGAGGAGGAGCAGTCTCGGCCGAAACCGTGACACAAAAGTTTGGGGTCACTTAGAAAGTTCCTTGTATTCCATGAATACATACATGAAATGAGTTTGAATAGGAAATATAGCAAAATGAATAGGAAATGTAGTCATTGACAAGGTTAGAAATAATGATTTAATAATAATTGTGTCCTTCAAACTTTGCTTTCGTCAAAGAATCCTCCATTTGCATAAATTACAGCCTTGCAGACCTTTGGCATTCTAGTTGTCCATTTGTTGAGGTAATCTGAAGAGATTTCACCCCATGCTTCCTGAAGCACCTCCCACAAATTGGATTGGCTTGATGGGCACTTCTTACGTACCATACGGTCAAGCTGCTCCCACAACAGCTCAATAGGGTTGAGATCCGGTGACTGTGCTGGCCACTCCATTATAGACAGAATACCAGCTGACTGCTTCTTCCCTAAATAGTTATTGCATAGTTTGGAGCTGTGCTTTGGGTCATTGTTCTGTTGTAGGAGGAAATTGGCTCCAATCAAGCTCCGTCCACAGGGTATGGCATGGCGTTGCAAAATGGAGTGATAGCCTTCCTTCTCCAAGATCCCTTTTACCCTGTACAAATCTCCCACTTTACCACCACCAAAGCACCCCCAGACCATCACATTGCCTCCACCATGCTTGACAGATGGCATCAAGCACTCCTCCAGCATCTTTTTATTTGGTGTGCCTCTCACAAATGTTCTTCTTTGTGATCCGAACACCTCAAACTTCGATTTGTCTTTTTTCCAATCTTCCTCTGTCCAGTGTCTGTGTTATTTTGCCCATCTTAATCTTTTATTTTTATTGGCAAGTCTGAGATATGGCTTTTTCTTTGAAACTCTGCCTGACACTCGTCGGATGTGGCAGGGCTTGAAAACTATTACAGACTACAAAGGGAAGCACAGCCACGAGCTGCCCAGTGACACAAGCCTACCAGACGAGCTAAATCACTTCTATGCTCGCTTCGAGGCAAGCAACACTGAAGCATGCATGAGAGCATCAGCTGTTCTGGATGACTATGAGATCAAGCTCTCTGTAGCCGATGTGAGTAAGACCTTTAAACAGGTCAACATTCACAAGGCCACAGGGCCAGACGGATTACCAGGATGTGTACTCCGAGCATGCAGTGACCAACTGGCAAGTGTCTTCACTGATATTTTCAACATGTCCCTGACTGAGTCTGTAATACCAACATGTTTCAAGCAGACCACCATAGTCCCTGTGCCCAAAAACACTAAGATAACCTGCCTAAATGACTACCGACCCATAGCACTCACGTCTGTAGCCATGAAGTGCTTTGAAAGGCTGGTCATGGCTCATATCAACACCATTATCCCAGACCCACTCCAATTTGCATACCGCCCCAACAGATCCACAGATGATGCAATCTCTATTGCACTCGACACTGCCCTTTCCCACCTGGACAAGAGGAACACCTACAGTGGGGAGAACAAGTATTTGATACACTGCCGATTTTGCAGGTTTTCCTACTTACAAAGCATGTAGAGGTCTGTAATTTTTATCATAGGTACACTTCAACCGTGAGAGACAAAAATCCAGAAAATCACATTGTATGATTTTTAAGTAATTAATTTGCATTTTATTGCATGACATAACATTTACATTTACATTTTAGTCATTTAGCAGACGCTCTTATCCAGAGCGACTTACAGGAGCAATTAGGGTTAAGTGCCTTGCTTAAGGTCACAGACAGATTTTTCACCTAGTCGGCTCGGGGATTAGAACCAGCGACCTTTCGGTTACTGGCACAACGCTCTTACCCACTAAGCTACCTGCCGCCCCATACATAAGTATTTCATACATCAGAAAAGCAGAACTTAATATTTGGTACAGAAACCTTATTGTTTGCACACACTCAGTCCCCTCCTGTACTCCCTGTTCACCCATGACTGCATGGCCAGGCACGACTCCAACACCATCATTAAGTTTGCAGACGACACAACAGTGGTAGGCCTGATCACCGACAATGATGAGACAGCCTATAGGGAGGTCAGAGACCTGGCCATGTGGTGCCAGGACAACAACCTCTCCATCAACGTGCTCAAGACAAAGGAGATGATTGTGGACTACAGGAAAAAAAAGATGACTGAGCAAGCCCCCATTGTCATCGACGGGGCTGTAGTGGAACAGGTTGAGAGCTTCAAGTTCCTTGGTGTCCACATCACCAACAGACTATCATGGTCAGCATCCCGGAGTCGCCTCTTCACTGTTGACGTTTAGACTAGTGTCTTGCGGGTACTATTTAATGAAGCTGCCAGTTGAGGACCTGTGAGGCGTCTGTTTCTCTAACTAGACACTAATGTATTTGTCCTCTTGCTCAGTTGTGCATCGGGGCCTCCCACTCCTCTTTCTATTCTGGTTAGAGCCAGTTTACGCTGTTCTGTGAAGGGAGTAGTACACAGCATTGTACGAGATCTTCAGTTTCTTGGCAATTTCTCGCATGGAATAGCCTTCATTTCTCAGAACAAGAATAGACTGACTCGTTTCAGAAGAAAGTTATTTGTTTCTGGCCATTTTGAGCCTATCATCAAACCCACAATTGCTGATGCTCCAGATACTCAACTAGTCTCAAGAAGGCCAGTTTTATTGCTTCTTTAATCAGCACAACAGTTTTCAGCTGTGCTAACATAATTGCAAAAGTGTTTTTAAAATGATAAACTTGGATTAGCAAACACAACGTGCCATTGGAACACAGGACTGATGGTTGCTGATAATGGGCCTCTGAATGCCTATGTAGATATTCCATTAAATCAGTAGTTTCCTGCTACAATAGCCATTTACAACATTAACAATGTCTACACTGTATTTCTGATCAATTTGAAGTTATTTTAATGGACCAAAAAACTAGCTTTTCTTTCGAAAACAAGGACATTTCTAAGTGACCCCAAACTTTTGAACGGTAGTGTATGTACGGTGCATTCGGAAAGTATTCAGACCCCTTGACTCTTTCCACATTTTGTTGTGTTACAGCCTAATTCTAAAATTGATTAAATTGTTTTTTCCCTCAAATCTACACACAATATCCCATAATGACAAAACAAAAGCAGGTTTTTGGAAATGTGTGCAAATGTATAATAAAAAGAAAACTGAAATATCACATTTACGTAAGTATTCAGACCCTTTACTCAGTACTTTGTTGAAGCACCTTTGGCAGCAATTACAGCCTTGAGTCTTCTTGGGTATAATAATAATAATATAAAATGCCATTTAGCAGACGCTTTTATCCAAAGCGACTTACAGTCATGTGTGCATACATTTTTACGTATGGGTGGTCCCGGGGATCGAACCCACTACCCTGGCGTTACAAGCGCCATGCTCTACCAATTGAGGTACAGAGGACCACATAACGCTACATGCTTGGCACACCTGTATTTGGGGAGTTTCTCCCATTCTTCTCTGCAGATCCTTTCAAGCTATGTCAGGTTGGTTGGGGAGCATCGCTGCGAAGCTATTTTCAGGTCTCTCCAGAGATGTTCGATCGGGTTCAAGTCTGGGCTCTGGCTGGGCCACTCAAGGACATTCAGAGACTTGTGCCGTAGCCACTCCTGCGTTGTCTTGGCTGGGTGCTTAGGGTTGTCCTGTTGGAAGGTGAACCGTCACCCCAGTCTGAGGTCCTGAGTGCTCTGGAGCAGGTTTACATCAAGGATCTCTCTGTACTTTGCTCCGTTCAGCTTTCCTCGATCCTGACTAGTCTCCCAGTCACTGCCGCTGAAAAACATCCCCGACAGCATGATGCTGAAACCACCATGCTTCACCGTAGGGATGGTGCCAGGTTTCCTCCAGACGTGACGCTTGGCATTCTGGCAAAAGAGTTCAATCTTGGTTTCATCAGACCAGATAATCTTTTTTTGGCTAACTCCAAGCGGGCTGTCATGTGCCTTTTACTGTGGAGTGCTTCCGTCTGGCCCCTCTACCATTAAAGCCTGATTGCTGGAGTGCTGCAGAGATGGTTGTCCTTCTGGAAGTTTCTTCCATCTCCACAGAGAAACTCTGGAGCTCTGTCAGAGGGACCATTGGGTTGTTGGTCACCTCCCTGACCAAGGCCCTTTTCCCCGATTGCTCAGTTAGGCCGGGTGGCCAGCTCAAGTAAGAGTCTTGGTGGTTCCAAACTTCTTACATTTAAGAATGATGGAGGCCATTGTGTTCTTGGGGACCTTCAATGCTGCAGAAATTTTTTGGTACCCTTCCCCAGATCTGTGCCTCGACACAATCCTGTCTCTGAACTTTACGGACAATTCTTTCGACCTCATGGCTTGGTTTTTGCTCTGACATGCACTGTCAACTGTGGGACCTTATATAGACAGGTGTGTGCCTTTCCAAATCATGTCCAATCAATTGAATTTACCACAGGTGGACTCCAATCAAGTTGTAGATTCATCTCAAGGATGATCAATGGAAACAGGATGCACCTGAGCTCAATTTCGAGTCTCATAGCAAAGGGACTGAATGCTTATGTAAATAAGGTGTTTCTATTTTAATTTGTAATAAATGTGCCAACATTTCTAAAAAACCTGTTTTAGCTTCGTCATTATGGGTTATTGTGTGTAGATTAATGAGGATTTTTATTTATTTAATCCATTTTAGAATAAGGCTGTAATGTAACAAAATGTTGAAAAATGGAAGGGGTCTGAACACTTTCCAAATGCACTGTATATACAGTATACAGACAGGCACACACTCCTTTTAACTGGGCTCGGTCAAACTTGTTAGTATCTGTGAACATCCTTCATTGTGTCTGGTCTGAATGGCTGGAAAGAGTAATTGAGCAGTGTCATGTGGAGGGGAACCAGCAGTCTCTTGTTTCTACATCATGTCTACCAGCTGTCAGCATCAAACTGATGCCATTGTTTGAATAAAAAGAAACAATAGCTGGCTGTCTTCCCCAGACTTCTGATGGTCAAATGAGGAGCAACAAGCTGTTATGTCTATTGGGGTTCGTGGTACTTTACAGCAGAGGCACAGAAAATGACTACCTACGTCTCGACCCTGTCTTGAGTCTATAGAGATGCAAAATACTGGCCCACTTGTTACATTGTCTTTGGTCTTTCCTCTGATTGCATCAGGATTCAGGAACCCATGCTTATTATGATGCAGGAGAGTGAAGAGTCCGAGGATGGAACTTAACATGTTGCCGTTTTTGGCTAGATTTGGCTTGCTTTGATCCTGTATGTTACTAGATGATCATGCTTTGATTTAGTGGTTTATGTTTAAGTAGTGCTCTCTGTGAGTGTCACACCCTGGTTCGGGGACTCATTATGTTGAACCAGGGTGTGTTCATTCTATGTTTTCGGTTTCTCTGGTGGGTGTTCTAGGTGGTTTATTTTCTATGTTTGCCGGTGTGACTCCCAATCAGAGGCAAACGAGTGTCAGCTGTCGGCTGTTTGTCTCTGATTGGGAGCCATATTTAATCTATCTGTTTTCCTTTCGGGTTGTGGGATTTTGTTCGTGTGTGTGCGTGTTGTACCACAGACGTCACGGTTTCGTTGTTTGTTTTGCTCGTGTGAGCATTTAATAAATATACTATGTTCACTCAACACGCTGCGCTTTGGTCTCCTCCTTCACACGATCGTGACAGAAAATCCCACCAAGACCAGACCAAGCAGCGTGTACAGGAGCTGAAGGGCGATAATTGGAAACAGAGGAGCGAGAAGTGGGCGAGAATGATGGAGGCCTGGTCCACGGGGGGGAGAGACCCCCAGGAAATTTTTAGGGGGGGGCTCACGACGTCGGGGCAGCAGGTGTACGGGTTGGAGGAGTGCAGGAGGTTGGCAGATAGGGCCGCCAGGTTAAGGGGGCCACTGGTCACGAAGGGGAAGGAAGGTGTAGAGGCACGGCCAAGGGTACTGGGGTGTGTTACCAGTCCGGTCCGGCCCGTTCCTGATCCCCGTGTAGGGCCAGGGGTGTGTGTCCTCAGTGCGGTCCTGTCTGTTCCTGTTCCTCGCATGGAGCCTGTGGTGCGCGTCCCCAGCCCAGCCCGGCCTGTTCCGGCCACTCGCACCAAGGATACGGTGCGCGTCGCCAGCCCGACCCGGCCTGTTCCGGCCACTCGCACCAGGGATACGGTGCGCGTCGCCAGCCCGACCCGGCCTGTTCCGGCCACTCGCACCAAGGATACGGTGCGCGTCGCCAGCCCGACCCGGCCTGTTCCGGTCACTCGCACCAGGGATACGGTGCGCGTCGCCAGCCCGACCCGGCCTGTTCCGGCCACTCGCACCAGGGATACGGTGCGCGTCGCCAGCCCGACCCGGCCTGTTCCGGCCACTCGCACCAGGGATACGGTGCGCGTCGCCAGCCCGACCCGGCCTGTTCCGGCCACTCGCACCAGGGATACGGTGCGCGTCGCCAGCCCAGTCCGGCCCATCCAAGCTTCCCGCACCAAGTCTGTGGTGCGTCTCGTCAGCCCTGTCCGGCTCGTCCCTGCTCTCCGCACCAAGTCAGTGGTGTGCGTCGCCAGCCCATTCCGGTCCATTCCTGCTCCACGCACCAAGCCAGGGGCGCGTGTCGTCAGTCCGGCTCCGGCCAGCGGGGCTAGACAGGACCAGGAGTACTTTGGGGGGTTGGAGAGGAAGTGGGGATCAGGCCCGGAGCCGGAGCCGCCGCCGAGGAAGAATGCCCACCCAGCCCTCCCCTGTTTTGCTCGTATTTAGGCGCGGTCACAGTCCGCGCCTTTAGGGGGGGGTACTGTCACACCCTGGTTCGGGGACTCATTATGTTGAACCAGGGTGTGTTCATTCTATGTTTTCGGTTTCTCTGGTGGGTGTTCTAGGTGGTTTATTTTCTATGTTTGCCGGTGTGACTCCCAATCAGAGGCAAACGAGTGTCAGCTGTCGGCTGTTTGTCTCTGATTGGGAGCCATATTTAATCTATCTGTTTTCCTTTCGGGTTGTGGGATTTTGTTCGTGTGTGTGCGTGTTGTACCACAGACGTCACGGTTTCGTTGTTTGTTTTGCTCGTGTGAGCATTTAATAAATATACTATGTTCACTCAACACGCTGCGCTTTGGTCTCCTCCTTCACACGATCGTGACAGTGAGATTATACTTCCACTTAAGATGTTACTGGATGTCTAATTAGGTGGTTCAGACATCATTGGGCAGAGATACAATATGTTATACCAAAATAACTTGAGATCTAAGCAAGCTCCAGTGCTCCTCATGTTGGACGAGGAAAGTTCTGGAGAAATGAAACCTGCCTTGACAGGCATTCAGAAGCTATCTCGTACATGTCAGTTCTTCATTTCTACAGACCCTGTTTCCATGGTACCTGTAGTTTGGGAGACCAGGGAAACCATTGTTCCTTGACAGTTTGTTGTGTTTTCTGCCATCTGAGTGCTGCAAGCGAAGAGCAGCATTAGCTCTTATTAACATTCACTTAACAAGCTTCCCTTTGCACCATGGGGAAATTATTTGCTGTCACGTGTCATCCTCCGTGGAGTGTTGTTGTGCTGAGTGTCAGAGCAGCACAAAGTGGTTCCAAGAGGCAGTGGCTGGCTGTGGCAGAGAGCAGGCAGGGAGCTTCACTAGGTGGAGAGAGATGGGCTAGGTGGAGATGAATGGGCTGAATGTCGATCTGGAGGTGCATTCTCCACTCTAAAGAGCACTCCATTTAATCAGAGGTACTCCAGCACAATACCACTCCCATTTAGCAGCAAAGTAAATACAGCCCTGTGGTGTGCTCTGAATAGAAATGCTCTTCACCATCCTAAACAGAGAGAACATACATTTTACTCTGACAAATAACATAGACCCTCTCACCCGATTCAGTTAATGACATCTCCCTGCAGTAACTGTGCTCTCAGAACAATGCACACACGTACACAGTACAAAAGTACGTTGGACACTGTGCATGGATATATACATATATTTAGAACAAAAATAAACGCAAAATGCAACAACATCAACATTTTAACAGAGTTACAGTTCATATAAGGAAATCAGTCAATTGAAATAAATTCATTAGGTGTAGCGGGTGATTTGGACGGAGTCAGGCGCAGGAGGGTAAATCACAGAGTAAATGGTTTATTCGGCAAATACAGCAAATACAGCGGCACGCAGCAATGCGTAAAACTCTACAGTGCGGTATAACGGCGCACTGGAGAAAAACAAAGCACACGGGTGAATATCCCGGCTCCACCGAGCTACCGTTACCTCCACATGAAAACAATCACACACAAAGACATGGGTGGCAGAGGGAATACTTATACAGGTACTGATGAGGGGATATGAACCAGGTGTGTGTAAAAACAAGACAAAACTAATGGAATGATGAGATGAGGAGCGGCAGTGGCTAGAAGGCCGGTGACAACGAGCGCCGAAGCCTGCCCGAACAAGGAGAGGAGGCAGCTTCGGAGGAAGTCGTGACAGGCCCTAATCTATGGATTTCACATGACTGGGCAGATGCGCAGCCATGGGTGGGCCTGGGTGGGGCATAGGCCCACCCACTGGGGAGCCAGGCCCAGCCAATCAGAATGAGTTTTTCACGACAAAAGGGCTTTATTACAGACAGAAATACTCCTCAGTGTCATCAGCTGTCCGGGTGGCTGGTCTCAGACGATCCCACAGGTGAAGAAGCCGGATGTGGAGGTCCTGGGCTGGCGTGGCTACACATGGTCTGCGGGTGTGAGGCTGGTTGGACGTACTGCCAAATTCTCTAAAACGACGTTGGAGGTGGCTTATGGTAGAGAAATGAACATTCAATTATCTGGCAACAGCTCTGGTGGACATTCCTGCAGTCAGCATGCCAATTGCATGCTCCCGCAAAACTTCAGACATCTGTGGCATTGTGTTGTGTGACAAAACTGCACATTTTAGAGTGGCCTTTTATTGTCCCCAGCACAAGGTGCACCTGTGTAATGATCATGCTGTTTAAACAGCTTCTTGCCACACATTTCAGGTGGATGGATTATCTTGGCAAAGGAGACATGCTCACTAACAGGGATGTAAACAAATTTGTGCACAAAATGAGAGAAATAAGCTTTTTGTGTATATGGAAAAAATTGGGGATATTTTATTTCAGCTCATGAAACATGGTACCAACACTTTACATGTTGCATTTATATGTTTGTTTAGTATATATACAGGGCTGGAATTATATAAATAATGGATGCCATTGTCTCATCAGATTTTCAGAATGTGTATTCTTTGATAATGGGTATAGTCCACAGTATGAAAGCACAGCTTCAAACATTTAAAGACATGCTCCGGAACTTTTGCGACTACTAAGTATTTTAAAAACTCCAGCTTTGGACTGGATGTGTCATTGTGTAGTTCATACATGCATAATATATTAGCAAAACTACTGTCTTACCTCAATTTGCCACAAAATCCCTAGTTTGAAAGTGACTGTTTTTCTGGAAGCTGTGCTTTGCCATTTTCCTTACATTTTCTCCCATGTGGGCCAGCCCCATAGTAATTCAAGTTCTAGCCAATGAGCTTCAGCCCCTCACCATTTGAGTGACAGCTAGCAAGATGCACACACAGCAGGGTGAGAGCGAGAGCAATATTGTGTTTCAAAGTATACTTTAAATCCCCTATAGTCGATTGACACACCTGCGCATCAATCTAATAAATATAATAAAACAATTCCCATAACAATCTGTCTGTTTAACCTAGAGGTATCAGGTTTTTTTGCATGGGCTACGTCTCAATCCACCACATCCGCATGTCGGCAGCTAGAACCTCTGCTTCAGTTATTTTCTGGAAACTAAAAACAGGGTTACCATTTTTCAGAGTAACAGTTGAAAAGCAAGACGAAAAATCGACTAACTGGCCAGTACCACAATGGCCACTTTTCTTTTCAAATAAAAAAACAGCAGAGATTAAATGCTTATTAAAAGCATCACAAATATCACTTTTTTCACTTAGAATACAGGAGTCTGAGATAATTTGCTTAGGAAGAGAAACAGCAGAATTCCCCCGTTTCAGTGAATTAACGGTTTTCCAGAATTTTGCAGGATCTCCTGCAGAATCTGTCATAGCATTAAGGAAGTGATTTGATTTTGCCTTTTTGACAGCTGCAGTACATTTATTTCTCAATTGCCTAAAAAACAGCCAATCAGCTGGAGTACCTGTTTTCCTCGCCAAGGCCCAGGCCCGATTCTTTTGCAGAAAAAGACCTGACAATTCAGGAGAGAACCAAGAACTGGTTCGGTTTCTTACTCTGTGCTTCTTAAGCGGGGCATGTTTATCAGACATAGAGGTAACAATAGAAGAGAAAAAAGCAAGGGCTAAAACCGGGTCCAGAAAGCAGCAAGTGGATAAAAGCTCAGAGTGATATAAGTCAAGGATAAAAGCTTGCTGTGAGAAATGTTTATAATTTCTCTTAGAGATTATACAGGGATCAGAGTGTTTCAGCCTGGTATCTCTAATACAAGCAATAGAGCAGTGGTCACTGATATCATTTGAAAAAAACCCACTGGCTGTGTATTTATGGGGGGTATTTGTTAGAATAATGTCTAGTAGAGTAGATTTGACTGGATTCTTAAAGTTGGGACGGGTTGGTTTAGTTATCAGCTGAGTTAGATTTAGCTCAGTACAAATATATTTTTAATTTATCGGATACTGGTGAAAGCCAATCCAGGTAAAAATCTCCCAAAATCAGTAATACAGAGTTTGCATAGTTAGACAGTATATCAGATAATTTGCATAGAGTACAAGGAGGAGCTGAGGGGGGGCGATATACCCCTGCTAGAGATAAATGAGCATTATTACCAAGTACCACATTTAAAACTAGACATTCATATTGCTTTGGGACAGAGGTTGATATGGACACAGAAACATTTAGGCAGCATTTTACATAAATCGCGATACCACCACCTCTACCAACTCTATCAGCTCTATAAATATTGTACCCAATCAACTGAACATCTGAATCAGGCACAGAATCACACAGCCACGATTCAGATACAATCAGTACGTCAACATTTGATTGTGAGACCAAAATTTCAATAAAGTCCAACTTTTGGATCAGGCTTCTAGCATTCAAATGAATTATTCCAATGCCATTGCTACGGGAATTCATATCAGATGGAGTATCCAAGGTAGCACCTGAAGCTGCACTGAATGAGCAATAAACCATTTTCGGGCTATTGACAGAGCTCAATTTTATGGGGACAAGATTACTACTAACAATACCTCTCTGCATGTAAGTAGTATTTGCAATACGGTGATTGGACAATAATCTAGGAATTGCAGAAAGGTTGTTAGCTGAAGTTTGTTCCATATTTGCAATTGAGGGACTAATTAATGAAACTGGGAGAGGAGCATTGAACATAGTCTGATAGGGGAGCGTACAATCCCAAAAGTCAACCCCCGAAAAGACACAATGTCAGGTATCAAAGGCTCTACATGAGGCAAGAGTAAGAGACATGTTGGTGGAGAGGATGCTGGATCCATACCTGTTAAGATGTAAATTGTCCCGAAGAAATAGACCTGGTCGGTCTGTAAAAGCTGCAAAGTTATCCACAAAAGGAATTCCCATCGTGCAGCAGTATCCCTTAAGCCAGGTTTGTAATTGGCGTATACGACTAAAAACCATATCCGTGTAGCGTGGCGATGGAAAAGGACCGGAAACAATAGAGAGCGCTGGGGGGTAATGAGGTCGCCAGGCTGTAGCAGATGTGTTCAAATGGCCTCCAACACAAGGACTGGTAAAATAGTGGTTCTCAACCCAGGCTACTTTGTGGGATAGATTTGCCAAGGTGAGCTATAGAGTTTCCTGCAGCTGACAGAAGAGAGACAGACTTCACTCAAAGCCATAATGGTGGATAGAGAAGGATGAACATCCCAATTTCACATGCACAAGTATACTAAAGCATGCACAGCAGATCTACACTCTTAAGAAAAAGGGTTCCAAAAGGGTTCTTCAGCTGTCCCTATAGGATAACCATTTTTGGTTCCAGATAGAACCCTTTTTGGTTCCAGGTAGAACCTTTTTTGGTTCCAGGTAGAACTATTTTGGGTTCCATGTAAAACCCTCTGGGGAAAGGGTTCTACATGGAACCCACTAGGGTTCTACCTGGAACCAAAAAGGGTTCTTTAAAGGGTTCTCCTATGGGGACAGTCGAATAACCCTTTTAGGTTTTAGATAGTAAAAACATTTCTAAGAGTGTAGAGTATAAAGGGCAGGCAGTTCCTCAGCTCTTTAGTAGAACGATGTCATTCTGCGTATAACGATTTATAAAGTACTTGTGTTTCATCTGCCATTGAGATCAAACATGGCCTTGCATCATGTTTTTTGCCTGCCCATCTGGGCTAATGAACTGATGTATCCTACGTGAGTGGAGGACAAATAACAATGAAGGAAACATAAAAAAAATCACATCGACTTGCTACTCATATGCTACAATCTTTCTCTGAAGTTTTCTTGTATAGCAGACTATTTTCTCTTCCAATGTCACAATGTACGTCAGTCAATGATATCACATACAACTTATTTTTCCAAGTAGCCAACAGTTTTTGCAATTTTATGACAATTTGAATTGTCATTCTCTTCATGTTCATGTACTGGCAGTACATCATGAAATGAAGCTCAGTTTCTTCACAAACAGAACAATGGTAAACATTTCTGTTTATTGTGTAAACAGGAAGATAATTTGACTAAGGTTTGAGCTGGACTGTGCCTCTCTCTCATATTGATTTTCATTATCTAGAATGACAATCAAATGAAATGTTTGTTGGGGATATGCTTGTTTTTATGTTTTTTTGTCCTCATCAGTCTGTGTTTGTGCTTGCACACTTATTATATCAAAGTGTGTATAATTCCTATTTTAACAATATTCACTCCTCATAAATCACTGCTTGCTGAGGAACGAAGAAAACAAGGTTTTGCCGCTTGGTTTTGATTAATACTGAAACATCTCAAAGCAGTAACATTGAAATAAAATGTTACCCAGTAAAAATAAATCAGAAGTCTGACAAGCAATGGCACATGCATCTCATTAGAACCTTATTACCTAATCCTTTATTCTGACCTGAGGCTGCAGTCTCTGCATTTGGGCACTTACATCAGTAGAATAACCCATTTCCCCCTTTCTGATACTGCTCTCTCTGTCTCCCTACTGGACTGTCTTTATCTCAACCTGTCATTTGCCCTGCTGCACTCTTACTTCACATCGCCCCACTACATATCTGCCCTGTTTTGACATTTTCACATTTTAGTAATTTAGCAGACACTCTTATCCAGAGCGACTTACAGTAGTGAGTGCATACATTTTCATACACGTCCCCCAAGAGAATCAAACCCACAACCCTAGCATTGCAAGCGCCATGCTCTAGCCACACAGGACTATGTTGATTGTTTCCTGGTCTTTGAGCTGCCCGGACAAATAGCAGCGAATAGGTTTTCAGTTTCATTTACTGCTCTGGTGTTGCAGAATTAAAGGGAGTTTCCCAGATCATTAATAGACTTGTCTCTTCAAAGAGCCCTGTTCTTTTCTCTTGATTTAGAGCAACTAATAGCAGAACTGCCTTAGTCAGTGTAGCTTCTCAGAACATAACAGCCAATCACAGTGTAGCTCGGGCCTGTTCCTGTGCAACTCATACTGAACACACTTTAAAACAACTGCTAATCAACAGGACAGAAACTGTTGCCCCTTTTCACCCAATGCCCCTAATGGGTCCTTGATGGAACGTACAGTAGCTACATGTAAGGTCACTCTATCAGTAGTAGCAGAGTGCTTGTACAGTAGGTTACAGTAGTTTTGGCTGACTGCAGCACCTCAATAACAGCAAGATGACACAGAGATGTCAGATGTGAGAGTACAGTGAGGTGCAGATGTTCCTTTGAGTTACAGATGTTGCTGTGAGCACCCTGTCAGTTCTGTTCCAGTCAGCAGCATCCCCACATCACACATCACTGCAGCTTAGCAGGCACACAGAGCACTCATACGAGACTGACACGTCTGGCACACATACACACATACATAACCACGCCCAGTTTGTGAACCCTCTTCTGTCATGTCAATCAAACTATGAAACCAATGATGCCACATTCATTGTTCTTTGTGCTCCCCTGGGCTCCCTACTGTATGTCAGCTGAGTCCAACAGACTCAAGTCTATTGCATGCTCTTCTATAAAGATTTCTGAGAGGGGTTTGGCATTATTGCTTTGATTGATATTTAGTAGAGTATGGTTAGATTACTTTAACCACGGACAGTAAAGTCAGCTCACATTATATAGATTGAAGTATTGATCTGAGAGTCATATAGTTTTCATACATGATAGTACAGTTGTACTGGTGGAGTTTTATACATGACTGTACTGCTGGAGTTTGTCTGACGAATTCACATCGTGTTTTTATCAAGAGATTGTTTCTTTCCCTGAGGAATGGTGTTTTTGTTTTTCCCCTTCTTTTTTAAGCAATAAATAATCTCCTTTTAATTTGATTGATGTCTCTGTTTTTTGTGGATGTCTTCTTTTTTGTGGTATATCTGTGGAGCAGCATGTTAAATGTCTTGTTTTGATCATAATCACGTACTGTAATATGAATAATATCACAGAGCAATGGTGCTTCAGTATATCCATGTTATATCTCAGTAAGGGGCTTCTCAATGGGAGGAGGAAGGAGGTTTTTGACATGTTACTTCAAAGCAGCTTTTTGCTTCACATCTCTCTACTCTTTGTATCCAAATTAATGACTTTTGTATCCCTGTAAACCTGTGGTAACACTTTACCTGAACTGTACCGTACATCCTAATAGCGTCATACTATTGTTGGAAACATGGCGTAAAGTTAAAGAATGTCTTCAGTATTCCTCTAAAAGACTTTGAAATAGTTGACTCATCAAGGTGAGCAGTATGCAGGGAAGCTCCCCACTGGGGACACCACGTCATTTCAACATAGAAATTGTGATAATTTTTGGTTGAGACGTTGATAATTGAGATTTCAACCTTTATTCACCTTCTCAAAAAGACAGCCAGAAGTTTGTTGAATTCCCAATGTGTTATCACTATGCTTTCAACCATCTAAAAGCACAACTAGATTCCAATGGAAAAACAATGTCCGATTTGTTTGTTTAGTTGTCTTCTATATGTGTTATCACTGCACTTTCAACCATTTAAAAGCACAACAAAGTTCAAATAGGAATACAATGTCAATTATTTTGTATTTATACAACAACTTAATGTTATCACTGTGCTTCATCTAATAGCTCAACCAAATTACCTGGATTGTAGTTGAGATTACATTAAAAGCAGTGGTGTAAAGTACTTTAGTAAAAATACTTTAAAGTACATTACATTTACATCATTTAGCAGACACTCTTGTCCAGAGCGACTTACAAATTGGTGCATTCACATTATAGCCAGTGGGATAACACTTTACAATATGTTTTGGGTAAGGGGGGTAGAAGGATTACTTTATCCTATCCCAGGTATTCCTTAAAGAGGTGGGGTTTCAAGTGTCTCTGGAAGGTGGTGAGTGACTCCGCTGTCCTGGCGTCGTGAGGGAGCTTGTTCCACCATTGGGGTGCCAGAGCAGCGAAAAGTTTTGACTGGGCTGAGCGAGAACTGTGCTTCCGCAGAGGTAGGGGGCCAGCAGGCCAGAGGTGGATGAATGGAATGCCCTCGTTTGGGTGTAGGGACTGATGATAGCCTGAAGATACAGAGGTGCCGTTCCCCTCACAGCTCCGTAGGCAAGCACCATGGTCTTGTAACAGATGCGAGCTTCAACTGGAAGCCAGTAGAGTGTGCGGAGGAGTGGGGTGATGTGAGAGAACTTGGGAAGGTTGAACACCAGATGGGCTGCGGCATTCTGGATGAGTTGTAGGGGTTTAATGGCACAGGCAGGTAGCCTAGCCAACAGCGAGTTGCAGTATTCCAGACGGGAGATGACAAGTGCCTGGATTAGGACCTGTGCCGCTTCCTGTGTAAGGCTGGGTCGTACTCTCCGAATGTTGTAGAGCATGAACCTACAGGATCGGGTCACCGCATTGATGTTAGCGGAGAACGACAGGGTGTTGTCCAGGGTCACAGCAAGGCTCTTTGCACTCTGGGAGGAGGACACAACGGAGTTGTCAACCGTGATGGCGAGATCATGGAACGGGCAGTCCTTCCCCGGGAGGAAGAGCAGCTCCGTCTTGCCGAGGTTCAGCTTGAGGTGGTGATCTGTCATCCACACTGATATGTCTGCCAGGCATGCATAGATGCGATTCGCCACCTGGTTATCAGAAGGGGGAAAGGAGAAGATTAATTGTGTGTCGTCTGCGTAGCAATGATAGGAGAGGCCATGTGAGGATATGATAGAGCCAAGTGACTTGGTGTATAGCGAGAAAAGGAGAGGGCCTAGAACTGAGCCCTGGGGGTCACCAGTGGTGAGAGCACGTGGTGCGGAGACAGATTCTCGCCACGCCACTTGGTAGGAGCGACCGGTCAGGTAAGACGCAATCCAAGAGTGAGCCGCGCCGGAGATGCCCAACTCGGAGAGGGTGGAGAGGAAGATCTGATGGTTCACAGTATCAAAGGCAGCAGACAGGTCTAGAAGGACAAGAGCAGAGGAGAGAGAGTTAGCTTTAGCAGTGCAGAGAGCCTCCGTGACACACAGAAGAGCATTCTCAGTTGAATGACCAGTCTTGAAACCTGACTGGTTTGGATCAAGAAGGTCATTATGAGAGAGATAGCAAGAGAGTTGGCTAAAGATGGCACGCTCAAGAGTTTTGGAGAGAAAAGAAAGAAGGGATACTGGTCTGTAGTTGTTGACATCGGAGGGATCGAGTGTAGGTTTTTTGAGAAGGGGTGCAACTATCGCTCTCTTGAAGATGGAAGGGACATAGCTAGCGGTCAAGGATGAGTTGATGAGCGAGGTGAGGTAAGGGAGAAGGTCACCGGAGATGGTCTGGAGAAGAGAGGAGGGGATAGGGTCAAGTGGGCAGGTTGTTGGGCGGCCGGCCATCACAAGTCGCAAGATTTCATCTGGAGAGAGTGGGGAGAAAGAAGTCAAAGCAAAGGGTAGGGCAGTGTGAGCAGGACCAGCAGTGTCATTTGACTTAACAAACGAGGATCGGATGTCATCAACCTTCTTTTCAAAATGGTTGACGAAGTCATCCACAGAGAGGGAGGAGGGAGGGAGGGGGAGGAGGATTCAGCAGGGAGGAGGAGGAGGAGGCAAAGAGCTTTCTAGGGTTAGTTGCAGATGCTTGGACTTTAGAGTGGTAGAAAGTGGCTTTAGCAGCAGAAACAGAGGAAGAAAATGTGGAGAGGAGGGAGTGAAAAGATGCCAGGTCCGCAGGGAGTAGTTTTCCTCCATTTCCGCTCGGCTGCCAGGAGCCCTGTTCTGTGAGCTCGCAATGAGTCGTCAAGCCACGGAGCAGGAGGGGAGGACCGAGCCGGCCGGGAGGATAGGGGACATAGAGAGTCAAAGGATGCAGAAAGGGAGGAGAGGAGGGTTGAGGAGGCAGAATCAGGAGATTGGAGGGAGAAGGATTGAGCAGAGGGAAGAGATGATAGGATGGAAGAGGAGAGAGTAGCGGGAGAGAGAGAGAGCGAAGGTTGCGACGGCGCATTACCATCTGAGTAGGGGCAGAGTGAGTAGTGTTGGAGGAGAGCAAGAGAGAAAAGGATACAAAGTAGTGGTCGGAGACATGGAGGGGAGTTGCAGTGAGATTAGTAGAAGAACAGCATCTAGTAAAGATGAGGTCAAGTGTATTGCCTGCCTTGTGAGTAGGGGGGGACGGTGAGAGGGTGAGGTCAAAAGAGGAGAGGAGAGGAGTGGAAAGAAGGAGGCAGAGAGAAATTAGTCAAAGGTAGACGTTGGGAGGTTAAAGTCACCCAGAACTGTGAGGGGTGAGTCATCCTCAGGAAAGGAACTTATCAAGGCGTCAAGCTCATTGATGAACTCTCCAAGGGAACCTGGAGGGCGATAAATGATAAGGATGTTAAGCTTGAATGGGCTAGTGACTGTGACAGCATGGAATTCAAATGAGGAGATAGACAGATGGGTCAGGGGAAAAAGAGAGAATGTCCACTTGGGAGAGATGAGGATTCCTGTGCCACCACCCGGCTGACCAGATGCTCTCGGGGTATGCGAGAACACATGGTTAGACGAGGAGAGAGCAGTAGGAGTAGCAGTGTTTTCAGTGGTAATCCATGTTTCCGTCAGCGCCAAGAAGTCGAGGGACTGGAGGGTAGCATAGGCTGAGATGAACTCTGCCTTTTTGGCCGCAGAACGGCAGTTCCAGAGGCTGCCGGAGACCTGGAACTCCACGTGGATTGTGCAGCCACGCGGTGTGAGGCGTTTGTATAGCCTGTGCGGAGAGGAGAGAACAGGGATAGACAGAGGCATAGTTGACAGTCTACAGAAAATGGCTACAATAATGCAAAGGAGATCGGAATGAAATGAACTAAACATCTGGGAAAGCGAGAGAGCGGGGCCTCCCTCACTTACGTTTCACTGAAACACCCAAATATAACTCTCCCAACTTCCACCTCAGAAACTATAATTGATGTAAACTACAGCGGTTCAATGTTTTCTAGGAATAGACTAACTTAGTTTATTCAGCTAGCTAACTTGGTACAGTATTCTTCTGTGAAAAACCATCCAGGGCACCGAATCATATGACGCCACAGCCAACTAGCATGCCAGCCTCCAACAACACGGTTTAGCACCAATACTCGGCCACAACAAACCACCAGTGTGTCAACACGCCAAGCAGATCAAACGTGTCTGTGTCTAACGTTGTGGGTTAGTCCCGACAGCTTGAGTGAGTCCGTCGTCAACTTATTCAGCCAGTTAGTTAGCTAGAATAGTTAGCATACTAGTTAGCCATTGCTTTCTGCCAACGAAAAAACCCCTCCACCCACGGCACGAACACACAGAGAGAGCCAAGCTAACGTTAACTAGTCACCCATGTCCCGAATTCCCTTGAACGACTCTGGCTACCAGTATGTAAAAAACAAAACACAAATGTAGGTTTTAACTTACCCCTAGCAGCTACTGTTAGCTAGCCAAGTGCAAAAGCTAGCCACTGAATTGACTCAGCCAGTTCGCGTCTGTTCGCTAGGTCGTTCCAGCTATTGTTTAGTTAGCTATCCAGGTAGCAACAAGCTAGCTACATTTCGAGCAAAGTAGCTACTTACTACCTAACGTTAACGCTTCAGACAATGAGGTTAGAAAAACAGCTGAATGGTAGGCATTATTGTAGGTAATTATTGTAGGCAGCTAGCTGGCGTAATTACAGGCACTCTCAAGCGTGAAATAACTATCCACAGTTGCTAATAGTTACCAGTAGCTACCCGCTAGCTAGTCCAGGTAGTGGGTTAGCTAGCCTCGTGCTTCACTGGGCTCAGCCGAATACAATACCTACAATAATTACATACAATAACCCACGATAACTACCTACAATACCTAACTACAATCTAACTACATAGTTTAAGCTTTACTCGACGCCATATAAGCCAAGCTTACCTCCCGCCAGAGAGAGACACAACCTCACCCGACGACGACCTGAAAGCAATGTACTACTTTAAAGAAAATGGTGCCGTCTGCTTTGCTTAATATAAGGAATTTTAAATTATTTATAGTTTTACTTTTACTTTTGATACTTAAGTATATTTTAGCAATTACATTTACTTTTGATACTTAAGTATATTTAAAACCAAATACTTTTAGATTCTACTGGCTGACTTTCACTTTTACTTGAGTAACTTTCTATTTTCAAATATCTCTAACGGTCGCCCCAGCATGAGTTGTTTTATGCACGTGATGTCAGAATGCACTCACTGTTCCAGAATGTGATTGTTACGCAACAGGACAGTTAACACACGCTGCCTGCTAATTATCTATAGGCTATATTTCAACTTATTTTCTAAAAAGTTGTATTTTCTAACAACATTTTGAATTGAGGGGTGTTCACATAGAATTATTCATTCACATAGAGGTGTTGCGGACAATTTATGTTTGAGGCTTTTACTGAGCCGGACAAACTTCCCTCTTTGAGGAGAGCCCTTCCCCATTTTTTCTGCACATCAAGTATGCAGACATTTCGCAGTCTTCCAAGAAATTGCACATTTTCTGGCTGGCGCTTGCATTATTGCATTGTTGTTTTCCATACAAAAAGTACCTTTGGACATGTTTGTGTTCCTATCAAAGTAAATGCCTTATTTTCTGTACATCGTGTTGTGGTTTCTACTGTAGCATACAGTATGTATGTACAGTGGGGAAAAAAAGTATTTAGTCAGCCACCAATTGTGCAAGTTCTCCGACTTAAAAAGATGAGAGAGGCCTGTAATTTTCATCATAGGTACATGTCAACTATGACAGACAAATTGAGAGAAAAAAAATCCAGAAAATCACATTGTAGGATTTTTTATGAATTTATTTGCAAATTATGGTGGAAAATAAGCATTTGGTCACCTACAAACAAGCAAGATGTCTGGCTCTCACAGACCTGTAACTTCTTCTTTAAGAGGCTCCTCTGTCCTCCACTCGTTACCTGTATTAATGGCACCTGTTTGAACTTGTTATCAGTATAAAAGACACCTGTCCACAACCTCAATCAGTCACACTCCAAACTCCACTATGGCCAAGACCAAAGAGCTGTCAAAGGACACCAGAAACAAAATTGTAGACCTGCACCAGGCTGGGAAGATTGAATCTGCAATAGGTAAGCAGCTTGGTTTGAAGAAATCAACTGTGGGAGCAATTATTAGGAAATGGAAGACATACAAGACCACTGATAATCTCCCTCGATCTGGGGCTCCACGCAAGATCTCACCCCGTGGGGTCAAAATGATCACAAGAACGGTGAGCAAAAATCCCAGAACCACACGGGGGGACCTAGTGAATGACCTGCAGAGAGCTGGGACCAAAGTAACAAAGCCTACCATCAGTAACACACTACGCCGCCAGGGACTAAAATCCTGCAGTGCCAGACGTGTCCCCCTGCTTAAGCCAGTACATGGCTGACTAAATACGTTTTTTCCCCACTGTATGTATGTATGTATGTATGTACAGTTGAAGTCGGAAGTTTACATACACTTAGGTTGGAGTCATTAAAACTCGTTTTTCAACCACTCCACAAATATCTTGTTAACAAACTATAGTTTTGGCAAGTCGGTTAGGACATTTACTTTGTGCATGACACAAGTACTTTTTCCAACAATTTATTAGAGACAGATTATTTCACTTATAATTCACTGTATCATAATTCCAGTGGGTCAGAAGTTTACATACACTAAGCTGACTGTGCCTTTAAACAGCTTGGAAAATTCCAGAAAATGATGTCATGGCTTTATAAGCTTCTGATAGGCTAATTGACATAATTTGAGTCAATTGGAAGTGTACCTGTGGATGTATTTCAAGGCCTACCTTCAAACTCAGTGCCTCTTTGCTGGACATCATGGGAAAATCAAACGAAATCAGCCAAGACCTCAGAAAGAAATTGTAGACCTCCACAAGTCTGGTTCATCCTTGGGAGCAATTTCCAAACGCCTGAAGGTACCACGTTCATCTGTACAAACAATAGTACGCAAGTATAAACACCATGGGACCACGCAGCCATCATACCGCTCAGGAAAGAGACTCGTTCTGTCTCCTAGAGATGAACGTACTTTGGTGCGAAAAGTGCAAATCAATCCCAGAACAACAGCAAAGGACCTTGTGAAGATGCTGGAGGAAACAGGTACAAAGAGCTATATCCACAGTAAAACGAGTCCTATATCGACATAACCTGAAAGGCCGTTCACCAAGGAAGAAGCCACTGCTCCGAAACCGGCATAAAAAAGTCAGACTACGGTTTGCAGCTCTACATGGGGACAAAGATCATACTTTTTGGAAAAATGTCCTCTGGTCTGATGAAACAAAAATAGAACTGTTTGGTCATAATGACCATTGTTATGTTTGGAGGAAAAAGGGCGGGCTTAAAAGCCGAACAACACCATCCCAACCGTGAAGCACGGGGGTGGCAGCATCATGCTGTGGGGGTGCTTTGCAGCAGGAGGGACTGGTGCACTTCACAAAATAGATGGCATCATGAGGAAGGAAAATTATGTGGATATATTGAAGCAACATCTCAAGACATCAGTCAGGAAGTTCAAAATTGGTCGCAAATGGGTCTTCCAAATGGACAATGACCCAAGCATACTTCCAAAGTTGTGGCAAAATGGCTTAAGGACAACAAAGTCAAGGTATTGGAGTGGCCATCACAAAGCCCTGACCTCAATCATATAGAACATGTGTGGGCAGAACTGAAAAAGCGTGTGTGAGCAAGGAGGCCTACAAACCTGACCCAGTTACACCAGCTCTGTCAGGAGGAATGGGCCAAAATTCACCCAACTTATTGTGGGAAGCCTATTCCCCCTCAGGAGACTGAAAAGATTTGGCATGGGTCCTCAGATCCTCATAAAATTATACAGCTGCACCATCGAGAGCATCCTGACTGGTTGCATCACCGCCTGGTATGGCAACTACTTGGCCTCCGACCGCAAGGCACTACAGAGGGTAGTGCGTACGGCCCAGTACATCACTGGGGCCAAGCTTCCTGCCATCCAGGACCTCTATACCAGGCGGTGTCAGAGGAAGGCCCTCAAAATTGTCAAAGACTCCAGCCACCCTAGTCATAGACTGTTCTCCCTGCTACCGCACGGCAAGCGGTACCGGAGTGCCAAGTCTAGGTCCAAAAGACTTCTCAACAGCTTTTACCCCCAAGCCATAAGACTCCTGAACAGCTAATCATGGCTACCCGGACTATTTGCACTGCCCTCCCACCCCATCCTTTTTACGCTGCTGCTACTCTGTTAATTATTTATGCATAGTCACTTTAACTCTACCCACATGTACATATTACTTCAACTATCTCAACTAGCCGGTGCCCCCGCACATTGACTCTGCACCGGTACCCCCCTGTATATATAGCCTCCCTACTGTTATTTTATTTTACTTCTGCTCTTTTTTTCTCAACACTTTTTTTGTTGTTGTTTTATTTTTACTGTTTTTGTTAAAATAAATGCACTGTTGGTTAAGGGCTGTAAGTAAGCACTTCACTGTAATGTCTGCACCTGTTGTATTCGGCGCATGTGACCAATACAATTTGATTTGATTTGATTTGAAGCTTGTGGAAGGCTACCCGAAACGTTTGACCCAAGTTAACAATTTTAAGGCAATGCTACCAAATACTAATTGAGTGTATGTCAACTTCTGACCCACTGGGAATGTGATGAAATAATTAATAGCTGAAATAAATCATTCGCTCTACTATTATTCTGACATTTCACATTCTTAAAATAAAGACAGGGATTTTTTACTAGGATTAAATGTCAGGAATTGTGAAAAACTGAGTTTAAATGTATTTGGCTAAGGTGTATGTAAACTTCCGACTTCAACTGTATGTATGTAAATTATGTATGTATGTATGGAGCATAATTTATTTACAGTTTTATTCACATGTTTTCAAGTACTGGTGACAAATAATGCATTCCAATTATTGCATGGATTGTAATGGACACCTGTGATATGTGTAAAATACTTTTTTGCTATTTTGTTGTACTGATTATAATGAGCTAATGCTAATCTATTTGCCAGCTATGTGTGGCGCCATGTTTGTTGACATTATACAATGCATTCTGGGTGTCACATAAATGTCTGTCAAACCAAAGATGTTATAATGAGGTGAAGGAATGGTTCACTCATCTTTTGGGTAAACTTCCGGAAGTGAATGAAGGGAAGTGAATGATCATAGATGACACCCAACATGCATACAGAAAGCAGACCAAAGTAATCTTGTCTCCTCTTATTATCTTTGGTTGACGCGAAAAAACAAACATGGTGGTGCGCACAAACTACCCATTGTCGGATTACTTTTGATTTCTAGAAAGTGTTTTACTCAATTATTTTGATCAATGTTGAGCTCAACCGTGATGTGATGAATTATAAATAGTAATTGCTATTAGCTAATTCATATTGGGATTTCTGTCAGCCGAGAGTTCTCTAAATATGACCGCTTGTGTTATGTCAATTATTTCCTCAGTTAGCGCTAGGACTTATGTAGCCTACATTTTCAGATGTGGATGATTGTGTATGCTGTCGCTACTTCTGTGAATGTTTGAACATTGCATCCAAAAATAAACTGGTCACATTCAGGACATAATTTTGTAAGGACTGTGTTTGTGGAAAATGTTTATGTGAAAAAAAAAAATGTGGCTAGCTCAAATGCTGAATGTTGCGTCAAACGAAACTGGACGTTCTAAATAAGTGTTCTAATCAAACCGGTTTGATCGTACACTGCAGGGACCACTGTAGAATGATCACACCCGTTTGTTGGTACGTGTGAAAAGGTTAAGGTATCTATTGTGGCATACCGCAGGTTAGCCACTAGGGGGAGACTCATCGAGGCCTGGTGACAGATGGTGTCCACATCACACGGCGATGGCTCCCTCTGCTGGACGTGCCAAGTCTTGATGGGCTCTCCAGCCAGGACAAATTGGGGCTGATTGTGGTTGGTGAGTAATCAAGGGGCTGATTGCTCACCAGCTGGACGAGCCCCATAAAGCTGCCAGAATGGCAGCACACGGGAGTGGGGACTGGGGAAGAGAGGTTACTCCTGTATAGTCGTGTGCAGTACCATAGATAACAGAGGGAGCTCAGTTTTGTTACTCACAGTATACAGCAAGACCCCGGAGCTCAGAAGACGGTATCTCCTGGAGGAGACCTATTCTTTTCTCTTTGTTTATTCATAAAATAAACACCCTTGAAACCGAGCGAATACAATTTTGTCCGTGTCTGATCTGTGTAAACATCTTGACCAAACTCCCTGGTCTGCCACACTATACTTTTACTCAAGTATGACAATTGGGTACTTTTTCGACCACTGATTAAAAGTACATGGTGCAAGTGATCAATCGAGATTCTGCACAGATATTTATATTGTGAAGATCGCCACAGACCTGCGACCTTTGCATGCTATCTTGAATATGCACGCTTTTTATGATTACATAATAAGCCTTTCTATAGTTACAGTAACCGTATGAGTCCCGTGTAGCTCAGTTGGTAGAGCATGGCGTTTGCAACGCCAGGGTTGTGGGTTCGATTCCCACGGGGGACCAGTATGAAAAAATAAATAATGTGTGGCTTCACTAACTGTAAGTGCCGTGAAAGGAGGGGTTCTTCTTTGTCTGAAAGCAATGGCTAGCTAGTTTGCTAACTATTCTAGCTAACTAACTGGCTGAATAAGTTGATGACGGACTCGCTCAAGCTGTCGGGACTAACCCACAACGTTAGACACGGACACGAAAGATCTGCTTGTGTGTTGATACACTGGTGGTTTGTTGTGGCCGAGTATTGGTGCTAAACCGTGTTGTTGGAGTCCGGCATGCTAGCTGGCTGTGGCGTGCCCGGACGATTTTCACGTAATAATAGTGTACCTAGTTAGCTAGCTGAATAAACTAAGTTAGTCTATTCCTAGAAAACATTGAACCGCTGTAGTTTACACCAATTATAGTTTCTGAGGTGGAAGTTGGGAGAGTTATATTTGGGAGTTGTGGTGAGGGAGGCCCCGCTCTCTCCTTTCCCAGATGTTTAGTTCATTTCATTCTGATCTCCTCTGCATTATTGTAGCCATTTGCTGCAGCCTGTCAACTATGCCTCTGCCTATCCCTGTTCTCTCCTCTCCGCACAGGCTATACAAACGCCTCACACCGCGTGGCTGCTGCCTCTCTAACCTGGTGGTCCCTGCACGCACCACCCACGTGGAGTTCCAGGTCTCAGGCAGCCTCTGGAACTGCCGTTCTGCTTCGAACAAGGCAGAGTTCATCTCAGCCTATGCTACCCTCCAGTCCCTCGACTTCTTGGCGCTGACGGAAACATGGATTACCACTGAAAAAACTGCTACTCCTACTGCTCTCTCCTCGTCTGACCATGTGTTCTCGCATACCCCGAGAGCATCTGGTCAGCGGGGTGGTGGCACAGGAATCCTCGTCTCTCCCAAGTGGACATTCTCTCTTTTTCCCCTGACCCATCTGTCTATCTCCTCATTTGAATTCCATGCTGTCACAGTCACTAGCCCATTTAAGCTTAATATCCTTGTCATCTATCACCCTCCAGGTTCCCTTGGAGAGTTCATCAATGAGCTTGACGCCTTGATAAGTTCCTTTCCTGAGGATGGCTCACCCCTCACAGTTCTGGGGGATTTCAACCTCCCTACGTCTACATTTGACTCATTTCTCTCTGCCTCCTTCTTTCCACTCCTCTCCTCTTTTGACCTCACCCTCTCACCGTCCCCCCCTATTCACAAGGCAGGCAATACGCTTGACCTCATCTTTACTAGATGCTGTTGTTCTACTAATCTCACTGCAACTCCCCTCCATGTCTCCGACCACTACTTTGTATCCTTTTCTCTCTCGCTCTCCTCCAACACTACTCACTCTGCCCCTACACAGATGGTAATGCGCCGTCGCAACCTTCGCTCTCTCTCTCTCCCGCTACTCTCTCCTCTTCCATCCTATCATCTCTTCCCTCTGCTCAATCCTTCTCCCTCCAATCTCCTGATTCTGCCTCCTCAACCCTCCTCTCCTCCCTTTCTGCATCCTTTGACTCTCTATGTCCCCTATCCTCCCGGCCGGCTCGGTCCTCCCCTCCAGCTCCGTGGCTTGATGACTCATTGCGAGCTCACAGAACAGAGCTCCGGGCAGCTGAGCGGAAATGGAAGAAAACTAGACTCCCTGCGGACCTGGCATCTTTTCACTCCCTCCTCTCTACATTTTCTTCATCTGTTTCTGCTGCTAAGGCCACTTTCTACCACTCTAAATTCCAAGCATCTGCCTCTAACCCTAGGAAGCTCTTTGCCACATTCTCCTCCCTGCTGAATCCTCCCCCCACCCCCCCCCCCTCCCTCTCTGTAGATGACTTCGTCAACCATTTTGAAAAGAAGGTTGACGACATCCGATCCTCGTTTGTTAAGTCAAATGACACTGCTGGTCCTGCTCACACTGCCCTACCCTATGCTTTGACTTCTTTCTCCCCTCTCTCTCCAGATAAAATCTTGCGACTTGTGACGGCAGTCCGCCCAACAACCTGGCCGCTTGACCCTATCCCCTCCTCTCTTCTCCAGACCATCTCCGGTGACCTTCTCCCTTACCTCACCTCGCTGATCAACTCATCCTTGACCGCTGGCTATGTCCCTTCCGTCTTCAAGAGAGCGAGAGTTGCACCCCTTCTCAAATAACCAACACTTGATCCCTCTGATGTCAACAACTACAGACCAGTATCCCTTCTTTCTTTTCTCTCCAAAACTATTGAGCGTGCCGTCTTTAGCCAACTCTCTTGCTATCTCTCTCAGAATGACCTTCTTGATCCAAACCAGTCAGGTTTCAAGACTGGTCATTCAACTGAGACTGCTCTTCTCTGTGTCACGGAGGCTCTCCGCACTGCTAAAGCTAAGTCTCTCTCCTCTGCTCTTGTCCTTCTAGACCTGTCTGCTGCCTTTGATACTGTGAACCATCAGATCCTCCTCTCCACCCTCTCTGAGCTGGGCATTTTCGGCGCGGCTCACTCTTGGATTGCGTCCTACCTGACCGGTCGCTCCTACCAAGTGGCGTGGCGAGAAGCTGTCTCCGCACCACGTGCTCTCACCACTGGTGTCCCCCAGGGCTCAGTTCTAGGCCCTCTCCTATTCTCGCTATACACCAAGTCACTTGGCTCTGTCATATCCTCACATGGCCTCTCCTGCTACGCAGACGACACACAACTAATCTTCTCCTTTCCCCCTTCTGATAACCAGGTGGCGAATCGCATCTCTGCATGTCTGGCAGACATATCAGTATGGATGACGGATCACCACCTCAAGCTGCACCTTGGCAAGACGGAGCTGCTCTTCCTCCCGGGGAAGGACTGCCTGTTCCATGATCTTCCCATCACGGTTGACAACTCCTTGGCGTGACCCTGGACAACACCCTGTCGTTCTCCGCTAACATCAAGGCGGTGACCCGATCCTGTAGGTTCATGCTCTACAACCTTCGGAGAGTACGACCCTGCCTTACACAGGAAGCGGCACAGGTCCTAATCCAGGCACTTGTCATATCCCGTCTGGATTACTGCAACTCGCTGTTGGCTGGGCTCCCTGCCTGTGCCATCAAACCCCTACAACTCATCCAGAATGCCGCAACCCGTCTGGTGTTCAACCTTCCCAAGTTCTCTAACGTCACCCCGCTCCTCCGCACACTCCACTGGCTTCCAGTTGAAGCTCGCATCTGCTACAAGACCATGGTGCTTGCCTACGGAGCTGTGAGGGGAACGGCACCTCCATACCTTCAGGCTCTGATCAGTCCCTACACCCAAACGAGGGCATTGCGTTCATCCACCTCTGGCCTGCTGGCTCCCCTACCTCTGCGGAAGCATAGTTCCCGCTCAGCCCAGTCAAAACTGTTCGCTGCTCTGGCACCCCAATGGTGGAACAAGCTCCCTCACGACGCCAGGACAGCGGAGTCACTCACCACCTTCCGGAGACATTTGAAACCCCACCTCTTTAAGGAATACCTGGGATAGGATAAAGTAATCGTTCTACCCCCCCCCCCTTACCCCAACCCCCCCCCCCCCCCCCCCCCAAAAAAAAAAAAAAAAAAACATTGTAAAGTGGTTATCCCACTGGCTATAAGGTGAATGCACCAATTTGTAAGTCGCTCTGGATAAGAGTGTCTGCTAAATGACGTAAATGTAAATTGTCACATTAGCCTTAACTTTAAGCTATTTACTGTATTACAAAGTCGTATTGAATTGTGTCAGGTTGACAACGCAACCAAATATCAACATTTAAAGGAGATTTATCTAATGCTTGGAAAGTTTCATCTAAGCCACTGGCGTAATACTATTGTTTACATTTATTTGTGGTATAGTTGGAGAAGTGAATCCAACATACAAATCACATTTTTCAAATAACATTTTATTTGTCACATACACGTGTTTAACAGATGTTATTGCGGGTGTAGCGAAATCCCTGTAAAGTATCATTTGTTAACTTGTCGACAAAGGAATAGGCTATTTACTGTATTGCAAAAGTGATATTGAATTGTGTTTGGTTGTCAACCCAACCAAATATTAACATTTGAAGGAGATGTATATTTTGTGCCAATTGAGATGGTTTGGGATAAGTTGGACCTCAGAGTGAAGGAAAAGCAGCCAACAAGTGATCAGCATATGTGGGAACTCCTTCAAGACTGTTGGAAAAGCATTCCAGGTGAAACTGGTTGAGAGAATGCCAAGCGTGTGCAAAGCTGTCATCAAGGCAAAGGGTGGCTACTTTGAAGAAACTCAAATATAAAATATATTTTGATTTGTTTAACCTTTCTTTTTTGGTTACTACATGATTCCTATGTGTTATTTCATAGTTTTGATGTCTTCACTACTATTCTACAATGTAGAAAATAGTCAAATTAAAGAAAAACCCTTGAATGAATAGGTGTGTCCAAACTTTTGACTGGTACTGTAAGTATTCA
The DNA here is from genome assembly GCF_964263955.1 of Coregonus lavaretus. Classification (NCBI taxonomy): domain Eukaryota; kingdom Metazoa; phylum Chordata; class Actinopteri; order Salmoniformes; family Salmonidae; genus Coregonus; species Coregonus lavaretus. The sequence goes on from NC_139998.1 coordinate 36,774,503, forward strand.
GACCTTTTGCTATTAGTCTTGAAATTGAGCTCAGGTGCATCCTGTTTCCATTGATCATCCTTGATGTTTCTACAACTTGATTGGAGTCCACCTGTGGTAAATTCAATTGATTGGACATGATTTGGAAAGGCACACACCTGTCTATATAAGGTCCCACAGTTGACAGTGCATGTCAGAGCAAAAACCAAGCCATTAGGTCGAAGGAATTGTCCGTAGAACTCAGAGACAGGATTGTGTCGAGGCACAGATCTGGGGAAGGGTACCAAAAAAATTCTGCAGCATTGAAGGTCCCCAAGAACACAGTGGCCTCCATCATTATTAAATGGAAGAAGTTTGGAAGCACCAAGGCTCTTCTTAGAGATGGCCGCCCGGCCAAACTGAGCAATCGGTGGAGAAGGGCCGTGGTCAGGGAGGTGACCAAGAACCCGATGGTCACTCTGGCAGAGCTCCAGAGTTCCTCTGTGGAGATGGGAGAAACTTCCAGAAGGACAACCATCTCTGCAGCACTCCACCAAGCAGGCCATTATGGTGGATTGGCCAGACAGAAGCCACTCCTCAGTAAAATGCACGTGACATCCCGCTTGGAGTTAGCTAAAAGGCACCTTAAGACTCTCAGACCATGACAAACAATATTCTCTGGTCTGATGAAACCAAGATTGAACTCTTTGGCCTGAATGCCAAGCATCACGTCTGGAGGAAACCTGGCACCATCCCTACGGTGAAGCATGGTTGTGGCAGTATCATGCTGTGGGGATATTGTTCAGTGGCAGGGACTGGGAGACTAGTCTGGATCGAAGCAAAGATGAACACAGCAAAGTACAGAGAGATCTTTGATGAAAACCTGCTCCAGAGCACTCAGGACTTCAGACTGGGGCGAAGGTTCACCTTCCAACAGGAGAACGACCCTAAGCACACAGCCAAGACAACGCAGGAGTGGCTTCGGGACAAGTCTCTGAATGTCCTTGAGTGGCCCAGCAAGAGCACAGACTTGAACCCGATCGAACATCTCTGGAGAGACCTGAAAATAGCTGTGCAGCGACGCTCCCCATCCACCTGACAGAGCTTGAGAGGATCTGCAGAGAAGAATGGGAGAAACTCCCCAAATACAGGTGTGCCAAGCTTGTAGCGTCATACCCAAGAAGACTTGATGCTGTAATTGCTGCCATAGGTGCTTCAACAAAGTACTGAGTAAAGAATCTGAATACTTATGTAAATGTAATATTTCAGGTTTGTTTTATTGATATAAATTTGCAAAAATTTCTACAAACCTGTTTTTGCTTTATCTATGGGGTATTGTGTGTAGATTTATGAAGAAAAAAAACATTAATTTTAGAATAAATCTGTAACGTAACAAAATGTGGAAAAAGTCAAGGGGTGTGAGTACTTTCCGAAGGCACTGTACTTATTGAAGATGGTTGATCGCAGTAGCGTTACGTCTGTGTTAATCTAAATGGCTGATGCAAATTGAAGACTGCTTGATGTATCGTCTCTGGTGAGGTGAGTAGCAGTCAGTCTTTGAAAACATTGGATTGCAGTGCTATCTCTCTCGCTCTCTCGCTCTCGCTCTCTTTCTCTTTTTCTCTCTCGATCTCCCGCTCATTTCCTCTAGCTCTACAGTATGTTGTAACTCTTGCACTACCTTCCTGCCTGGAGAGTTAGGCCCTGGTCCTCTTTAGATAGGCTGTCAGATGAGGCCTTATAGCAGGAGCAGTGAGCCACTCCACCCCACCCCTCCTGCACCCCCACCACCTCATTCCCACAGGCACCTCCACCTGGGCCTCTGTCCTTTAGTGGGCCCTGAGAGGCAGCAGACCTGGTTATTATCCTCTGTGGAGTTTCTCTCAACTCAGACATTTATATCTAGCATGGCCTTTGCTCTGTAAGGAGAGACTGGGAGTGGGCACAGGAAATCAGCAGAGATATGCACAGATAGACTCTGACATTGAAAGACATTCAAGAGAGGTACAGAGACAGACGGGGGAGACTGGGAGAAATAATGGGACCTGATTTGCCCCCTACTGGTCTGATGCGATGTCATTTGATCCTAATAATCAGTTTTGTGAATGTGTGTATGTGTGCAGGTGCCTGTGTCTGTGTGAGAATTGATGTGTCCCCTTCCGGGCATGAAGCTGGAAGCTTATAGGAAGAGGACAGACAGAGAGACAGACTGGTGTGTGATTGTGCATGATGAAAGGGAGATGAGATGTAAATCGCTGAGGAGGGTTATTTTTTTATTTATTTCACCTTTATTTAACCAGGTAAGCCAGTTGAGAACAAGTTCTCATTTACAACTGCGACCTGGCCAAGATAAAGCAAAGCAGTGCAATAAAAACAACAACACAGAGTTACATATGGGGTAAACAAAACATAAAGTCAAAAATACAACAGAAAATCTATACAGTGTGTGCGAATGCAGTAAGTTATGGAGGTAAGGCAATAAATAAATAGGCCATAGTGCAAAAATAGTTACAATTTCGTAATTAACACTGGAATGATATATGTGCAAATAGAGATACTGGGGTGCAAATTAGCAAAATAAATAACACTATGGAGATGAGGTAGTTTGGTGGGCTAATTTCAGAATGGCTTTGTACAGGTGCAGTGATCGGTAAGCTGCTCTGACAACTGACGTTTAAAGTTAGTGAGGGAGATAAGAGTCTCCAGCTTCAGAGATTTTTGCAGTTCGTTCCAGTCATTGGCAGCAGAGAACTGGAAGGAATGGCGGCCAAAGGAGGTGTTGGCTTTGGGGATGACTACTGAGATATACCTGCTGGAGCGCAGATTACGGGTGGGTGTTGCTATGGTGACCAGTGAGCTAAGATAAGATGGGGATTTGCCTAGCAGTGATTTATAGATGACCTGGAGCCAGTGGGTTTGGCGATGAATATGTAGTGAGGGCCAGCCAACAAGAGCATACAGGTCACAATGGTGGGTAGTATATGGGGCTTTGGTGACAAAATGGATGGCACTGTGATAGACTACATCCAATTTGCTGAGTAGAGTGTTGGAGGCTATTTTGTAAATGACATCGCCAAAGTCAAGGATCCGGTAGGATAGTCAGTTTTATGAGGGCATGTTTGGCAGCATGAGTGAAGGAGGCTTTGTTGCGAAATAGGAAGCCAATTCTAGATTTAACTTTTGATTGGAGATGCTTAATGTGAGTCTGGAAGGAGAGTTTACAGTCTAACCAGACACCTAGGTATTTGTAGTTGTCCACATACTCTAGGTCAGACCCGCCGAGAGTAGTGATTCTAATCGGGTGGGCAGGTGCAAGCAGCGTTCGGTTGAAGAGCATGCATTTAGTTTTACTAGTGTTTAAGAGCAGTTGGAGGCTACGGAAGGAGTGTTGTATGGAGTTGAAGCTCGTTTGGAGGTTTGTTAACACAGTGTCCAATGAAGGGCCAGATGTATACAAAATGGTGTCGTCCGCATAAAGGTGGATCCGAGCGTCACCAGCAGCAAGAGCGACATCATTGATATTCACAGAGAATAGAGTCTGCCCGAGAATTGAACCTTGTGGCACCCCCATAGAGACAGCCAGAGGTCCAGACAACAGGCCCTCCGATTTGACACATTGAACTCTATCTGAGAAGTAGTTGGTGAACCAAGCGAGGCAGTCATTTGAGAAACCAAGGCTATTTAGTCTGCCAATAAGAATGTGGTGGTTGACAGAGTCGAAAGCCTTGGCCAGGTCGATGAAGACGGCTGCACAGTACTGTCTTTTATCGATTGCGGTTAATATATCGTTTAGGACCTTGAGCGTGGCTGAGGTGCACCCATGACCAGCTCGGAAACCGGATTGCATAGCGGAGAAGGTACGGTGGGATTTGAAATGGTCGGTGATCTGTTTGCTTGGCTTTCAAATACTTTAGAAAGGCAGGGCAGGCTGGATATAGGTCTGTAACAGTTTGGATCTAGAGTGTCACCCCCTTTGAAGAGGGGGATGACCGCGGCAGCTTTCCAATCTCTGGGGATCTCAGCCGTTACGAAAGAGAGGTTGAACAGGCTAGTAATATGGGTTGTGACAATTTCGGCGGCTAATTTTAGAAAGAAAGGGTCCAGATTGTCTAGCCCAGCTGATTTGTAGGGGTCCAGATTTTTCAGCTCTTTCAGAACATCAGCTGTCTGAATTTGTGTGAAGGAGATTCGGGGGGGGCATGGAGAGTGCAGAGCTGGTGGCCGGGGTAGTGGTAGCCAGGTGGAAAGCATGGCCAGCCGTAGCAAAATGCTTGTTGAAATTCTCGATTATTGTAGATTTATCGGTGGTGACAGTGTTTCCTAGCCTCAGTGCAGTGGGCAGTTGGGAGGAGGTGCTCTTATTTTCCATGGAGTTTACAGTGTCCCAATACTTTTTGGAGTTAGTGCTACAGGATGCAAATTTCTGTTTGAAAAAGCTAGCCTTTGCTTTCCTAACTGATTGTGTATATTGGTTCCTGACTTCCCTGAAAAGTTGCATAACGCGGGGGCTGTTCGATGCTAATGCAGTACGCCACAGGATGTTTTTGTCCTGGTCAAGGGCAGTCAAGTCTGAGGAGAACCAGGGGCTATATCTGTTCTTAGTTCTGAATTTTTTGAATGGGGCATGCTTATTTAAGATTGAGAGGAAAGCACTTTTAAAGAACAACCAGGCATCCTCTACTGACGGAATGAGGTCAATATCCATCCAGGATACCCGAGCCAGGTCAATTAGAAAAGCCTGCTTGCTAAAGTGTTTTAGGGAGCGTTTGACAGTGATGAGGGGTGGTCGTTTGACCGCGGACCCATTACAGACGCAGGCAATAAGGCAGTGATCGCTGAGATCCTGGTTGAAGACAGCGGAGGTGTATTTAGAGGGTACATTTGTCAGGATGATATCTATGAGGGTGTCCATGTTTACAGATTTAGGGTTGTACCTGGTAGGTTCGTTGATAATTTGTGTGAGATTGAGGGCATCTAGTTTAGATTGTAGGTTGGCCGGGGTGTTAAGCATATCCCAGTTTAGGTCACCAAGCAGTACGAACTCTGAGGATAGATGGGGGCAATCAGTTCACATATGGTGTCCAGGGCACAGCTCGGGGCTGAGGGGGGTCTGTAGCAAGCGGCAACAGTGAGAGACTTATTTCTGGAAAGGTGGATTTTTAGAAGTAGAAGCTCAAAATGTTTGGGCACAGACCTGGATAGTACGATAGAGCTCTGCAGGCTATCTCTACAGTAGATTGCAACCCCACCCCCTTTGGCAGTTCTATCGAGACGGAAAATGTTGTAGTTGGGGATGGACATTTCTGAAATTTTGGTGGCCTTCCTAAGCCAGGATTCAGACACTGCTAGAACATCAGGGTTGGCGGAGTGTGCTAACGCAGTGAATAACTCAAACTTAGGCTTTGGATGTTAACGTGCAAGAAACCAAGGCTTTTACGGTTACAGAAGTCAACAAATGATAACGCCTGGGGAGTAGGAGTGATACTGGGGGCTACAGGGCCTGGGTTAACCTCTACATCACCAGAGGAACAGAGGAGGAGTAGAATAAGGATACGGCTAAAGGCTTTAAGTACTGGTCTTCTAGTGCGTTGGGTACAGTGAAAAAAGGGGGCAGATTTCCGGGCGTTGTAGAATAGATTCAGGGCATTATGTACAGTCAAGGATATGGAAGGATATGAGTACAGTGGAGGTAAACCTAAGCGTTGGTTAACGATGAAAGAGAGAGCATCACTGGAGGCACCGATTGAGTCAGTCTCTGCGTGTATGGGGGGTTGGACAAAGGAGCTATCTAAGGCAGGTTGTGCTGGGCTGGGGGATCTACAGTGAAATAGTACAATAACAAATAACCGAAACAGCAATAAGCAAGGCATATTGACATGGGAGAGAGGCATAAAGCAATCACAGGTATTATTCGAGAGAGCTAAGACAACAGCTGGTAATGGCGACAAAGTTTTGGCTGAGGCTAAACATAAACAGGATGCGGTACCATATAAAGGAACAGTCCAGCAGGCATCAGCTGTATAGCTGAGTTATCATAAGGTCTGGTGAACAGCAATAGGAGAGTTTGGAGGTAGTTTGGGGGCTTCTACAGCACTGGCGAGCAAGAGGCCATGGCTTGTGTGTGCTAGCGGACCGGGGCTAGCAGATGGATCTTCGTGGTCGACGTCGTAACGGGAAGCATGTTGAAACCACATCAGACGATTTCGTCGGCAGACCAGTCGTGTTGGATCGGCGGGGCTCCGTGTCAACACTAGGAGGTCCCGTCCGGTTGACAGAGAGGTAGATAGCCGGGAGATGGGCCTGGCTCGAGGCTAGCTCAGGGCTGATTAGCCAACAACTACATCCATCCGGTTGTGGCTAGCTAGTTGCGATCCGGTGTTAATGTCCAGTGATTCAGTTATTCCGGCAGAAAATGAGATGTTCTGGGTGAAAACTGCTAACGGTGGCTAATAGCAAGTAGCTAGTTAGCTGGCTAGCTAGTTTCAACTGGAGATTCTAGATAAAAGGTAAGTCAATAATAGAATCCGTTCCACATTGAGTGAGGCGGGTTGCAGGAAAGTATATTTTGTAGAAGGATGAAAAGTGTGATAGGGAAATAAGTACGAAAAATACAAAAAAAAATCAAAAAACTGGCTATTTACACAGACAAAGCCGCACTGCTACGCCATCTTGGTTAGTCTTTGATCCAGGCCTGTCTCCATCACCTACCTGTTCCAAATCAAAGTTACCAAACAGAGGGAATAGAACTGAGCAGAGCCTGGGATCAGAACACATTTCATTAGATTTATGTCATTTGATTTCAATCATTTATTTGTCATTACAGTCATTTTGGATAAGAGTGTCTGCTAAATGGCAATACATTATTTAATTATTTTTCATACTGGCCCACCGTGGGAATCAAACCCACAACCCTGGCATTGCAAATGCCATGCTCTACCAACTGAGCTACATCCCTGCCGACCATTCCCTCCCCTACCTTGGACGACGCTGGGCCAATTGTGCGCCGCCCCATGGGTCTCCCGGTCGCGGCCGGCTTCGACAGAGCCTGGATTCAAACCGGGATCTCTATTGGCACAGCTAGCACTGCGATGCAGTGCCTTTGACCACTGCGCCACTCTGGAGTCTTGTGGGTAGCTTTAGCTCTCTCTCTTTGGGCTTGAGGATAGAGGTGGTCAGAAGTGGCATAGCTGTTGCTTCAGTCTAAATTTAAAGAAGCAGATGCAGTCTCTCCTCAGACTGTTTAAGACAGGTAATGCGAAGAGAGACTCTCTGCCTCCCAACATTACAGTGACTCTGTAGGGATATGACTGACAGGGCAGTGTTGGAAGTGATAGATAGTAGCTAGAATCTAGCACAGACCAGGAAAGACAGCACACGGGAGTGCTCAGGGAATTATCGGAGTGAGTGGGAGGCAGCGGTGTGGGGTGTAATTAAGGGTACTTATTACTGGCCGCCCGGTCAACTGCTCATGAATAAAGAGCATAAAGATGTTTTAAAATATGTTTTAAAAGTCTACAGGGACCTGCCATTGAAAAACTACAATAAATGATTCTTAGATATGGCTTATATTGGTTTGATTGGGCCAAGTATTTGCCCTGACCCATGTAACATTTGTCTTACATATTGATGGTTTTCATTAGACTCATGTCTAAAATATTATAGCTTTTCAATTTTTTATCCATTGTAAAAGAAAAGTTGAAAAACTTACATAGCTACGGCACCACTCATAGTCAAACAAAAATAAAACAGTGCATTCAGAAAGTATTCATACCCCTTGACTTATTCCACATTTTGTTGTGTTACAGCCTGAATTCAAAATGGATTAAATTGATTTTGTTTCTCACCCATTTACACACAATACCCCATAATGACAAAGTGAAACATGTTTTTAGAAATGTTTTAAGACATTTAGAATCACCTTTGGCAGCGATTACAGCTGTGAGTCTTTCTGTGTAAGTCTCTAAAGGCATTCCACACATGGGGCCGGTTGCAACAGTTGGTCTCAAGTGGGTCATAATTCTACCTTCAAAGTAAAATGCGCTCTACGCTGGACCTAAAAATGATACCTGTTGCACCACCTGGGCATAAGCCCTTCTCAACAATGCAGAGAGAAAAAAAGAGAAATTATAGGTAAATATAAAAATAATAACACAATAAATAAACACACAATGAGTAACGATAACTTTGCTATATACACGGGGTAACAGTATAGAGTCGATGTGCAGGAGTACGAGGTAATTGAGGTAGATATGTACATATAGGTAGGGATAAAGTGATTAGACAACAGGATAAATATTTAACAGTAACAGCAGCGTATGAGATGAGTCAAAAAAGTTAGTGCAAAAAGGGTCAATGCAGGTAGTCCGGTTTGCTATTGGTTAACTATTTAAATAATGGCTTAGGGGTCGAAGCTGTTCAGAGTTCTGTTGGTTCCAGACTTGCCGCATTGGTACCGCTTGCCATGCGGTAGCAGAGAGACCAGTCTATGACTTGGGTGGCTGGAGTCTTTGATAATTTTTAGGGCCTTCCTCTGATACCGCCTAGTATAGAGGTCCTGGATGGCAGGGAGCTCGGCCCCAGTGATGTACTGGGCCGTACGTGCTACCCTCTGTAGCGCCTTGCAGTCGGATGACAAGCAGTTCCATATCAAGCGGTGATGCAGCCAGTCAAGATGCCTAAATTGTGCAGCTGAATAACTTTTTGAGAATCTGAGGGCTCATGCTGAATCTTTTCAGCCTCCTGAGGGGGAAGAGGCATTGTTGTGCCCTCTTCATGACTGTGTTGGTGTGTGAACGATGATCATTCTTTAGTGATGTGGACACCGAGGAACTTCAAGCTCTCGACCTGTTCCACTACAGCCCCGTCGATGTGGATGAGGGTGTGCTCGGCCCTCCGTTTCCTGTAGTCCACGATCAGCTCCTTTGTCTTGCTGATGTTGACGGAGAGGTTGTTGTCCTGGCACCACACTGCCAGGTCTCTGACCTGCTCCCTGTAGACTGTCTCATCGTCGTCGGTGATCAGGCCTACCACCGTTGTGTCGTCTGCAAACTTAATGATGGTTGATGGTGTTGGAGTCATGCGAGGCCATGCAGTCACGGGTGAACCGGGAGTACAGGAGCGGACTGAGCACGCACCCCTGAGGGGCCCCCGAGTTGAGGATCAGCATGGCGGACGTGTTGTTGCCTACCCTCACCACTTGGGGATGGCACGTCAGGAAGTCGAGGAGCCAGTTGCAGAGGGAGGGGTCCTTAGCTTAGTGATATGTTTGGAGGGCACTATGGTGTTGAACGCTGAGCTGTAGTCAATGAACATCATTCTAATGTAGGTGTTCCTTATGTCCATGTGGGAAAAGGTATTGTGGAGTGCAATAGAGATTGCATCATCTGTGGATCTGTTGGGGCGGTATGCAAATTTAGTGGGTCCAGGGTTTCTGGGATGATGGTGTTCATGTGAGCCTTTCAAAGCATTTTATGGCTACATATGTGAGTGCTAAGGGGGATAATCATTTAGACAGGTTACCTTTGGCGTTCTTGGGCACAGGGACTATGGTGGTCTGCTTGAAACATGTAGGCATTACAGATTGGGTCAGGGAGAGGTTGAAAATGTCAGTGAAGACACTTGCCAGCTGGTCAGCACATGCTCTGAGTCACCACTGGTCTCATGGTGAAATCCCTGAGCAGTTTCCTTATTCTCCGTCAACTGAGTTAGGAAGAATGCCTGAATCTTTGTAGTTACTGGGTGTATTGATACACCATCCAAAGTGTAATTAATAAATTCATCATTCAATATCCAATAGGTCAAAACCAAATCAAATGTTATTGGTCGCATACACAAATTTAGCAGATGTTATTGCGGGTGTAGCGAAATGCTTGTGTTCATAGCTCCAACAGCACAGTAAAATCTAACAATTCACAACAATACACACAAATATAAAAGTAAAAGAATGAAATTAGGAAATATATAAATATTAAGACGAGCTATGTCAGAGTGTGTGTATATATATATATATATATATGTGTATATATATACACTACCGTTCAAAAGTTTGGGGTCACTTAGAAATGTCCTTGTTTTCGAAAGAAAATAAAAAAATGTTGTCCATTTTAAAATAACATCAAATTGATCAGAAATACAATGTAGACATTGTTAATGTTGTAAATGGCTATTGTAGTTGGAATATCTACATAGGCGTACAGAGGCCCATTATCAGCAACCATCAGTCCTGTGTTCTAATGGCACGTTGTGTTTGCTAATCCAAGTTTATCATTTTAAAAGGCTAATTGATCATTAGAAAACCATTTTACAATTATGTTAGCACAGCTGAAAATTGTTGTGCTGATTAAAGAAGCAATAAAACTGGCCTTCTTGAGACTAGTTGAGTATCTGGAGCGTCAGCAATTGTGGGTTCGATTACAGGATCAAATCAAAATGGCCAGAAACAAATAACTTTCTTCTGAATCTCGTCAGTCTATTCATGTTCTGATAAATGAAGGCTATTCCATGCGAGAAATTGCCAAGAAACTGAAGATCTCGTACAATGCTGTGTACTACTCCTTTCACAGAAAAGCGCAAACTGGCTCTTACCAGAATAGAAAGAGGAGTGGGAGGCCCCGGTGCACAACTGTTTCAAGTGTCTCAAAAAGGTGGTCAGTGACTCCGCTGTCCTGGCATCGTGGGGGAGCTTGTTCCACCATTGGGGTGCCAGAGCAGTGAATAGCTTTGACTGGGCTGAGCGGGATCTGTGCTTCTGTAGAGGTAGGGGGGCTAGCAGGCCAGAGGTGGATGAACGTAGTGCCCTCGTTTGAGTGTAGGATCAGAGCCTGAAGGTAAGGAGGTGCCGTTCCCCTCATAGCTCCGTAGGCAAGCACCATGGTATTGTAGTAGATGCGAGCTTCAACTGGAAGCCAGTGGAGTGTGCGGAGGAGCGGGGTGACGTGAGAGAACTTGGGAAGGTTGAACACCAGACGGGCTGCAGCGTTCTGGATAAGTTGCAGGGGTTTAATGGCACAGGCAAGGAGCCCAGCCAACAGTGAGTTGCAGTAATCCAGACGGGAGATGACAAGTGCCTGGATTAGGACCTGTGCCGCTTTCTGTATAAGGTAGGGTCGTACTCTGCGAATGTTGTAGAGCATGAACCTGCAGGATCGGGTCACCGCTTTGATGTTAGCAGAGAACGACAGGGTGTTGTCCAGGGTCACGCCAAGGTTCTTTGCACTCTGGGAGGAGGACACAATGGAGTTGTAAACCGTGATGGCGAGATCTTGGAGCAGGCAGTCCTTCCCCGGGAGGAAGAGCAGCTCCGTCTTGCCGAGGTTCAGCTTGAGGTGGTGATCCGACATCCACACTGATATGTCTGCCAGACATGCAGAGATGCAATTCGCCACCTGGTTATCAGAAGGGGGAAAGGAGAAAATTAATTGTGTGTCGTCTGCGTAGCAATGATAGGATAGACCATGTGAGGATATGACAGAGCGAAGTGACTTGGTATATAGAGAGAATAGGAGAGGGCCTAGAACTGAGCCCTGGGGGACACCAGTGGTGCGAGCACATGGTGCGGAGACAGATTCTCGCCACGCCACCTGGTAGGAGCTACCTGTCAGGTTGGACACAATCCAAGAGTGAGCAGCACCGGAGATGCCCAACTCGGAGAGGGTGGAGAGGAGGATCTGATGGTTCACAGTATCAAAGGCAGCAGATAGGTCTAGAAGGATAAGAGCAGAGGAGAGAGAGTTAGCTTTAGCAGTGCGGAGAGCCTCCGTGACACTGAGAAGAGCAGTCTCAGTTGAATGGCCGGTCTTGAAACCTGACTCGTTTGGATCAAGAAGGTCATTCTGAGAGAGATAGCAGGAGAGTTGGCTAGAGATGGCACGCTCAAGAGTTTTGGAGAGAAAAGAAAGAAGGGATACTGGTCTGTAGTTGTTGACATCGGAGGGATCGAGTGTAGGTTTTTTGAGGAGGGGTGCAACTCTCGCTCTCTTGAAGATGGAAGGGACATAGCCAACGGTCAAGGATGAGTTGATGAGCGAGGTGAGGTAAGGGAGAAGGTCTCCGGAAATGGTCTGGAGAAGAGAGGAGGGGATAGGGTCAAGCGGGCAGGTTGTTGGGTGGCCGGCCGTCACAAGTCGCAAGTTCAATTGCCTTGGGGTACGAACAAAGGATCCTATTCGGGAAAGTCGTATTTCTGGTCAGTATACTGGTGAGTTACCGCCGCTCTGATATCCAAAAGTTATTTCCGTCTGTATGCAATAACACAAAAAACTTTCTGGGCTAATAATGTAAGAAATAATAATAATAATAATAATAATATATATATATATATATATTGCAATGTTGCTTAGGAGCTAGAAGCAGAGCTACCATGTCTATCGGCGCCCTATTCACTATAAAGAAGGTGCCCTTCTTTGCCAGTCATTGGAAAACCTCTCTGGTCTTTTTGGTAGTATCTTAGTTTGAAATTCACTGCTCGACTGAGGGACCGTACAGATAATTGTATGTGTGGTGTAGAGAAATGAGGAAGTCATAAAACAAAATGTTATACACTATTACTGCACACAGAGTGAGTCCATGCAACTTATTACAAGTATGTGAGTTGTTAATCAAATTTTTACTCCTGAAGTTATTATTAAGGCTGAACTTATTAAGGTTTGCCATAACAAAGGGGTTGAATACTTATTGACTCAAGAGATTTCAGCTTTTCATTTTTAAATAATTTGTAAACATTTCTAAAAACATTATTCCACTTTGACATTATGGGGTATTGTGTGTAGGCCAGTGACATAAATTCTCAAATTCAGGCTGTAACACAACAAAATGTGGTAAAAGTCAAGGGGTGTGATTACTTTCTGAAGACACTGAATGTCCAAAAAAGAGCTAGTAGAACATCTGATATGATTGTTGGCAGTGCATGTAAATAATCATGGTGTTTTGGGGTTTAGTGCATTTTCGTAAAAAGGGGATCATACTATAAGCACTATAAGCACTTCTGCCTATTGCATTTCACACTGACTGAATTTGACAATAGTGGCTTTTTTACTTCATGCTGCTAAAACCCAGAAGAAGCTCTGTCAGTTATTATCTTAAAGCTGGTCTTGAGTGATGGAGGGCATCCCAACGCTTTATCCAATAATACTTTGTAACGCTGTAGGAGGGCCAGCTCCTGTCATAAGCAAGATAAGCGGTCACTTAGGGCCCGACTTACTATTGAGAGTTAGAATAGTAGAATACACAAGGTGCAAGTTCGAAATTTGGTTTTGCATCAGCAGTTTTTGTCAGTCACTGACAGTCACTCAATTAGCCATGCCAGTTAACAATTTTTAGATTGGTAAGTTAGTCTAGCCAGTTATCTAAACTTAGTAATCATGGTGAAAAACTGACCGGGAGGCCCTGACCTCCAGGGGGCCCTCATTGATGTTGTTAGTCCCTCTTACTGAGATATCATTAACATGGCATAAATCATAGCAAAATATGTAGAATTGCAGGAAATGTGCTTTAAAACTGCAAAAAATATTATTTACCTCATGGAAAAATGTGTAGAACTGCAGGAAATGTGTTATAAAATTGGACAATTTTCTCTCTGCCCAATCAAATCTCGCTTAGGGCCCCCAAAAGACTAGAGCCGGCCCTGCACTGTAGGCATATCACTGCCCAGTGGTGCCTCGGGGCAGGCTGTGTGTCTGTGTTGGGGTGTGAGGTGTTACAGGTAGGCTGTCTGATGGGGTAACCTATGTGAGGTGTTGCAGCAGGTAGGCTGTCTGTTTGGGTTATTCGGCTGTCCCTTTTTGGTCCCTCTGTGGAAAGGGTTCCACATGGAACCCAAAAGAGGTATACCTGAAACCAAACAGGTTTCGTCAAAGGGTTTTCCTACGGGGAAAGCCGAAGAACCCCTTTGGGTTCTAGATAGCACCATTATTTCTAATAGGTATATGTGTGGTGTTGTAGCAGGTAGGCTGCCAGTGTTAAATGTTGTCTAGGGGGTTTTGGAGGCCAGTATCTGTCTGTCTGTCTGTCTGTGGGTTTCCAAGCTGGGCAGCTGGATTACATCAGACACAGAGGAGTATCAGGTTTGAGGCAGTAAGTGAACCATGAGAGCAGCTGAAGACTGACTAGGGATCGTATCTGACAGGCGTTGAAAACTACAGGCACTACAGAACAGAGCATGATCACCACTGCAGAGCATGATCACCACTGCAGAGCATGAACACCATCTGCAGAGCATGATCACCACTGCAGAGCATGATCACCACTGCAGAGCATGAACACCACTGCAGAGCATGATCACCACTGCAGAGCATGAACACCACTGCAGAGCATGATCACCACTGCAGAGCATGAACACCATCTGCAGAGCATGATCACCACTGCAGAGCATGAACACCATCTGCAGAGCATGATCACCACTGCAGAGCATGATCACCACTGCAGAGCATGAACACCATCTGCAGAGCATGATCACCACTGCAGAGCATGAACACCACTGCAGAGCATGAACACTGCTGCAGAGCATGAACACTGCAGCATACAGGGTAGAACCTGTGAAAACTGGACTGTTATCAAAGTGCTATAATACAAGTATGCACTTTTTGAAAGCTTGTATTCTGAACTAGACATACTGTATCAGTGACAGTTATAGTCAGTGATCTACATCATGAGCATCTACATAATATGATATCTGTAAGCAGCTATTCCCAGTAGACTTAAAGTGATGGGTGGAGGATACACATGGAGCTGATTATAATGAAGACACTGTGATGGACTGAACAATAACTCAGTCTATTTATCCCCATACACCAGTTCATTGGCATTTCTCTCTCAATGTGTTTATTTATTACTGTACCCTTCTAATCATTTCAAATAATATGATTCATTTGTTTGCCAATGGAAGGTATTATATTTAATTTAATGACCTAGCGTAATTCACTTCACACTGTTTATAGCTAGGTATTTACCCAAGGGAATGTCCTCCATAACGGGTTTATTTATTTTATAAATGTTCTTGAAAGCACTGAAATAGGTACAGTTGAAGTCGGAAGTTTACATACACTTAGGTTGGAGTCATTAACTTGTTTTTCAACCACTCCACAAATGTCTTGTTAACAAACTATAGTTTTGGCAAGTCGGTTAGGACATCTACTTAGTGCATGACACAAGTAATTTTTCCATCAATTGTTTACAGACAGATTATTTCATTTATAATTCACTGTATCACAATTCCAGTGGGTCAGAAGTTTACATACACTAAATTGAATGTGCCTTTAAACAGCTTAGAAAATTCCAGAAAATGATGTCATGGCGTTAGAAGCTTCTGATAGGCTAATTGACATCATTTGAGTCAATTGGAGGTGTACCTGTGGACGTATTTCAAGGCCAACCTTCAAACTCAGTGCCTCTTTGCTTGACATCATGGGAAAATCAAAAGAAATCAGCCAAGACCTCAGAAAAACAATTTAGACCTACACAAGTCTGGTTCATCCTTGGGAGCAATTTCCAAATGCCTGAAGGTACCACGCTCATCTGTACAAACAATAGCACGCAAGTATCCACACCATGTGACAACGCAGTCATCATACCGCTCAGGAAGGAGACGCATTCTGTCTCCTAGAGATGAACGTACTTTGGTGCGACAAGCGCAATCCCAGAACAACAGCAAAGGACCTTGTGAAGATGCTGAAGGAAACAGGTACAAAAGTATCTATATCCACAGTAAAACAAGTCCTATATCGACATAACCTGAAAGGCCGCTCAGCAAGAAAGAAGCCACTGCTCCAAAACCGCCATAAAAAAAGCCAGAATATGGTGTGCAACTGCACATGGGGACAAAGATTGTACTTTTTTGGAGAAATGTCCTCTGGTCTGATGAAACAAAAATAGAACTGTTTGGCCAAAATGACCATCATTATGTTTGGAGAAAAAAGGGGGATGCTTGCAAGCCAAAGAACACCATCCCAACCGTGAAGCATGGGGTGGCAACATAATGCTGTGGGGGTGCTTTGCTGCAGGAGGGACTGGTGCACTTCACAAAATAGATGGCATCTTGAGGAAGGAAAATTATGTGGATATATTGAAGCAACATCTCAAGACGTTAAAGCTTGGTCACAAATGGGTCTTCCAAATGGACAATGACCCCAAGCATACTTCCAAAGTTGTGGCAAAATGGCTTAGGGACAACAAAGTCAAGGTATTGGAGTGGCCATCACAAAGCCCTGACCTCAATCCTATAGAAAATGTGTGGGAAGAACTGAAAAGGCGTGTGCGAGCAAGGAGGCCTACAAACCTGACTCAATTACACCAGCTCTGTCAAGAGGAATGGGCCAAAATTCACCCAACTTATTGTGGGAAGCTTGTGGAAGGCTACCCGAAACTTTTGACCCAAGTTAAACAATTGAAATGCTACCAAATACTAATTGAGTGAATGCAAACTTCTGACCCACTGGGAATGTGATGAAAGAAATAAAAGCTGATATAAATCATTCTCTCTACTATTGTTCTGACATTTCACATTCTTAAAATAAAGTGGTGATCCTAACTGACTTAAGACAGGGAA